>NC_092769.1:13564530-13871823 GCF_047496795.1 Chiloscyllium punctatum
AGTGTGTGAGAGAAACCCAGGGTGTTTGGACAAGGGTCCTAGCATCCCAGATTGTGTAAGGGAATCCCAGAGAGTCCCAGAATGTGAGAGAGGGAATTCCAGTGTGTGTGTGTGTGTGTGTGTAAAAGAGAATCCCAGAGTGTGTGTGGGTTTCCCAGAGTGTGTGTGAGCTGAAGGGAATCTCAGAGAGTCCCTGAGTGTGTGTGAGAGTGGGAATCCCAAAGTGTGAGAGAAAGTTAGAATACCAGAGTGTGTGTGTGAGTTTCCCCGAGTGTGTGTGAGAGAGAGGGCATCCCAGAGTGTGTGTGTGAGAGGGCATCCCAGAGTGTGTAAGGAAATCCCACAGTGAGTAAGAGAGAGTCCCAGTGTAAGTGAGAGAATTCCAGAAGCCTATGGTGTGTAAGGGAATCCCAAATGTAAGAGAGATTCCCTGAGTGTGCCAGTGTGTGTAAGAGAATCACAGTGTCCCAGAGTGTCTGTGAGTGTCCCAGACTGTGTGTTAGAGAGTCCCAGAGTGTGAGAGAGAGAGGGGATCCCAGAGAGTCCCAGAGTGTGTGTGAGAGAGAGAATCCCAGAGTGATGATGAGAGACAGTATCCCAGAGTGTGTGTGAGAGTGGGAATCCCAGAGGGTGTCTGAGAGAAAGAATCCCAGATTGTGGGTGGGAGAGGGAATTCCAGCGAGTCCCTGTGTGTGAGATAGGGAATCGCAGAGTGTGTGTGAGGGAATCCCAGAGTGTGTGTGAGAGTGTCCCAGAGTAGGAATTCCAGAGTGTGTGTGAGAGAGGGAATTCCAGAGTGTGTGTGAGAGAGGGAATTCCAGAGTGTGTGTGTGTGAGAGAGGGAGTCCCAGGGTGTTGTGCGAGAGAGGGAGTCCCAGGGTGTTGTGCGAGAGAGGGAGTCCCAGGGTGTTGTGCGAGAGAGGGAGTCCCAGGGTGTTGTGCGAGAGAGGGAGTCCCAGGGTGTTGTGCGAGAGAGGGAGTCCCAGGGTGTTGTGCGAGAGAGGGAGTCCCAGGGTGTTGTGCGAGAGAGGGAGTCCCAGGGTGTTGTGCGAGAGAGGGAGTCCCAGGGTGTTGTGCGAGAGAGGGAGTCCCAGGGTGTTGTGCGAGAGAGGGAGTCCCAGGGTGTTGTGCGAGAGAGGGAGTCCCAGGGTGTTGTGCGAGAGAGGGAGTCCCAGGGTGTTGTGCGAGAGAGGGAGTCCCAGGGTGTTGTGCGAGAGAGGGAGTCCCAGGGTGTTGTGCGAGAGAGGGAGTCCCAGGGTGTTGTGCGAGAGAGGGAGTCCCAGGGTGTTGTGCGAGAGAGGGAGTCCCAGGGTGTTGTGCGAGAGAGGGCGTCCCAGGGTGTTGTGCGAGAGAGGGCATCCCCGAGTGTGTGTGTGTTAAGGAGGGCATCCCCGAGTGTGTGTGTGTGAGAGAGGGCATCCCCGAGTGTGTGTGTGTGAGAGAGGGCATCCCCGAGTGTGTGTGTGTGAGAGAGGGCATCCCCGAGTGTGTGTGTGTGAGAGAGGGCATCCCCGAGTGTGTGTGTGTGAGAGAGGGCGTCCCCGAGTGTGTGTGTGTGAGAGAGGGCATCCCCGAGTGTGTGTGTGTGAGAGAGGGCATCCCCGAGTGTGTGTGTGTGAGAGAGGGCATCCCCGAGTGTGTGTGTGAGAGGGAATCCCAGAGAGTCGCAGAGTGTGTGTGAGAGATTCCCAGAGTGTGTGTGAGAGTGGGAATCCCAGAGTGTGTGTGAGAGTGGGAATCCCAGAGTGTCCCAGAGTGCGTGTGAGAGATTCCCAGAGTGTGTTTGGGAGAGAGCCAATGGAAGAGTGAGTGTGAGAGAGGGAATCCCAGAGTGTGCGTGACAGTGGGAATCCCAGAGTGTCCCAGAGTGTGTGTGAGAGAATCCCAGAGTGTGTGAGAGAGGGAATCCCAGAGAGTGTGATAGAGAGGGAATCCCAGAGATTGTGTGAGAGAGGGAATCCCAGAGAGTGTGAGAAAGATGGTATTCCAGAGTGTGTGAGAGAGAGGGAATCCCAGAGAGTCCTAGAGTGCGTGAGAGAGAGCCAATCCCATAGAGTGTGTGAGAGAGGGCATCCCTGAGAGTCCCAGAATGTTTGTGAGAGAATCCCAGAGTGTGTGTGTGTGTTTCCCAGAGTATGTGTGAGAGAGGGAATCCCAGAGTGTGTGTGAGAGGGGGAATCCCAGAGTGTGTGTGAGAGTGGGAATTCCAGTGAGACCCAGAGTGTGTGTGAGAGAGAGAGGGCATCTCAGAGAGTCCGTGCGTGAGTGTGAGAGAATCCCAGAGTGAATGTGTTTGTTTCCCAGAGTGTGTGTGAGAGAGGGAATCCCAGAGAGTGTGAGAAAGATGGAATTCCAGAGTGTGTGAGAGAGAGGGAATCCCAGAGAGTCCTAGAGTGCGTGAGAGAGAGCCAATCCCATAGAGTGTGTGAGAGAGGGCATCCCTGAGAGTCCCAGAATGTTTGTGAGAGAATCCCAGAGTGTGTGTGTGTGTTTCCCAGAGTATGTGTGAGAGAGGGAATCCCAGAGTGTGTGTGAGAGGGGGAATCCCAGAGTGTGTGTGAGAGTGGGAATTCCAGTGAGACCCAGAGTGTGTGTGAGAGAGAGAGGGCATCTCAGAGAGTCCGTGCGTGAGTGTGAGAGAATCCCAGAGTGAATGTGTTTGTTTCCCAGAGTGTGTGTGAGAGAGGGAATCCCAGAGAGTCCCAGAGTGTGTGTGAGAGAGGGAATCCTTGAGTGCGTGAGAGAGAGCCAATCCCAGAGTGTGTGTGAGAGAGGGCATCCCATAGTGTGTGATAGAGAGGGAATGCCAGAGAGTGTGTGAGAGAGGGAATCCTAGAGTGCGTGAGAGAGTGCCAATCCCAGAGTGTTTGTGAGAGGATCCCAGAGTGTGTGTGTGTGAGTTTCCCAGAGTGTGTGGGAAAGAGGGCATCCCAGAGAATCCAGGAGTGTGTTTGTGTGTGAGAGGGAATCCGAGGGAGTCCCAGATTGTGTGTGAGAGTGGGAATCCCAGAGAGACCAAGAGTGTGTGTGAGAGAATCCCACAGTGTGTGAGAGAGAGGCAATCCCAGAGAGTGTGTGAGGGAATCGCAGATTGTGTGTGTGAGAGGGAATCTCAGATTGTGTGTGTGTGAGAGAGAATCTCAGATTGTGTGTGGGAGAGGGAATCCCGGCGTGAGTGTGAGAGTGGGAATCCCAGAGTATGTGCGAGTTTCCACGAGTGTGTGAGAGAAAAGGAATCCCAGATAGTCCCAGAGTGTGTGTGTGAGAGAATCCCCGAGTGTGTGTGAGAGTCGGAATCCCAGAGTGTGTGTCCGAGTTTCATACAGTGTTTGTGAGAGATGGAGTCCCAGGGTGTGTGTGAGAGAGGGAATGCCAGATTATGTTTGAGACTCGGAATCCCAGAGTAAGAATGAGAGAATCCCAAAGTATGCATGCGAGTTTCCCAGAGTGTGTATGTCAGTGGGAATGCCAGAGTGAGTGTTGAGAGAGGCAATCCCAGAGCGTGTGTCAGACTGGGATTCCCAGAGAGTCCCAGAGTGTGAGAGAGGAAATCCCAGAGAGTCCCAGAGTATGTGTGTGAGGGAGAGGGAATCCCAGAGAGTCCCAGATTGTGTCAGAGAGTGGGAATTCCAGTGTGTGTCCGAGTTTCCCAGGAGTGTGTGTGAGAGACGGAATCCCTCAGTGTGTGAGACAAACGGAATCACAGAGTGTGTGTGTGAGGGAATCCCAGAGAGTCCCAGAGTGTATGTGTGAGCGAATCCCAGACTGTGTGTGAGAGTCGGAATCCCAGAGTGTGTATGCGAGAGAGAATCCCAGAGTATGAATGAGAGAATCCAAAGGTGTGAGTGCGAGTTTCCCAGAGCGAGTGTTGAGAGAGGGAATCCCAGAGTGTGTGTGAGAGAGGGAATCCCAGAGTGTCCCAGAGTGTGTGTGAGATTATTCCAGAGTGTGTGAGAGAGAGGGAATCCCAGCAGAGTCCTAGAGTATGTGTGAAAGAGGGAATCCCAGGGTGTGTGTGAGACAATCCCAGAGTGAGTGTGAGAGAGGGGGAATTCCAGAGTGTGTGAGATAGAGGGAATCCCAGAGTGTGTTTGAGAGAGGGTGTCCCCAAGTGTGGGGGAGAGAAGGAATCCCAGAGTGTCCCAGAGTGTGTGTCTGAGAGAATCCCAGAGTGTGTGTCTGAGAGAATCCCAGAGTGTGCGTGTGAGAGGGAATCACCGAGTGTGTGTGTGTGTGAGAGGGAATCCCCGAGTGTGTGTGTGTGTGAGAGGGAATCCCAGAGTGTGTGTGAGAGTGGGAATCCCAGAGTGTGCGTGAGAGAGGGCATCCGTGAGAGTCCCAGAGTGTGTGTCAGAGAGTCCCAGAGTGTGTGTGTGTGTTTCCCAGAGTGTGTGAGAGAGAGGGAATCCCAGAGTGTGCGTGAGAGAGGGCATCCGTGAGAGTCCCAGAGTGTGTGTGAGAGATTTCCAGAGTGTGTGTGAGAGAGGGAATCCCAGAGTGTGCGTGAGAGAGGGCATCTGTGAGAGTCCCAGAGTGGGTGTGAGAGAATCCCAGAGTGTGTGTGTGTGTGTGTGTGTTTCCCAGAGTATGTGAGAGAGAGGTAATCCCAGAGTGAGTGTGAGAATGGGGGAATCCCAGAGTGTGTGAGTGAGGGCAATTCCCAGAGTGTGTGAGAGAGAGAGAATCCCAGAGAGTCCCACATTGTGTGTGAGATAGAGGGAATCCCAGAGTGTGTGTGCCAGTTTCCCAGAGTGTTTGTGAGAGAGGGAATCCCCGAGTGTGTTTGAGAGAGGGAATCCCAGAGAGTCCCCGTGTGTGTGAGAGAGAGGGAATCCCAGAGTGAGGGTAAGAGTGGAAGTCCCAGAGTGTTTCAGGGAATTCCCAGAGTGTGTAAGAGAAACCCAGAGTGTTTGTGAGAGAGAGAATCCCAGAGTGTGTGTGAGAGTGGGAATCCCAAACTGTGAGAGAAAGTTAGAATCCCAGAGTGTGTGTGTGAGTTTCCAAGTGTGTTTGTGAGAGAGAGAATCTGAGATTGTGTGTGAGAGAGGGAATCCCAGAGTGTGTAAGAGAACCTCAGAGTGTGTAAGGAAATCCCAGTGTGTCCCCGAGTGTGTTAGGGATTCCGAGAGTGTGTGAGAGAATCACAGAGAGTCCCAGAGTGTGAGAGAGAATCCCAGAGCGTGTAAGGGAATCCCACACTAAGTAAGAGAGAGTCCCAAAGTAAGTGAGAGAGTCCCAGAAGCCTATGGTGTGTAAGGGAATTCCAAATGTAAGAGAGATTCCCTGAGTGTGCCAGAGTGTGCGAGAGAATTCCAGTGTGTGTATGAGAATCACAGTGTCCCAGAGTGTGTGTGAGGGAGAGAATCTCAGAGTGATGATGAGAGACAGTATCCCAGAGTGTTTGTGAGAGTGGGAATCCCAGAGGGTGTCTGAGAGAGGGAATCCCAGATTGTGTGTGAGAGAGGGAATCCCAGAGTCCCAGGGTGTGTGTGAGAGAATCCCTGTGTGTGTGTGTGTGTGTGTTTCCCAGAGTGTGTGTGACAGATGGAATCCCAGATGTTGTGAGAGAGGGAATCCTAGAGAGTCCCAGAGTGTGTGTGAGAGAGGCAATCCTATAGTGCGTGAGAGAGAGCCAACCCAGAGAGTGTGTGAGAGAGGGAATCCCAGCGAGTGTGTTTGAGAGGGAATCCCAGCGAGTGTGTTTGAGAGAGGGAATCCCAGCGAGTGTGTGAGAGAGGGCATCCCAGAGTGTGTGTGAGAGGGAATCCCAGAGAGACCCAGATTGTGTTTGAGAGAATCCCTGCGTGTGAGAGAGAGAGGGAATCCCTGTGTGTGTGTGTGTGTGTGTGTGTGTGTGTGTGTGTGTGTGTGTGTGTGTGAGAGAGAGAGAGAGAGAGAGAAAACCAGAGTGTGTTTGTGAGAGGGAATCCCAGAGTGTCCCGGAGTGTGTGTGTGAGAGAGGGGGAATCCCAGAGTGGGTGTGTGAGAGAGGGAATCCCAGAGTGTGTGTGTGAGAGGGGGAATCCCAGAGTGTGTGTGAGAGAGAGGGAATCCCTGAGTGTGTGTGATAGAGAGGGAATCCCAGAGAGTCCCAGAGTGTGGGTAAGAGTGGAAATCCCACAGTGTTTGAGGGAATTCCCAGAGTGTGTGAGAGAAACCCAGGGTGTTTGGACGAGGGTCCTAGCATCCCAGATTGTGTAAGGGAATCCCAGAGAGTCCCAGAATGTGAGAGAGGGAATTCCAGTGTGTGTGTGTGTGTGTGTGTGTGTGTAAAAGAGAATCCCAGAGTGTGTGTGGGTTTCCCAGAGTGTGTGTGAGCTGAAGGGAATCTCAGAGAGTCCCTGAGTGTGTGTGAGAGTGGGAATCCCAAAGTGTGAGAGAAAGTTAGAATACCAGAGTGTGTGTGTGAGTTTCCCCGAGTGTGTGTGAGAGAGAGGGCATCCCAGAGTGTGTGTGTGAGAGGGCATCCCAGAGTGTGTAAGGAAATCCCACAGTGAGTAAGAGAGAGTCCCAGTGTAAGTGAGAGAATTCCAGAAGCCTATGGTGTGTAAGGGAATCCCAAATGTAAGAGAGATTCCCTGAGTGTGCCAGTGTGTGTAAGAGAATCACAGTGTCCCAGAGTGTCTGTGAGTGTCCCAGACTGTGTGTTAGAGAGTCCCAGAGTGTGAGAGAGAGAGGGGATCCCAGAGAGTCCCAGAGTGTGTGTGAGAGAGAGAATCCCAGAGTGATGATGAGAGACAGTATCCCAGAGTGTGTGTGAGAGTGTGAATCCCAGAGGGTGTCTGAGAGAGGGAATCCCAGATTGTGGGTGGGAGAGGGAATTCCAGCGAGTCCCTGTGTGTGAGATAGGGAATCGCAGTGTGTGTGTGAGGGAATCCCAGGGTGTGTGTGAGAGTGTCCCAGAGTGGGAATTCCAGAGTGTGTGTGAGAGAGGGAATTCCAGAGTGTGTGTGAGAGAGGGAATTCCAGAGTGTGTGTGTGTGAGAGAGGGAGTCCCAGGGTGTTGTGCGAGAGAGGGAGTCCCAGGGTGTTGTGCGAGAGAGGGAGTCCCAGGGTGTTGTGCGAGAGAGGGAGTCCCAGGGTGTTGTGCGAGAGAGGGAGTCCCAGGGTGTTGTGCGAGAGAGGGAGTCCCAGGGTGTTGTGCGAGAGAGGGAGTCCCAGGGTGTTGTGCGAGAGAGGGAGTCCCAGGGTGTTGTGCGAGAGAGGGAGTCCCAGGGTGTTGTGCGAGAGAGGGAGTCCCAGGGTGTTGTGCGAGAGAGGGAGTCCCAGGGTGTTGTGCGAGAGAGGGAGTCCCAGGGTGTTGTGCGAGAGAGGGAGTCCCAGGGTGTTGTGCGAGAGAGGGAGTCCCAGGGTGTTGTGCGAGAGAGGGAGTCCCAGGGTGTTGTGCGAGAGAGGGAGTCCCAGGGTGTTGTGCGAGAGAGGGAGTCCCAGGGTGTTGTGCGAGAGAGGGAGTCCCAGGGTGTTGTGCGAGAGAGGGAGTCCCAGGGTGTTGTGCGAGAGAGGGAGTCCCAGGGTGTTGTGCGAGAGAGGGCGTCCCAGGGTGTTGTGCGAGAGAGGGCGTCCCAGGGTGTTGTGCGAGAGAGGGCGTCCCCGAGTGTCCCCGAGTGTGTGTGTGAGAGAGGGCATCCCCGAGTGTGTGTGTGTGACAGAGGGCATCCCCGAGTGTGTGTGTGTGAGAGAGGGCATCCCCGAGTGTGTGTGTGTGAGAGAGGGCATCCCCGAGTGTGTGTGTGTGAGAGAGGGCATCCCCGAGTGTGTGTGTGTGAGAGAGGGCATCCCCGAGTGTGTGTGTGTGAGAGAGGGCATCCCCGAGTGTGTGTGTGTGAGAGAGGGCATCCCCGAGTGTGTGTGTGTGAGAGAGAATCCCAGAGAGTCGCAGAGTGTGTGTGAGAGATTACCAGAGATTCCCAGAGTGTGTGTGAGAGTGGGAATCCCAGAGTGTGTGTGAGAGTGGGAATCCCAGAGTGTGTGTGAGAGTGGGAATCCCAGAGTGTCCCAGAGTGTGTGTGAGAGAGGGAATCCTTGAGTGCGTGAGAGAGAGCCAATCCCAGAGTGTGTGTGAGAGAGGGCATCCCATAGTGTGCGTGACAGTGGGAATCCCAGAGTGTCCCAGAGTGTGTGTGAGAGAATCCCAGAGTGTGTGAGAGAGGGAATCCCAGAGAGTGTGATAGAGAGGGAATCCCAGAGATTGTGTGAGAGAGGGAATCCCAGAGAGTGTGAGAAAGATGGAATTCCAGAGTGTGTGAGAGAGAGGGAATCCCAGAGAGTCCTAGAGTGCGTGAGAGAGAGCCAATCCCATAGAGTGTGTGAGAGAGGGCATCCCTGAGAGTCCCAGAATGTTTGTGAGAGAATCCCAGAGTGTGTGTGTGTGTTTCCCAGAGTATGTGTGAGAGAGGGAATCCCAGAGTGTGTGTGAGAGGGGGAATCCCAGAGTGTGTGTGAGAGTGGGAATTCCAGTGAGACCCAGAGTGTGTGTGAGAGAGAGAGGGCATCTCAGAGAGTCCGTGCGTGAGTGTGAGAGAATCCCAGAGTGAATGTGTTTGTTTCCCAGAGTGTGTGTGAGAGAGGGAATCCCAGAGAGTCCCAGAGTGTGTGTGAGAGAGGGAATCCTTGAGTGCGTGAGAGAGAGCCAATCCCAGAGTGTGTGTGAGAGAGGGCATCCCATAGTGTGTGATAGAGAGGGAATGCCAGAGAGTGTGTGAGAGAGGGAATCCTAGAGTGCGTGAGAGAGTGCCAATCCCAGAGTGTTTGTGAGAGGATCCCAGAGTGTGTGTGTGTGAATTTCCCAGAGTGTGTGGGAAAGAGGGCATCCCAGAGAATCCAGGAGTGTGTTTGTGTGTGAGAGGGAATCCGAGGGAGTCCCAGATTGTGTGTGAGAGTGGGAATCCCAGAGAGACCAAGAGTGTGTGTGAGAGAATCCCACAGTGTGTGAGAGAGAGGCAATCCCAGAGAGTGTGTGAGGGAATCTCAGATTGTGTGTGTGAGAGGGAATCTCAGATTGTGTGTGTGTGAGAGAGAATCTCAGATTGTGTGTGGGAGAGGGAATCCCGGCGTGAGTGTGAGAGTGGGAATCCCAGAGTATGTGCGAGTTTCCACGAGTGTGTGAGAGAAAAGGAATCCCAGATAGTCCCAGAGTGTGTGTGTGAGAGAATCCCCGAGTGTGTGTGAGAGTCGGAATCCCAGAGTGTGTGTCCGAGTTTCATACAGTGTTTGTGAGAGATGGAGTCCCAGGGTGTGTGTGAGAGAGGGAATGCCAGATTATGTTTGAGACTCGGAATCCCAGAGTAAGAATGAGAGAATCCCAAAGTATGCATGCGAGTTTCCCAGAGTGTGTATGTCAGTGGGAATGCCAGAGTGAGTGTTGAGAGAGGCAATCCCAGAGCGTGTGTCAGACTGGGATTCCCAGAGAGTCCCAGAGTGTGAGAGAGGAAATCCCAGAGAGTCCCAGAGTATGTGTGTGAGGGAGAGGGAATCCCAGAGAGTCCCAGATTGTGTCAGAGAGTGGGAATTCCAGTGTGTGTCCGAGTTTCCCAGGAGTGTGTGTGAGAGACGGAATCCCTCAGTGTGTGAGACAAACGGAATCACAGAGTGTGTGTGTGAGGGAATCCCAGAGAGTCCCAGAGTGTATGTGTGAGCGAATCCCAGACTGTGTGTGAGAGTCGGAATCCCAGAGTGTGTATGCGAGAGAGAATCCCAGAGTATGAATGAGAGAATCCAAAGGTGTGAGTGCGAGTTTCCCAGAGCGAGTGTTGAGAGAGGGAATCCCAGAGTGTGTGTGAGAGAGGGAATCCCAGAGTGTCCCAGAGTGTGTGTGAGATTATTCCAGAGTGTGTGAGAGAGAGGGAATCCCAGCAGAGTCCTAGAGTATGTGTGAAAGAGGGAATCCCAGGGTGTGTGTGAGACAATCCCAGAGTGAGTGTGAGAGAGGGGGAATTCCAGAGTGTGTGAGATAGAGGGAATCCCAGAGTGTGTTTGAGAGAGGGTGTCCCCAAGTGTGGGGGAGAGAAGGAATCCCAGAGTGTCCCAGAGTGTGTGTCTGAGAGAATCCCAGAGTGTGTGTCTGAGAGAATCCCAGAGTGTGTGTGTCTGAGAGAATCCCAGAGTGTGTGTGAGAGTGGGAATCCCAGAGTGTGCGTGAGAGAGGGCATCCGTGAGAGTCCCAGAGTGTGTGTCAGAGAGTCCCAGAGTGTGTGTGTGTGTTTCCCAGAGTGTGTGAGAGAGAGGGAATCCCAGAGTGTGCGTGAGAGAGGGCATCCGTGAGAGTCCCAGAGTGTGTGTGAGAGATTTCCAGAGTGTGTGTGAGAGAGGGAATCCCAGAGTGTGCGTGAGAGAGGGCATCTATGAGAGTCCCAGAGTGGGTGTGAGAGAATCCCAGAGTGTGTGTGTGTGTGTGTGTGTTTCCCAGAGTATGTGAGAGAGAGGTAATCCCAGAGTGAGTGTGAGAATGGGGGAATCCCAGAGTGTGTGAGTGAGGGCAATTCCCAGAGTGTGTGAGAGAGAGAGAATCCCAGAGGGTCCCACATTGTGTGTGAGATAGAGGGAATCCCAGAGTGTGTGTGCCAGTTTCCCAGAGTGTTTGTGAGAGAGGGAATCCCCGAGTGTGTTTGAGAGAGGGAATCCCAGAGAGTCCCCGTGTGTGTGAGAGAGAGGGAATCCCAGAGTGAGGGTAAGAGTGGAAGTCCCAGAGTGTTTCAGGGAATTCCCAGAGTGTGTAAGAGAAACCCAGAGTGTTTGTGAGAGAGAGAATCCCAGAGTGTGTGTGAGAGTGGGAATCCCAAACTGTGAGAGAAAGTTAGAATCCCAGAGTGTGTGTGTGAGTTTCCAAGTGTGTTTGTGAGAGAGAGAATCTGAGATTGTGTGTGAGAGAGGGAATCCCAGAGTGTGTAAGAGAACCTCAGAGTGTGTAAGGAAATCCCAGTGTGTCCCCGAGTGTGTTAGGGATTCCGAGAGTGTGTGAGAGAATCACAGAGAGTCCCAGAGTGTGAGAGAGAATCCCAGAGCGTGTAAGGGAATCCCACACTAAGTAAGAGAGAGTCCCAAAGTAAGTGAGAGAGTCCCAGAAGCCTATGGTGTGTAAGGGAATTCCAAATGTAAGAGAGATTCCCTGAGTGTGCCAGAGTGTGCGAGAGAATTCCAGTGTGTGTATGAGAATCACAGTGTCCCAGAGTGTGTGTGAGGGAGAGAATCTCAGAGTGATGATGAGAGACAGTATCCCAGAGTGTTTGTGAGAGTGGGAATCCCAGAGGGTGTCTGAGAGAGGGAATCCCAGATTGTGTGTGAGAGAGGGAATCCCAGAGTCCCAGGGTGTGTGTGAGAGAATCCCTGTGTGTGTGTGTGTGTGTGTTTCCCAGAGTGTGTGTGACAGATGGAATCCCAGATGTTGTGAGAGAGGGAATCCTAGAGAGTCCCAGAGTGTGTGTGAGAGAGGCAATCCTATAGTGCGTGAGAGAGAGCCAACCCAGAGAGTGTGTGAGAGAGGGAATCCCAGCGAGTGTGTGAGAGAGGGAATCCCAGCGAGTGTGTTTGAGAGAGGGAATCCCAGCGAGTGTGTGAGAGAGGGCATCCCAGAGTGTGTGTGAGAGGGAATCCCAGAGAGACTCAGATTGTGTTTGAGAGAATCCCTGCGTGTGAGAGAGAGAGGGAATCCCTGTGTTTGTGTGTGTGTGTGTGTGTGTGTGTGTGTGTGTGTGAGAGAGAGAGAGAGAGAGAAAACCAGAGTGTGTTTGTGAGAGGGAATCCCAGAGTGTCCCGGAGTGTGTGTGTGAGAGAGGGGGAATCCCAGAGTGTGTGTGTGAGAGAGGGAATCCCAGAGTGTGTGTGTGAGAGGGGGAATCCCTGAGTGTGTGTGATAGAGAGGGAATCCCAGAGAGTCCCAGAGTGTGGGTAAGAGTGGAAATCCCACAGTGTTTGAGGGAATTCCCAGAGTGTGTGAGAGAAACCCAGGGTGTTTGGACAAGGGTCCTAGCATCCCAGATTGTGTAAGGGAATCCCAGAGAGTCCCAGAATGTGAGAGAGGGAATTCCAGTGTGTGTGTGTGTGTGTGTGTAAAAGAGAATCCCAGAGTGTGTGTGGGTTTCCCAGAGTGTGTGTGAGCTGAAGGGAATCTCAGAGAGTCCCTGAGTGTGTGTGAGAGTGGGAATCCCAAAGTGTGAGAGAAAGTTAGAATACCAGAGTGTGTGTGTGAGTTTCCCCGAGTGTGTGTGAGAGAGAGGGCATCCCAGAGTGTGTGTGTGAGAGGGCATCCCAGAGTGTGTAAGGAAATCCCACAGTGAGTAAGAGAGAGTCCCAGTGTAAGTGAGAGAATTCCAGAAGCCTATGGTGTGTAAGGGAATCCCAAATGTAAGAGAGATTCCCTGAGTGTGCCAGTGTGTGTAAGAGAATCACAGTGTCCCAGAGTGTCTGTGAGTGTCCCAGACTGTGTGTTAGAGAGTCCCAGAGTGTGAGAGAGAGAGGGGATCCCAGAGAGTCCCAGAGTGTGTGTGAGAGAGAGAATCCCAGAGTGATGATGAGAGACAGTATCCCAGAGTGTGTGTGAGAGTGTGAATCCCAGAGGGTGTCTGAGAGAAAGAATCCCAGATTGTGGGTGGGAGAGGGAATTCCAGCGAGTCCCTGTGTGTGAGATAGGGAATCGCAGAGTGTGTGTGAGGGAATCCCAGAGTGTGTGTGAGAGTGTCCCAGAGTAGGAATTCCAGAGTGTGTGTGAGAGAGGGAATTCCAGAGTGTGTGTGAGAGAGGGAATTCCAGAGTGTGTGTGTGTGAGAGAGGGAGTCCCAGGGTGTTGTGCGAGAGAGGGAGTCCCAGGGTGTTGTGCGAGAGAGGGAGTCCCAGGGTGTTGTGCGAGAGAGGGAGTCCCAGGGTGTTGTGCGAGAGAGGGAGTCCCAGGGTGTTGTGCGAGAGAGGGAGTCCCAGGGTGTTGTGCGAGAGAGGGAGTCCCAGGGTGTTGTGCGAGAGAGGGAGTCCCAGGGTGTTGTGCGAGAGAGGGCGTCCCAGGGTGTTGTGCGAGAGAGGGCATCCCCGAGTGTGAGTGTGTTAAGGAGGGCATCCCCGAGTGTGTGTGTGTGAGAGAGGGCATCCCCGAGTGTGTGTGTGTGAGAGAGGGCATCCCCGAGTGTGTGTGTGTGAGAGAGGGCATCCCCGAGTGTGTGTGTGTGAGAGAGGGCATCCCCGAGTGTGTGTGTGTGAGAGAGGGCATCCCCGAGTGTGTGTGTGTGAGAGAGGGCATCCCCGAGTGTGTGTGTGTGAGAGAGGGCATCCCCGAGTGTGTGTGTGTGAGAGAGGGCATCCCCGAGTGTGTGTGTGTGAGAGAGAATCCCAGAGAGTCGCAGAGTGTGTGTGAGAGATTCCCAGAGAGTCGCAGAGTGTGTGTGAGAGATTCCCAGAGTGTGTGTGAGAGTGGGAATCCCAGAGTGTGTGTGAGAGTGGGAATCCCAGAGTGTGTGTGAGAGTGGGAATCCCAGAGTGTCCCAGAGTGTGTGTGAGAGAGGGAATCCTTGAGTGCGTGAGAGAGAGCCAATCCCAGAGTGTGTGTGAGAGAGGGCATCCCATAGTGTGTGATAGAGAGGGAATGCCTGAGAGTGTGTGAGAGAGGGAATCCTAGAGTGCGTGAGAGAGTGCCAATCCCAGAGTGCGTGTGAGAGATTCCCAGAGTGTGTTTGGGAGAGAGCCAATGGAAGAGTGAGTGTGAGAGAGGGAATCCCAGAGTGTGCGTGACAGTGGGAATCCCAGAGTGTCCCAGAGTGTGTGTGAGAGAATCCCAGAGTGTGTGAGAGAGGGAATCCCAGAGAGTGTGATAGAGAGGGAATCCCAGAGATTGTGTGAGAGAGGGAATCCCAGAGAGTGTGAGAAAGATGGAATTCCAGAGTGTGTGAGAGAGAGGGAATCCCAGAGAGTCCTAGAGTGCGTGAGAGAGAGCCAATCCCATAGAGTGTGTGAGAGAGGGCATCCCTGAGAGTCCCAGAATGTTTGTGAGAGAATCCCAGAGTGTGTGTGTGTGTTTCCCAGAGTATGTGTGAGAGAGGGAATCCCAGAGTGTGTGTGAGAGGGGGAATCCCAGAGTGTGTGTGAGAGTGGGAATTCCAGTGAGACCCAGAGTGTGTGTGAGAGAGAGAGGGCATCTCAGAGAGTCCGTGCGTGAGTGTGAGAGAATCCCAGAGTGAATGTGTTTGTTTCCCAGAGTGTGTGTGAGAGAGGGAATCCCAGAGAGTCCCAGAGTGTGTGTGAGAGAGGGAATCCTTGAGTGCGTGAGAGAGAGCCAATCCCAGAGTGTGTGTGAGAGAGGGCATCCCATAGTGTGTGATAGAGAGGGAATGCCAGAGAGTGTGTGAGAGAGGGAATCCTAGAGTGCGTGAGAGAGTGCCAATCCCAGAGTGTTTGTGAGAGGATCCCAGAGTGTGTGTGTGTGAATTTCCCAGAGTGTGTGGGAAAGAGGGCATCCCAGAGAATCCAGGAGTGTGTTTGTGTGTGAGAGGGAATCCGAGGGAGTCCCAGATTGTGTGTGAGAGTGGGAATCCCAGAGAGACCAAGAGTGTGTGTGAGAGAATCCCACAGTGTGTGAGAGAGAGGCAATCCCAGAGAGTGTGTGAGGGAATCGCAGATTGTGTGTGTGAGAGGGAATCTCAGATTGTGTGTGTGTGAGAGAGAATCTCAGATTGTGTGTGGGAGAGGGAATCCCGGCGTGAGTGTGAGAGTGGGAATCCCAGAGTATGTGCGAGTTTCCACGAGTGTGTGAGAGAAAAGGAATCCCAGATAGTCCCAGAGTGTGTGTGTGAGAGAATCCCCGAGTGTGTGTGAGAGTCGGAATCCCAGAGTGTGTGTCCGAGTTTCATACAGTGTTTGTGAGAGATGGAGTCCCAGGGTGTGTGTGAGAGAGGGAATGCCAGATTATGTTTGAGACTCGGAATCCCAGAGTAAGAATGAGAGAATCCCAAAGTATGCATGCGAGTTTCCCAGAGTGTGTATGTCAGTGGGAATGCCAGAGTGAGTGTTGAGAGAGGCAATCCCAGAGCGTGTGTCAGACTGGGATTCCCAGAGAGTCCCAGAGTGTGAGAGAGGAAATCCCAGAGAGTCCCAGAGTATGTGTGTGAGGGAGAGGGAATCCCAGAGAGTCCCAGATTGTGTCAGAGAGTGGGAATTCCAGTGTGTGTCCGAGTTTCCCAGGAGTGTGTGTGAGAGACGGAATCCCTCAGTGTGTGAGACAAACGGAATCACAGAGTGTGTGTGTGAGGGAATCCCAGAGAGTCCCAGAGTGTATGTGTGAGCGAATCCCAGACTGTGTGTGAGAGTCGGAATCCCAGAGTGTGTATGCGAGAGAGAATCCCAGAGTATGAATGAGAGAATCCAAAGGTGTGAGTGCGAGTTTCCCAGAGCGAGTGTTGAGAGAGGGAATCCCAGAGTGTGTGTGAGAGAGGGAATCCCAGAGTGTCCCAGAGTGTGTGTGAGATTATTCCAGAGTGTGTGAGAGAGAGGGAATCCCAGCAGAGTCCTAGAGTATGTGTGAAAGAGGGAATCCCAGGGTGTGTGTGAGACAATCCCAGAGTGAGTGTGAGAGAGGGGGAATTCCAGAGTGTGTGAGATAGAGGGAATCCCAGAGTGTGTTTGAGAGAGGGTGTCCCCAAGTGTGGGGGAGAGAAGGAATCCCAGAGTGTCCCAGAGTGTGTGTCTGAGAGAATCCCAGAGTGTGTGTCTGAGAGAATCCCAGAGTGTGTGTGTCTGAGAGAATCCCAGAGTGTGTGTGAGAGTGGGAATCCCAGAGTGTGCGTGAGAGAGGGCATCCGTGAGAGTCCCAGAGTGTGTGTCAGAGAGTCCCAGAGTGTGTGTGTGTGTTTCCCAGAGTGTGTGAGAGAGAGGGAATCCCAGAGTGTGCGTGAGAGAGGGCATCCGTGAGAGTCCCAGAGTGTGTGTGAGAGATTTCCAGAGTGTGTGTGAGAGAGGGAATCCCAGAGTGTGCGTGAGAGAGGGCATCTATGAGAGTCCCAGAGTGGGTGTGAGAGAATCCCAGAGTGTGTGTGTGTGTGTGTGTGTGTTTCCCAGAGTATGTGAGAGAGAGGTAATCCCAGAGTGAGTGTGAGAATGGGGGAATCCCAGAGTGTGTGAGTGAGGGCAATTCCCAGAGTGTGTGAGAGAGAGAGAATCCCAGAGAGTCCCACATTGTGTGTGAGATAGAGGGAATCCCAGAGTGTGTGTGCCAGTTTCCCAGAGTGTTTGTGAGAGAGGGAATCCCCGAGTGTGTTTGAGAGAGGGAATCCCAGAGAGTCCCCGTGTGTGTGAGAGAGAGGGAATCCCAGAGTGAGGGTAAGAGTGGAAGTCCCAGAGTGTTTCAGGGAATTCCCAGAGTGTGTAAGAGAAACCCAGAGTGTTTGTGAGAGAGAGAATCCCAGAGTGTGTGTGAGAGTGGGAATCCCAAACTGTGAGAGAAAGTTAGAATCCCAGAGTGTGTGTGTGAGTTTCCAAGTGTGTTTGTGAGAGAGAGAATCTGAGATTGTGTGTGAGAGAGGGAATCCCAGAGTGTGTAAGAGAACCTCAGAGTGTGTAAGGAAATCCCAGTGTGTCCCCGAGTGTGTTAGGGATTCCGAGAGTGTGTGAGAGAATCACAGAGAGTCCCAGAGTGTGAGAGAGAATCCCAGAGCGTGTAAGGGAATCCCACACTAAGTAAGAGAGAGTCCCAAAGTAAGTGAGAGAGTCCCAGAAGCCTATGGTGTGTAAGGGAATTCCAAATGTAAGAGAGATTCCCTGAGTGTGCCAGAGTGTGCGAGAGAATTCCAGTGTGTGTATGAGAATCACAGTGTCCCAGAGTGTGTGTGAGGGAGAGAATCTCAGAGTGATGATGAGAGACAGTATCCCAGAGTGTTTGTGAGAGTGGGAATCCCAGAGGGTGTCTGAGAGAGGGAATCCCAGATTGTGTGTGAGAGAGGGAATCCCAGAGTCCCAGGGTGTGTGTGAGAGAATCCCTGTGTGTGTGTGTGTGTGTGTTTCCCAGAGTGTGTGTGACAGATGGAATCCCAGATGTTGTGAGAGAGGGAATCCTAGAGAGTCCCAGAGTGTGTGTGAGAGAGGCAATCCTATAGTGCGTGAGAGAGAGCCAACCCAGAGAGTGTGTGAGAGAGGGAATCCCAGCGAGTGTGTGAGAGAGGGAATCCCAGCGAGTGTGTTTGAGAGAGGGAATCCCAGCGAGTGTGTGAGAGAGGGCATCCCAGAGTGTGTGTGAGAGGGAATCCCAGAGAGACTCAGATTGTGTTTGAGAGAATCCCTGCGTGTGAGAGAGAGAGGGAATCCCTGTGTTTGTGTGTGTGTGTGTGTGTGTGTGTGAGAGAGAGAGAGAGAGAGAGAGAGAGAGAAAACCAGAGTGTGTTTGTGAGAGGGAATCCCAGAGTGTCCCGGAGTGTGTGTGTGAGAGAGGGGGAATCCCAGAGTGTGTGTGTGAGAGAGGGAATCCCAGAGTGTGTGTGTGAGAGGGGGAATCCCTGAGTGTGTGTGATAGAGAGGGAATCCCAGAGAGTCCCAGAGTGTGGGTAAGAGTGGAAATCCCACAGTGTTTGAGGGAATTCCCAGAGTGTGTGAGAGAAACCCAGGGTGTTTGGACAAGGGTCCTAGCATCCCAGATTGTGTAAGGGAATCCCAGAGAGTCCCAGAATGTGAGAGAGGGAATTCCAGTGTGTGTGTGTGTGTGTGTGTAAAAGAGAATCCCAGAGTGTGTGTGGGTTTCCCAGAGTGTGTGTGAGCTGAAGGGAATCTCAGAGAGTCCCTGAGTGTGTGTGAGAGAGGGAATCCCAAAGTGTGAGAGAAAGTTAGAATACCAGAGTGTGTGTGTGAGTTTCCCCGAGTGTGTGTGAGAGAGAGGGCATCCCAGAGTGTGTGTGTGAGAGGGCATCCCAGAGTGTGTAAGGAAATCCCACAGTGAGTAAGAGAGAGTCCCAGTGTAAGTGAGAGAATTCCAGAAGCCTATGGTGTGTAAGGGAATCCCAAATGTAAGAGAGATTCCCTGAGTGTGCCAGTGTGTGTAAGAGAATCACAGTGTCCCAGAGTGTCTGTGAGTGTCCCAGACTGTGTGTTAGAGAGTCCCAGAGTGTGAGAGAGAGAGGGGATCCCAGAGAGTCCCAGAGTGTGTGTGAGAGAGAGAATCCCAGAGTGATGATGAGAGACAGTATCCCAGAGTGTGTGTGAGAGTGGGAATCCCAGAGGGTGTCTGAGAGAGGGAATCCCAGATTGTGGGTGGGAGAGGGAATTCCAGCGAGTCCCTGTGTGTGAGATAGGGAATCGCAGAGTGTGTGTGAGGGAATCCCAGAGTGTGTGTGAGAGTGTCCCAGAGTAGGAATTCCAGAGTGTGTGTGAGAGAGGGAATTCCAGAGTGTGTGTGAGAGAGGGAATTCCAGAGTGTGTGTGTGTGAGAGAGGGAGTCCCAGGGTGTTGTGCGAGAGAGGGAGTCCCAGGGTGTTGTGCGAGAGAGGGAGTCCCAGGGTGTTGTGCGAGAGAGGGAGTCCCAGGGTGTTGTGCGAGAGAGGGAGTCCCAGGGTGTTGTGCGAGAGAGGGAGTCCCAGGGTGTTGTGCGAGAGAGGGAGTCCCAGGGTGTTGTGCGAGAGAGGGAGTCCCAGGGTGTTGTGCGAGAGAGGGAGTCCCAGGGTGTTGTGCGAGAGAGGGAGTCCCAGGGTGTTGTGCGAGAGAGGGAGTCCCAGGGTGTTGTGCGAGAGAGGGAGTCCCAGGGTGTTGTGCGAGAGAGGGAGTCCCAGGGTGTTGTGCGAGAGAGGGAGTCCCAGGGTGTTGTGCGAGAGAGGGAGTCCCAGGGTGTTGTGCGAGAGAGGGAGTCCCAGGGTGTTGTGCGAGAGAGGGAGTCCCAGGGTGTTGTGCGAGAGAGGGAGTCCCAGGGTGTTGTGCGAGAGAGGGAGTCCCAGGGTGTTGTGCGAGAGAGGGCGTCCCAGGGTGTTGTGCGAGAGAGGGCATACCCGAGTGTGTGTGTGTTAAGGAGGGCATCCCCGAGTGTGTGTGTGTGAGAGAGGGCATCCCCGAGTGTGTGTGTGTGAGAGAGGGCATCCCCGAGTGTGTGTGTGTGAGAGAGGGCATCCCCGAGTGTGTGTGTGTGAGAGAGGGCATCCCCGAGTGTGTGTGTGTGAGAGAGGGCGTCCCCGAGTGTGTGTGTGTGTGAGAGAGGGCATCCCCGAGTGTGTGTGTGTGAGAGAGGGCATCCCCGAGTGTGTGTGTGTGAGAGAGGGCATCCCCGAGTGTGTGTGTGTGAGAGAGGGCATCCCCGAGTGTGTGTGTGAGAGGGAATCCCAGAGAGTCGCAGAGTGTGTGTGAGAGATTCCCAGAGTGTGTGTGAGAGTGGGAATCCCAGAGTGTGTGTGAGAGTGGGAATCCCAGAGTGTCCCAGAGTGCGTGTGAGAGATTCCCAGAGTGTGTTTGGGAGAGAGCCAATGGAAGAGTGAGTGTGAGAGAGGGAATCCCAGAGTGTGCGTGACAGTGGGAATCCCAGAGTGTCCCAGAGTGTGTGTGAGAGAATCCCAGAGTGTGTGAGAGAGGGAATCCCAGAGAGTGTGATAGAGAGGGAATCCCAGAGATTGTGTGAGAGAGGGAATCCCAGAGAGTGTGAGAAAGATGGAATTCCAGAGTGTGTGAGAGAGAGGGAATCCCAGAGAGTCCTAGAGTGCGTGAGAGAGAGCCAATCCCATAGAGTGTGTGAGAGAGGGCATCCCTGAGAGTCCCAGAATGTTTGTGAGAGAATCCCAGAGTGTGTGTGTGTGTTTCCCAGAGTATGTGTGAGAGAGGGAATCCCAGAGTGTGTGTGAGAGGGGGAATCCCAGAGTGTGTGTGAGAGTGGGAATTCCAGTGAGACCCAGAGTGTGTGTGAGAGAGAGAGGGCATCTCAGAGAGTCCGTGCGTGAGTGTGAGAGAATCCCAGAGTGAATGTGTTTGTTTCCCAGAGTGTGTGTGAGAGAGGGAATCCCAGAGAGTCCCAGAGTGTGTGTGAGAGAGGGAATCCTTGAGTGCGTGAGAGAGAGCCAATCCCAGAGTGTGTGTGAGAGAGGGCATCCCATAGTGTGTGATAGAGAGGGAATGCCAGAGAGTGTGTGAGAGAGGGAATCCTAGAGTGCGTGAGAGAGTGCCAATCCCAGAGTGTTTGTGAGAGGATCCCAGAGTGTGTGTGTGTGAGTTTCCCAGAGTGTGTGGGAAAGAGGGCATCCCAGAGAATCCAGGAGTGTGTTTGTGTGTGAGAGGGAATCCGAGGGAGTCCCAGATTGTGTGTGAGAGTGGGAATCCCAGAGAGACCAAGAGTGTGTGTGAGAGAATCCCACAGTGTGTGAGAGAGAGGCAATCCCAGAGAGTGTGTGAGGGAATCGCAGATTGTGTGTGTGAGAGGGAATCTCAGATTGTGTGTGTGTGAGAGAGAATCTCAGATTGTGTGTGGGAGAGGGAATCCCGGCGTGAGTGTGAGAGTGGGAATCCCAGAGTATGTGCGAGTTTCCACGAGTGTGTGAGAGAAAAGGAATCCCAGATAGTCCCAGAGTGTGTGTGTGAGAGAATCCCCGAGTGTGTGTGAGAGTCGGAATCCCAGAGTGTGTGTCCGAGTTTCATACAGTGTTTGTGAGAGATGGAGTCCCAGGGTGTGTGTGAGAGAGGGAATGCCAGATTATGTTTGAGACTCGGAATCCCAGAGTAAGAATGAGAGAATCCCAAAGTATGCATGCGAGTTTCCCAGAGTGTGTATGTCAGTGGGAATGCCAGAGTGAGTGTTGAGAGAGGCAATCCCAGAGCGTGTGTCAGACTGGGATTCCCAGAGAGTCCCAGAGTGTGAGAGAGGAAATCCCAGAGAGTCCCAGAGTATGTGTGTGAGGGAGAGGGAATCCCAGAGAGTCCCAGATTGTGTCAGAGAGTGGGAATTCCAGTGTGTGTCCGAGTTTCCCAGGAGTGTGTGTGAGAGACGGAATCCCTCAGTGTGTGAGACAAACGGAATCACAGAGTGTGTGTGTGAGGGAATCCCAGAGAGTCCCAGAGTGTATGTGTGAGCGAATCCCAGACTGTGTGTGAGAGTCGGAATCCCAGAGTGTGTATGCGAGAGAGAATCCCAGAGTATGAATGAGAGAATCCAAAGGTGTGAGTGCGAGTTTCCCAGAGCGAGTGTTGAGAGAGGGAATCCCAGAGTGTGTGTGAGAGAGGGAATCCCAGAGTGTCCCAGAGTGTGTGTGAGATTATTCCAGAGTGTGTGAGAGAGAGGGAATCCCAGCAGAGTCCTAGAGTATGTGTGAAAGAGGGAATCCCAGGGTGTGTGTGAGACAATCCCAGAGTGAGTGTGAGAGAGGGGGAATTCCAGAGTGTGTGAGATAGAGGGAATCCCAGAGTGTGTTTGAGAGAGGGTGTCCCCAAGTGTGGGGGAGAGAAGGAATCCCAGAGTGTCCCAGAGTGTGTGTCTGAGAGAATCCCAGAGTGTGTGTCTGAGAGAATCCCAGAGTGTGCGTGTGAGAGGGAATCCCCGAGTGTGTGTGTGTGTGAGAGGGAATCCCCGAGTGTGTGTGTGTGTGAGAGGGAATCCCAGAGTGTGTGTGAGAGTGGGAATCCCAGAGTGTGCGTGAGAGAGGGCATCCGTGAGAGTCCCAGAGTGTGTGTCAGAGAGTCCCAGAGTGTGTGTGTGTGTTTCCCAGAGTGTGTGAGAGAGAGGGAATCCCAGAGTGTGCGTGAGAGAGGGCATCCGTGAGAGTCCCAGAGTGTGTGTGAGAGATTTCCAGAGTGTGTGTGAGAGAGGGAATCCCAGAGTGTGCGTGAGAGAGGGCATCTGTGAGAGTCCCAGAGTGGGTGTGAGAGAATCCCAGAGTGTGTGTGTGTGTGTGTGTGTTTCCCAGAGTATGTGAGAGAGAGGTAATCCCAGAGTGAGTGTGAGAATGGGGGAATCCCAGAGTGTGTGAGTGAGGGCAATTCCCAGAGTGTGTGAGAGAGAGAGAATCCCAGAGAGTCCCACATTGTGTGTGAGATAGAGGGAATCCCAGAGTGTGTGTGCCAGTTTCCCAGAGTGTTTGTGAGAGAGGGAATCCCCGAGTGTGTTTGAGAGAGGGAATCCCAGAGAGTCCCCGTGTGTGTGAGAGAGAGGGAATCCCAGAGTGAGGGTAAGAGTGGAAGTCCCAGAGTGTTTCAGGGAATTCCCAGAGTGTGTAAGAGAAACCCAGAGTGTTTGTGAGAGAGAGAATCCCAGAGTGTGTGTGAGAGTGGGAATCCCAAACTGTGAGAGAAAGTTAGAATCCCAGAGTGTGTGTGTGAGTTTCCAAGTGTGTTTGTGAGAGAGAGAATCTGAGATTGTGTGTGAGAGAGGGAATCCCAGAGTGTGTAAGAGAACCTCAGAGTGTGTAAGGAAATCCCAGTGTGTCCCCGAGTGTGTTAGGGATTCCGAGAGTGTGTGAGAGAATCACAGAGAGTCCCAGAGTGTGAGAGAGAATCCCAGAGCGTGTAAGGGAATCCCACACTAAGTAAGAGAGAGTCCCAAAGTAAGTGAGAGAGTCCCAGAAGCCTATGGTGTGTAAGGGAATTCCAAATGTAAGAGAGATTCCCTGAGTGTGCCAGAGTGTGCGAGAGAATTCCAGTGTGTGTATGAGAATCACAGTGTCCCAGAGTGTGTGTGAGGGAGAGAATCTCAGAGTGATGATGAGAGACAGTATCCCAGAGTGTTTGTGAGAGTGGGAATCCCAGAGGGTGTCTGAGAGAGGGAATCCCAGATTGTGTGTGAGAGAGGGAATCCCAGAGTCCCAGGGTGTGTGTGAGAGAATCCCTGTGTGTGTGTGTGTGTGTGTGTTTCCCAGAGTGTGTGTGACAGATGGAATCCCAGATGTTGTGAGAGAGGGAATCCTAGAGAGTCCCAGAGTGTGTGTGAGAGAGGCAATCCTATAGTGTGTGAGAGAGAGCCAACCCAGAGAGTGTGTGAGAGAGGGAATCCCAGCGAGTGTGTGAGAGAGGGAATCCCAGCGAGTGTGTTTGAGAGAAAAAATCCCAGCGAGTGTGTGAGAGAGGGCATCCCAGAGTGTGTGTGAGAGGGAATCCCAGAGAGACCCAGATTGTGTTTGAGAGAATCCCTGCGTGTGAGAGAGAGAGGGAATCCCTGTGTGTGTGTGTGTGTGTGTGTGTGTGTGTGTGTGTGTGTGTGTGAGAGAGAGAGAGAGAGAGAGAAAACCAGAGTGTGTTTGTGAGAGGGAATCCCAGAGTGTCCCGGAGTGTGTGTGTGAGAGAGGGGGAATCCCAGAGTGTGTGTGTGAGAGAGGGAATCCCAGAGTGTGTGTGTGAGAGGGGGAATCCCAGAGTGTGTGTGAGAGAGAGGGAATCCCTGAGTGTGTGTGATAGAGAGGGAATCCCAGAGTGTCCCAGAGTGTGGGTAAGAGTGGAAATCCCACAGTGTTTGAGGGAATTCCCAGAGTGTGTGAGAGAAACCCAGGGTGTTTGGACGAGGGTCCTAGCATCCCAGATTGTGTAAGGGAATCCCAGAGAGTCCCAGAATGTGAGATAGGGAATTCCAGTGTGTGTGTGTGTGTGTGTGTGTGTGTAAAAGAGAATCCCAGAGTGTGTGTGGGTTTCCCAGAGTGTGTGTGAGCTGAAGGGAATCTCAGAGAGTCCCTGAGTGTGTGTGAGAGTGGGAATCCCAAAGTGTGAGAGAAAGTTAGAATACCAGAGTGTGTGTGTGAGTTTCCCCGAGTGTGTGTGAGAGAGAGGGCATCCCAGAGTGTGTGTGTGAGAGGGCATCCCAGAGTGTGTAAGGAAATCCCACAGTGAGTAAGAGAGAGTCCCAGTGTAAGTGAGAGAATTCCAGAAGCCTATGGTGTGTAAGGGAATCCCAAATGTAAGAGAGATTCCCTGAGTGTGCCAGTGTGTGTAAGAGAATCACAGTGTCCCAGAGTGTCTGTGAGTGTCCCAGACTGTGTGATAGAGAGTCCCAGAGTGTGAGAGAGAGAGGGGATCCCAGAGAGTCCCAGAGTGTGTGTGAGAGAGAGAATCCCAGAGTGATGATGAGAGACAGTATCCCAGAGTGTGTGTGAGAGTGGGAATCCCAGAGGGTGTCTGAGAGAGGGAATCCCAGATTGTGGGTGGGAGAGGGAATTCAAGCGAGTCCCTGTGTGTGAGATAGGGAATCGCAGAGTGTGTGTGAGGGAATCCCAGAGTGTGTGTGAGAGTGTCCCAGAGTGGGAATTCCAGAGTGTGTGTGAGAGAGGGAATTCCAGAGTGTGTGTGAGAGAGGGAATTCCAGAGTGTGTGTGTGTGAGAGAGGGAGTCCCAGGGTGTTGTGCGAGAGAGGGAGTCCCAGGGTGTTGTGCGAGAGAGGGAGTCCCAGGGTGTTGTGCGAGAGAGGGAGTCCCAGGGTGTTGTGCGACAGAGGGAGTCCCAGGGTGTTGTGCGAGAGAGGGAGTCCCAGGGTGTTGTGCGAGAGAGGGAGTCCCAGGGTGTTGTGCGAGAGAGGGAGTCCCAGGGTGTTGTGCGAGAGAGGGAGTCCCAGGGTGTTGTGCGAGAGAGGGAGTCCCAGGGTGTTGTGCGAGAGAGGGAGTCCCAGGGTGTTGTGCGAGAGAGGGAGTCCCAGGGTGTTGTGCGAGAGAGGGAGTCCCAGGGTGTTGTGCGAGAGAGGGAGTCCCAGGGTGTTGTGCGAGAGAGGGAGTCCCAGGGTGTTGTGCGAGAGAGGGAGTCCCAGGGTGTTGTGCGAGAGAGGGAGTCCCAGGGTGTTGTGCGAGAGAGGGAGTCCCAGGGTGTTGTGCGAGAGAGGGAGTCCCAGGGTGTTGTGCGAGAGAGGGCGTCCCAGGGTGTTGTGCGAGAGAGGGCGTCCCCGAGTGTCCCCGAGTGTGTGTGTGAGAGAGGGCATCCCCGAGTGTGTGTGTGTGAGAGAGGGCATCCCCGAGTGTGTGTGTGTGAGAGAGGGCATCCCCGAGTGTGTGTGTGTGAGAGAGGGCATCCCCGAGTGTGTGTGTGTGAGAGAGGGCATCCCCGAGTGTGTGTGTGTGAGAGAGGGCATCCCCGAGTGTGTGTGTGAGAGGGAATCCCAGAGAGTCGCAGAGTGTGTGTGAGAGATTCCCAGAGTGTGTGTGAGAGTGGGAATCCCAGAGTGTCCCAGAGTGCGTGTGAGAGATTCCCAGAGTGTGTTTGGGAGAGAGCCAATGGAAGAGTGAGTGTGAGAGAGGGAATCCCAGAGTGTGCGTGACAGTGGGAATCCCAGAGTGTCCCAGAGTGTGTGTGAGAGAATCCCAGAGTGTGTGAGAGAGGGAATCCCAGAGAGTGTGATAGAGAGGGAATCCCAGAGATTGTGTGAGAGAGGGAATCCCAGAGAGAGTGAGAAAGATGGAATTCCAGAGTGTGTGAGAGAGAGGGAATCCCAGAGAGTCCTAGAGTGCGTGAGAGAGAGCCAATCCCATAGAGTGTGTGAGAGAGGGCATCCCTGAGAGTCCCAGAATGTTTGTGAGAGAATCCCAGAGTGTGTGTGTGTGTTTCCCAGATTATGTGTGAGAGAGGGAATCCCAGAGTGTGTGTGAGAGGGGGAATCCCAGAGTGTGTGTGAGAGTGGGAATTCCAGTGAGACCCAGAGTGTGTGTGAGAGAGAGAGGGCATCTCAGAGAGTCCGTGCGTGAGTGTGAGAGAATCCCAGAGTGAATGTGTTTGTTTCCCAGAGTGTGTGTGAGAGAGGGAATCCCAGAGAGTCCCAGAGTGTGTGTGAGAGAGGGAATCCTTGAGTGCGTGAGAGAGAGCCAATCCCAGAGTGTGTGTGAGAGAGGGCATCCCATAGTGTGTGATAGAGAGGGAATGCCAGAGAGTGTGTGAGAGAGGGAATCCTAGAGTGCGTGAGAGAGTGCCAATCCCAGAGTGTTTGTGAGAGGATCCCAGAGTGTGTGTGTGTGAGTTTCCCAGAGTGTGTGGGAAAGAGGGCATCCCAGAGAATCCAGGAGTGTGTTTGTGTGTGAGAGGGAATCCGAGGGAGTCCCAGATTGTGTGTGAGAGTGGGAATCCCAGAGAGACCAAGAGTGTGTGTGAGAGAATCCCACAGTGTGTGAGAGAGAGGCAATCCCAGAGAGTGTGTGAGGGAATCTCAGATTGTGTGTGTGAGAGGGAATCTCAGATTGTGTGTGTGTGAGAGAGAATCTCAGATTGTGTGTGGGAGAGGGAATCCCGGCGTGAGTGTGAGAGTGGGAATCCCAGAGTATGTGCGAGTTTCCACGAGTGTGTGAGAGAAAAGGAATCCCAGATAGTCCCAGAGTGTGTGTGTGAGAGAATCCCCGAGTGTGTGTGAGAGTCGGAATCCCAGAGTGTGTGTCCGAGTTTCATACAGTGTTTGTGAGAGATGGAGTCCCAGGGTGTGTGTGAGAGAGGGAATGCCAGATTATGTTTGAGACTCGGAATCCCAGAGTAAGAATGAGAGAATCCCAAAGTATGCATGCGAGTTTCCCAGAGTGTGTATGTCAGTGGGAATGCCAGAGTGAGTGTTGAGAGAGGCAATCCCAGAGCGTGTGTCAGACTGGGATTCCCAGAGAGTCCCAGAGTGTGAGAGAGGAAATCCCAGAGAGTCCCAGAGTATGTGTGTGAGGGAGAGGGAATCCCAGAGAGTCCCAGATTGTGTCAGAGAGTGGGAATTCCAGTGTGTGTCCGAGTTTCCCAGGAGTGTGTGTGAGAGACGGAATCCCTCAGTGTGTGAGACAAACGGAATCACAGAGTGTGTGTGTGAGGGAATCCCAGAGAGTCCCAGAGTGTATGTGTGAGCGAATCCCAGACTGTGTGTGAGAGTCGGAATCCCAGAGTGTGTATGCGAGAGAGAATCCCAGAGTATGAATGAGAGAATCCAAAGGTGTGAGTGCGAGTTTCCCAGAGCGAGTGTTGAGAGAGGGAATCCCAGAGTGTGTGTGAGAGAGGGAATCCCAGAGTGTCCCAGAGTGTGTGTGAGATTATTCCAGAGTGTGTGAGAGAGAGGGAATCCCAGAGTGTGTTTGAGAGAGGGTGTCCCCAAGTGTGGGGGAGAGAAGGAATCCCAGAGTGTCCCAGAGTGTGTGTCTGAGAGAATCCCAGAGTGTGTGTCTGAGAGAATCCCAGAGTGTGTGTGTGAGAGGGAATCCCCGAGTGTGTGTGTGTGTGAGAGGGAATCCCAGAGTGTGTGTGAGAGTGGGAATCACAGAGTGTGCGTGAGAGAGGGCATCCGTGAGAGTCCCAGAGTGTGTGTCAGAGAGTCCCAGAGTGTGTGTGTGTGTTTCCCAGAGTGTGTGAGAGAGAGGGAATCCCAGAGTGTGCGTGAGAGAGGGCATCCGTGAGAGTCCCAGAGTGTGTGTGAGAGATTTCCAGAGTGTGTGTGAGAGAGGGAATCCCAGAGTGTGCGTGAGAGAGGGCATCTGTGAGAGTCCCAGAGTGGGTGTGAGAGAATCCCAGAGTGTGTGTGTGTGTGTGTGTGTGTTTCCCAGAGTATGTGAGAGAGAGGTAATCCCAGAGTGAGTGTGAGAATGGGGGAATCCCAGAGTGTGTGAGTGAGGGCAATTCCCAGAGTGTGTGAGAGAGAGAGAATCCCAGAGAGTCCCACATTGTGTGTGAGATAGAGGGAATCCCAGAGTGTGTGTGCCAGTTTCCCAGAGTGTTTGTGAGAGAGGGAATCCCCGAGTGTGTTTGAGAGAGGGAATCCCAGAGAGTCCCCGTGTGTGTGAGAGAGAGGGAATCCCAGAGTGAGGGTAAGAGTGGAAGTCCCAGAGTGTTTCAGGGAATTCCCAGAGTGTGTAAGAGAAACCCAGAGTGTTTGTGAGAGAGAGAATCCCAGAGTGTGTGTGAGAGTGGGAATCCCAAACTGTGAGAGAAAGTTAGAATCCCAGAGTGTGTGTGTGAGTTTCCAAGTGTGTTTGTGAGAGAGAGAATCTGAGATTGTGTGTGAGAGAGGGAATCCCAGAGTGTGTAAGAGAACCTCAGAGTGTGTAAGGAAATCCCAGTGTGTCCCCGAGTGTGTTAGGGATTCCGAGAGTGTGTGAGAGAATCACAGAGAGTCCCAGAGTGTGAGAGAGAATCCCAGAGCGTGTAAGGGAATCCCACACTAAGTAAGAGAGAGTCCCAAAGTAAGTGAGAGAGTCCCAGAAGCCTATGGTGTGTAAGGGAATTCCAAATGTAAGAGAGATTCCCTGAGTGTGCCAGAGTGTGCGAGAGAATTCCAGTGTGTGTATGAGAATCACAGTGTCCCAGAGTGTGTGTGAGGGAGAGAATCTCAGAGTGATGATGAGAGACAGTATCCCAGAGTGTTTGTGAGAGTGGGAATCCCAGAGGGTGTCTGAGAGAGGGAATCCCAGATTGTGTGTGAGAGAGGGAATCCCAGAGTCCCAGGGTGTGTGTGAGAGAATCCCTGTGTGTGTGTGTGTTTGTGTTTCCCAGAGTGTGTGTGACAGATGGAATCCCAGATGTTGTGAGAGAGGGAATCCTAGAGAGTCCCAGAGTGTGTGTGAGAGAGGCAATCCTATAGTGCGTGAGAGAGAGCCAACCCAGAGAGTGTGTGAGAGAGGGAATCCCAGCGAGTGTGTGAGAGAGGGAATCCCAGCGAGTGTGTTTGAGAGAGGGAATCCCAGCGAGTGTGTGAGAGAGGGCATCCCAGAGTGTGTGTGAGAGGGAATCCCAGAGAGACCCAGATTGTGTTTGAGAGAATCCCTGCGTGTGAGAGAGAGAGGGAATCCCTGTGTGTGTGTGTGTGTGTGTGTGTGTGTGTGTGTGTGTGTGTGAGAGAGAGAGAGAGAGAGAGAGAGAAAACCAGAGTGTGTTTGTGAGAGGGAATCCCAGAGTGTCCCGGAGTGTGTGTGTGAGAGAGGGGGAATCCCAGAGTGTGTGTGTGAGAGAGGGAATCCCAGAGTGTGTGTGTGAGAGGGGGAATCCCAGAGTGTGTGTGAGAGAGAGGGAATCCCTGAGTGTGTGTGATAGAGAGGGAATCCCAGAGAGTCCCAGAGTGTGGGTAAGAGTGGAAATCCCACAGTGTTTGAGGGAATTCCCAGAGTGTGTGAGAGAAACCCAGGGTGTTTGGACGAGGGTCCTAGCATCCCAGATTGTGTAAGGGAATCCCAGAGAGTCCCAGAATGTGAGAGAGGGAATTCCAGTGTGTGTGTGTGTGTGTGTGTGTGTAAAAGAGAATCCCAGAGTGTGTGTGGGTTTCCCAGAGTGTGTGTGAGCTGAAGGGAATCTCAGAGAGTCCCTGAGTGTGTGTGAGAGTGGGAATCCCAAAGTGTGAGAGAAAGTTAGAATACCAGAGTGTGTGTGTGAGTTTCCCCGAGTGTGTGTGAGAGAGAGGGCATCCCAGAGTGTGTGTGTGAGAGGGCATCCCAGAGTGTGTAAGGAAATCCCACAGTGAGTAAGAGAGAGTCCCAGTGTAAGTGAGAGAATTCCAGAAGCCTATGGTGTGTAAGGGAATCCCAAATGTAAGAGAGATTCCCTGAGTGTGCCAGTGTGTGTAAGAGAATCACAGTGTCCCAGAGTGTCTGTGAGTGTCCCAGACTGTGTGTTAGAGAGTCCCAGAGTGTGAGAGAGAGAGGGGATCCCAGAGAGTCCCAGAGTGTGTGTGAGAGAGAGAATCCCAGAGTGATGATGAGAGACAGTATCCCAGAGTGTGTGTGAGAGTGTGAATCCCAGAGGGTGTCTGAGAGAGGGAATCCCAGATTGTGGGTGGGAGAGGGAATTCCAGCGAGTCCCTGTGTGTGAGATAGGGAATCGCAGTGTGTGTGTGAGGGAATCCCAGGGTGTGTGTGAGAGTGTCCCAGAGTGGGAATTCCAGAGTGTGTGTGAGAGAGGGAATTCCAGAGTGTGTGTGAGAGAGGGAATTCCAGAGTGTGTGTGTGTGAGAGAGGGAGTCCCAGGGTGTTGTGCGAGAGAGGGAGTCCCAGGCTGTTGTGCGAGAGAGGGAGTCCCAGGGTGTTGTGCGAGAGATGGAGTCCCAGGGTGTTGTGCGAGAGAGGGAGTCCCAGGGTGTTGTGCGAGAGAGGGAGTCCCAGGGTGTTGTGCGAGAGAGGGAGTCCCAGGGTGTTGTGCGAGAGAGGGAGTCCCAGGGTGTTGTGCGAGAGAGGGAGTCCCAGGGTGTTGTGCGAGAGAGGGAGTCCCAGGGTGTTGTGCGAGAGAGGGAGTCCCAGGGTGTTGTGCGAGAGAGGGAGTCCCAGGGTGTTGTGCGAGAGAGGGAGTCCCAGGGTGTTGTGCGAGAGAGGGAGTCCCAGGGTGTTGTGCGAGAGAGGGAGTCCCAGGGTGTTGTGCGAGAGAGGGAGTCCCAGGGTGTTGTGCGAGAGAGGGAGTCCCAGGGTGTTGTGCGAGAGAGGGAGTCCCAGGGTGTTGTGCGAGAGAGGGAGTCCCAGGGTGTTGTGCGAGAGAGGGAGTCCCAGGGTGTTGTGCGAGAGAGGGAGTCGCAGGGTGTTGTGCGAGAGAGGGCGTCCCAGGGTGTTGTGCGAGAGAGGGCGTCCCAGGGTGTTGTGCGAGAGAGGGCGTCCCAGGGTGTTGTGCGAGAGAGGGCGTCCCAGGGTGTTGTGCGAGAGAGGGCGTCCCAGGGTGTTGTGCGAGAGAGGGCGTCCCCGAGTGTCCCCGAGTGTGTGTGTGAGAGAGGGCATCCCCGAGTGTGTGTGTGTGAGAGAGGGCATCCCCGAGTGTGTGTGTGTGAGAGAGGGCATCCCCGAGTGTGTGTGTGTGAGAGAGGGCATCCCCGAGTGTGTGTGTGTGAGAGAGGGCATCCCCGAGTGTGTGTGTGTGAGAGAGGGCATCCCCGAGTGTGTGTGTGTGAGAGAGGGCATCCCCGAGTGTGTGTGTGTGAGAGAGGGCATCCCCGAGAGTCGCAGAGTGTGTGTGAGAGATTCCCAGAGTGTGTGTGAGAGTGGGAATCCCAGAGTGTTTGTGAGAGTGGGAATCCCAGAGTGTCCCAGAGTGCGTGTGAGAGATTCCCAGAGTGTGTTTGGGAGAGAGCCAATGGAAGAGTGAGTGTGAGAGAGGGAATCCCAGAGTGTGCATGACAGTGGGAATCCCAGAGTGTCCCAGAGTGTGTGTGAGAGAATCCCAGAGTGTGTGAGAGAGGGAATCCCAGAGAGTGTGATAGAGAGGGAATCCCAGAGATTGTGTGAGAGAGGGAATCCCAGAGAGTGTGAGAAAGATGGAATTCCAGAGTGTGTGAGAGAGAGGGAATCCCAGAGAGTCCTAGAGTGCGTGAGAGAGAGCCAATCCCATAGAGTGTGTGAGAGAGGGCATCCCTGAGAGTCCCAGAATGTTTGTGAGAGAATCCCAGAGTGTGTGTGTGTGTTTCCCAGAGTATGTGTGAGAGAGGGAATCCCAGAGTGTGTGTGAGAGGGGGAATCCCAGAGTGTGTGTGAGAGTGGGAATTCCAGTGAGACCCAGAGTGTGTGTGAGAGAGAGAGGGCATCTCAGAGAGTCCGTGCGTGAGTGTGAGAGAATCCCAGAGTGAATGTGTTTGTTTCCCAGAGTGTGTGTGAGAGAGGGAATCCCAGAGAGTCCCAGAGTGTGTGTGAGAGAGGGAATCCTTGAGTGCGTGAGAGAGAGCCAATCCCAGAGTGTGTGTGAGAGAGGGCATCCCATAGTGTGTGATAGAGAGGGAATGCCAGAGAGTGTGTGAGAGAGGGAATCCTAGAGTGCGTGAGAGAGTGCCAATCCCAGAGTGTTTGTGAGAGGATCCCAGAGTGTGTGTGTGTGAGTTTCCCAGAGTGTGTGGGAAAGAGGGCATCCCAGAGAATCCAGGAGTGTGTTTGTGTGTGAGAGGGAATCCGAGGGAGTCCCAGATTGTGTGTGAGAGTGGGAATCCCAGAGAGACCAAGAGTGTGTGTGAGAGAATCCCACAGTGTGTGAGAGAGAGGCAATCCCAGAGAGTGTGTGAGGGAATCTCAGATTGTGTGTGTGAGAGGAAATCTCAGATTGTGTGTGTGTGAGAGAGAATCTCAGATTGTGTGTGGGAGAGGGAATCCCGGCGTGAGTGTGAGAGTGGGAATCCCAGAGTATGTGCGAGTTTCCACGAGTGTGTGAGAGAAAAGGAATCCCAGATAATCCCAGAGTGTGTGTGTGAGAGAATCCCCGAGTGTGTGTGAGAGTCGGAATCCCAGAGTGTGTGTCCGAGTTTCATACAGTGTTTGTGAGAGATGGAGTCCCAGGGTGTGTGTGAGAGAGGGAATGCCAGATTATGTTTGAGACTCGGAATCCCAGAGTAAGAATGAGAGAATCCCAAAGTATGCATGCGAGTTTCCCAGAGTGTGTATGTCAGTGGGAATGCCAGAGTGAGTGTTGAGAGAGGCAATCCCAGAGCGTGTGTCAGACTGGGATTCCCAGAGAGTCCCAGAGTGTGAGAGAGGAAATCCCAGAGAGTCCCAGAGTATGTGTGTGAGGGAGAGGGAATCCCAGAGAGTCCCAGATTGTGTCAGAGAGTGGGAATTCCAGTGTGTGTCCGAGTTTCCCAGGAGTGTGTGTGAGAGACGGAATCCCTCAGTGTGTGAGACAAACGGAATCACAGAGTGTGTGTGTGAGGGAATCCCAGAGAGTCCCAGAGTGTATGTGTGAGCGAATCCCAGACTGTGTGTGAGAGTCGGAATCCCAGAGTGTGTATGCGAGAGAGAATCCCAGAGTATGAATGAGAGAATCCAAAGGTGTGAGTGCGAGTTTCCCAGAGCGAGTGTTGAGAGAGGGAATCCCAGAGTGTGTGTGAGAGAGGGAATCCCAGAGTGTCCCAGAGTGTGTGTGAGATTATTCCAGAGTGTGTGAGAGAGAGGGAATCCCAGCAGAGTCCTAGAGTATGTGTGAAAGAGGGAATCCCAGGGTGTGTGTGAGACAATCCCAGAGTGAGTGTGAGAGAGGGGGAATTCCAGAGTGTGTGAGATAGAGGGAATCCCAGAGTGTGTTTGAGAGAGGGTGTCCCCAAGTGTGGGGGAGAGAAGGAATCCCAGAGTGTCCCAGAGTGTGTGTCTGAGAGAATCCCAGAGTGTGTGTCTGAGAGAATCCCAGAGTGTGTGTGTGAGAGGGAATCCCCGAGTGTGTGTGTGTGTGAGAGGGAATCCCAGAGTGTGTGTGAGAGTGGGAATCCCAGAGTGTGCGTGAGAGAGGGCATCCGTGAGAGTCCCAGAGTGTGTGTCAGAGAGTCCCAGAGTGTGTGTGTGTGTTTCCCAGAGTGTGTGAGAGAGAGGGAATCCCAGAGTGTGCGTGAGAGAGGGCATCCGTGAGAGTCCCAGAGTGTGTGTGAGAGATTTCCAGAGTGTGTGTGAGAGAGGGAATCCCAGAGTGTGCGTGAGAGAGGGCATCTGTGAGAGTCCCAGAGTGGGTGTGAGAGAATCCCAGAGTGTGTGTGTGTGTGTGTGTGTTTCCCAGAGTATGTGAGAGAGAGGTAATCCCAGAGTGAGTGTGAGAATGGGGGAATCCCAGAGTGTGTGAGTGAGGGCAATTCCCAGAGTGTGTGAGAGAGAGAGAATCCCAGAGAGTCCCACATTGTGTGTGAGATAGAGGGAATCCCAGAGTGTGTGTGCCAGTTTCCCAGAGTGTTTGTGAGAGAGGGAATCCCCGAGTGTGTTTGAGAGAGGGAATCCCAGAGAGTCCCCGTGTGTGTGAGAGAGAGGGAATCCCAGAGTGAGGGTAAGAGTGGAAGTCCCAGAGTGTTTCAGGGAATTCCCAGAGTGTGTAAGAGAAACCCAGAGTGTTTGTGAGAGAGAGAATCCCAGAGTGTGTGTGAGAGTGGGAATCCCAAACTGTGAGAGAAAGTTAGAATCCCAGAGTGTGTGTGTGAGTTTCCAAGTGTGTTTGTGAGAGAGAGAATCTGAGATTGTGTGTGAGAGAGGGAATCCCAGTGTGTGTAAGAGAACCTCAGAGTGTGTAAGGAAATCCCAGTGTGTCCCCGAGTGTGTTAGGGATTCCAAGAGTGTGTGAGAGAATCACAGAGAGTCCCAGAGTGTGAGAGAGAATCCCAGAGCGTGTAAGGGAATCCCACACTAAGTAAGAGAGAGTCCCAAAGTAAGTGAGAGAGTCCCAGAAGCCTATGGTGTGTAAGGGAATTCCAAATGTAAGAGAGATTCCCTGAGTGTGCCAGAGTGTGCGAGAGAATTCCAGTGTGTGTATGAGAATCACAGTGTCCCAGAGTGTGTGTGAGGGAGAGAATCTCAGAGTGATGATGAGAGACAGTATCCCAGAGTGTTTGTGAGAGTGGGAATCCCAGAGGGTGTCTGAGAGAGGGAATCCCAGATTGTGTGTGAGAGAGGGAATCCCAGAGTCCCAGGGTGTGTGTGAGAGAATCCCTGTGTGTGTGTGTGTGTGTGTGTTTCCCAGAGTGTGTGTGACAGATGGAATCCCAGATGTTGTGAGAGAGGGAATCCTAGAGAGTCCCAGATTGTGTGTGAGAGAGGCAATCCTATAGTGCGTGAGAGAGAGCCAACCCAGAGAGTGTGTGAGAGAGGGAATCCCAGCGAGTGTGTGAGAGAGGGAATCCCAGCGAGTGTGTTTGAGAGAGGGAATCCCAGCGAGTGTGTGAGAGAGGGCATCCCAGAGTGTGTGTGAGAGGGAATCCCAGAGAGACCCAGATTGTGTTTGAGAGAATCCCTGCGTGTGAGAGAGAGAGGGAATCCCTGTGTGTGTGTGTGTGTGTGTGTGTGTGTGTGTGTGTGTGTGTGTGTGTGTGTGTGTGAGAGAGAGAGAGAGAGAGAGAAAACCAGAGTGTGTTTGTGAGAGGGAATCCCAGAGTGTCCCGGAGTGTGTGTGTGAGAGAGGGGGAATCCCAGAGTGTGTGTGTGAGAGAGGGAATCCCAGAGTGTGTGTGTGAGAGGGGGAATCCCAGAGTGTGTGTGAGAGAGAGGGAATCCCTGAGTGTGTGTATAGAGAGGGAATCCCAGAGAGTCCCAGAGTGTGGGTAAGAGTGGAAATCCCACAGTGTTTGAGGGAATTCCCAGAGTGTGTGAGAGAAACCCAGGGTGTTTGGACGAGGGTCCTAGCATCCCAGATTGTGTAAGGGAATCCCAGAGAGTCCCAGAATGTGAGAGAGGGAATTCCAGTGTGTGTGTGTGTGTGTGTGTGTGTAAAAGAGAATCCCAGAGTGTGTGTGGGTTTCCCAGAGTGTGTGTGAGCTGAAGGGAATCTCAGAGAGTCCCTGAGTGTGTGTGAGAGTGGGAATCCCAAAGTGTGAGAGAAAGTTAGAATACCAGAGTGTGTGTGTGAGTTTCCCCGACTGTGTGTGAGAGAGAGGGCATCCCAGAGAGTGTGTGTGAGAGGGCATCCCAGAGTGTGTAAGGAAATCCCACAGTGAGTAAGAGAGAGTCCCAGTGTAAGTGAGAGAATTCCAGAAGCCTATGGTGTGTAAGGGAATCCCAAATGTAAGAGAGATTCCCTGAGTGTGCCAGTGTGTGTAAGAGAATCACAGTGTCCCAGAGTGTCTGTGAGTGTCCCAGACTGTGTGTTAGAGAGTCCCAGAGTGTGAGAGAGAGAGGGGATCCCAGAGAGTCCCAGAGTGTGTGTGAGAGAGAGAATCCCAGAGTGATGATGAGAGACAGTATCCCAGAGTGTGTGTGAGAGTGGGAATCCCAGAGGGTGTCTGAGAGAGGGAATCCCAGATTGTGGGTGGGAGAGGGAATTCCAGCGAGTCCCTGTGTGTGAGATAGGGAATCGCAGAGTGTGTGTGAGGGAATCCCAGAGTGTGTGTGAGAGTGTCCCAGAGTGGGAATTCCAGAGTGTGTGTGAGAGAGGGAATTCGAGTGTGTGTGTGAGAGGGAATTCCAGAGAGTTCCAGGTTGTGTGTGAGAGAATCCCAGCGTGTGTGTGAGAGAGGGAATCCCAGAGAGCCAATCCCAGAATGTGTGTGAGAGAGGGCATCCCTGGGAGTCCCAGAGTATGTGAGAGGGAGTCCCCGAGTGTGTAGGAGAGAAGGAATCCCAGAGAGTCCCAGAGTGTGTATCAGAGAATCCCAGAGTGTGTGAGAGAGAGGGAATCCCAGAGTGTGTGTGAGAGAATCCCAGAGTGAGAGAGAGAGAGGGAATCCCAGAGTGTGTTTGTGTGCGGGAATCCCAGAGAGTCCCCGAGTGTTTGTGATAGAGGGACTCCAAGAGTGTGTATGAGAGAGAGAGAATCTGAGAGAGTCCCAGATTGTGTGTGAGAGAGGGAATCCCAGAGTCCCAGGGTGTGTGTGAGAGAGGGAATCCCAGATGTTGTGAGAGAGGGAATCCTAGAGAGTCCCAGAGTGTGTGTGAGAGAGGCAATCCTAGAGTGCGTGAGAGAGAGCCATCCCAGAGTGTGTGTGAGAGAGGGAATCCCAGAGAGTGTGTGAGAGAGGGCATCCCAGAGAGTGTGTGAGAGAGGGCATCCCAGAGAATCCCAGAGAGTGTGTGTGTGAGAGGGAGGCCCAGGGTGTGTGTGTGTGAGAGAGAGGGAGTCCCAGAGAGTGTGTGATCGATGGAATCCAAGAGTGTATGTGAGAGAGAGAGAATCTGAGAGAGTCCCCCCGCGCGAGAGCGTAAGATAGAGAGCCAATCCCAGCGCGCCCCAGAGCATGTGAGAGGGAGAGCCAATCCCAGAGAGCCCCAGAGTATGTAAGAGGGAGTCCCCGAGTGTGTGAGAGAGAGGGAATCCCAGAGTGTGTGTGAGAGAATCCCAGAGTGTGTGTGAGAGGATCCCAGAGTGAGAGAGAGAGAGGGAATCCCAGAGAGTCCCCGAGAGTTTGTGATAGAGGGACTCCAAGAGTGTGTATGAGAGAGAGAGAATCCGAGAGAGTCCCAGATTTTGTGGGAGAGTGGGAATCCCAGAGAGTCCCAGAGTGTGTGTGACAGAGGGAATCCCAGAATTAGTGTGAGAGAATCCCAGTGTGTGTGCGTGTGTGTGTGTTTCCCAGTGTGTGTGTGACAGATGGAATCCCAGATGTTGTGAGAGAGGGAATCCTAGAGAGTCCCAGAGTGTGTGTGAGAGAGGCAATCCTATAGTGCGTGAGAGAGAGCCATCCCAGAGAGTGTGTGAGAGAGGGAATCTCAGCGAGTGTTTGAGAGAGGGAATCCCCGAGGGTGTTTGAGAGAGGGAATCCCCGAGTGTGTTTGAGAGAGGGAATCCCAGAGTGTGTGTGTGTGAGAATCCCAGAGTGTGAGAGTGAGAGGGAATCCCAGAGAGTTCCAGAGTGTGTGTGTGAGCGAATCCCAAAGTGTGAGAGAGAGGGAATCCCAGAGTGTGTGTGAGAGTCGGAATCCCAGAGTTTGTGTGAGAGAGGGAATCCCAGGGAGACCCAGATTGTGTTTGAGAGAATCCCAGCGTGTGTGTGAGAGAGGGAATCCCTGAGTGTGTGTGTGAGAGAATCCCAGAGTGTGTGAGAGAGCAGGAATCCCAGATTGTATGTGAGCGGGAATCCCAGAGCGTCCCAGAGTGTGTGCGTGAGCGAATCCCAGACTGTGTGTGAGAGTCGGAATCCCAGACTGTGTATGAGAGAGGGAATCCCAGACTGTGTATGAGAGAGGGAATCCCAGAGTGTGTATGAGAGCGGGAATCACAGCGAATGAATGAGAATCCCAAAGTGTGTGCGCGAGTTTCCCAGAGTGTGTATGTGAGAGGGAATCCCAGAGAGTGTGTGCGTGAGGCGGAATCCCAGAGAGTGTGTGAGAGAGGGAATCCCAGAGAGTGTGTGGGAGAGAATCCCATAGTGTGTGAGATAGGGAATCCCATAGTGTGTGAGAGAGACGGAATCCCAAAGTGTGAGTGAGAGAGGGAATCCAAGAGAGTCCCAGAGTGTGTATGAGAGAATCCCAGAGCGTGTGTGACATTTTCCCGAGTGTGTGTGAGAGAGGCAATCCCAGAGATCCCAGATTGTGTTTGAGAGAATCCCAGCGTGTGTGAGAGAGAGGGAATCCCAGAGAGCCCCAGAGTGTGTGTGAGAGAGGGGGAATCCCAGAGAGTCGCAGAGTGTCAGAGGGAATCCCAGAGTGTGTGTGTGATAGTGAATCCCTGAGTGTGTGTGTGAGAGAGGGAATCCCTGAGTGTGTGTGTGAGAGAGGGAATCCCTGAGTGTGTGTGAGAGAGGGAATCCCAAAGTGTGAGAGAAAGTTAGAATCCCAGAGTGTGTGTGAGAGAGGGCATCCCAGAGTGTGTGTGAGAGAGGGCATCCCAGAGTGTGTGTGAGAGGGAATCCCAGAGAGACCCAGATTGTGTTTGAGAGAATCCCAGCGTGTGAGAGAGAGAGGGAATCCCTGTGTGTGTGTGTGTGTGTGTGTGTGTGTGTGTGAGAGAGAGAGAGAGAGAGAAAACCAGAGTGTGTTTGTGAGAGGGAATCCCAGAGTGTATGAGAGAGAGGGAATCCCAGAGTGTCCCGGAGTGTGTGTGTGAGAGAGGGGGAATCCCAGAGTGTGTGTGAGAGAGGGGGAATCCCAGAGTGTGTGTGAGAGAGGGGGAATCCCAGAGTGTGTGTGAGAGAGAGGGAATCCCAGAGTGTGTGTGAGAGAGAGGGAATCCCAGAGTGAGAGAGAGAGAGGGAATCCCAGAGTGTGTTTGTGTGCGGGAATCCCAGAGAGTCCCCGAGTGTTTGTGATAGAGGGACTCCAAGAGTGTGTATGAGAGAGAGAGAATCTGAGAGAGTCCCAGATTGTGTGTGCGAGAGGGAATCCCAGAGTCCCAGATTGTGTGTGAGAGAGGGAATCCCAGAGTCCCAGGGTGTGTGTGAGAGAGGGAATCCCAGAGTGAGTGTGAGAGAATCCCAGTGTGTGTGTGTGTGTGTGTGTGTGTTTCCCAGAGTGTGTGTAACAGATGGAATCCCAGATGTTGTGAGAGAGGGAATCCTAGAGAGTCCCAGAGTGTGTGTGAGAGAGGCAATCCTAGAGTGCATGAGAGAGAGCCATCCCAGAGTGTGTGTGAGAGAGGGAATCCCAGAGAATCCCAGAGAGTGTGTGTGTGAGAGGGAGGCCCAGGGTGTGTGTGTGTGTGTGTGAGAGGGAGTCCCAGAGAGTGTGTGATAGATGGAATCCAAGAGTGTATGTGAGAGAGAGAGAATCTGAGAGAGTCCCCGCGCGCGTGAGAGCATCGTAGTCCCAGCGCGCCCGAGAGCGTAAGATAGAGAGCCAATCCCAGCGCGCCCCAGAGTATGTTAGAGGGAGTCCCCGAGTGTGTGGGAGAGAAGGAATCCCAGAGAGTCCGAGTGTGTATCAGAGAATCCCAGAGTGTGTGAGAGAGAGGGAACCCCAGAGTGTGTGTGAGAGAATCCCAGAGAGAGAGAGAGAGAGGGAATCCCAGAGTGTGTTTGTGTGCGAGAATCCCAGAGTGCGAGTGAGAGAGGGAATCCCAGAGAGTCCCCGAGAGTTTGTGATAGAGGGACTCCAAGAGTGTGTATGAGAGAGAGAGAATCCGAGAGAGTCCCAGATTTTGTGGGAGAGTGGGAATCCCAGAGAGTCCCAGAGTGTGTGTGACAGAGGGAATCCCAGAATGAGTGTCAGAGAATCCCAGTGTGTGTGCGTGTTTCCCAGTGTGTGTGTGACAGATGGAATCCCAGATGTTGTGAGAGAGGGAATCCTATAGTGTGTGAGAGAGGGAATCCCAGCGAGTGTGTGAGAGAGGGAATCCCAGCGAGTGTGTTTGAGAGAGGGAATCCCAGCGAGTGTGTGAGAGAGGGAATCCCAGCGAGTGTTTGAGAGAGGGAATCCCAGCGAGTGTGTTTGAGGGAGGGAATCCCAGCGAGTGTGTTTGAGAGAGGGAATCCCAGCGAGTGTGTGAGAGAGGGAATCCCAGCGAGTGTTTGAGAGAGGGAATCCCAGCGAGTGTGTTTGAGGGAGGGAATCCCAGCGAGTGTGTGTGAGAGAGGGAATCCCAGCGAGTGTGTTTGAGAGAGGGAATCCCAGCGAGTGTGTTTGAGAGAGGGAATCCCAGCGAGTGTGTGAGAGAGGGAATCCCCGAGTGTGTTTGAGAGAAGGAATCCCAGAGTGTGTGTGTGTGAGAATCCCAGAGTGTGAGAGAGAGAGGGAATCCCAGAGAGTTCCAGAGTGTGTGTGTGAGCGAATCCCAGAGTGTGAGTAGGAATGGGAATCCCAGAGAGTCCCAGACTGTGTGTGTGAGAGGGAATCCCAGAGAGCGTTTGAGTGAGGGAATCCCAGAGTGTGTGCGAGAGAGGGAATCCCAGAGAGTGTGTGTGAGAGTCGGAATCCCAGAGTGTGTGTGAGAGAGGGAATCCCAGAGTATGAATGAGAGGATCCCAAAGCATGCGTGTGAGTTTCCCAGAGTGTGTATGTGAGAGGGAATCCCAGAGAGACCCAGATTGTGTTTGAGAGAATCCCAGCGTGTGTGTGAGAGAGAGGGAATCCCTGAGTGTGTGTGTTAGAGAATCCCAAAGTGTGTGAGAGAGAGGGAATGCCAGAGTGTGTGAGAGAGCAGGTATCCCAGATTGTGTGTGAAAGGGAATCCCAGAGCGTTCCAGAGTGTGTGCGTGAGCGAATCCCAGACTGTGTGTGAGAGTCTGAATCCTAGACTGTGTATGAGAGCGGGAATCACAGCGAATGAATGAGAGAATCCCAAAGCATGCGTGTGAGTTTCCCAGAGTGTGTATGTGAGAGGGAATCCCAGAGAGTCCCCAAGAGTGTGTGCTAGAGGGAATCCAAGAGTGTGTGTGAGAGAGAGAAAATCAGAGAGAGTCCCAGATTGTGTGAGAGAGTGGGAATTCCAGTGTATATGCGAGTTTCCCTGAGTGTGTGTGAGAGAGGGAATCCCTGAGTGTGTGTGTGAGAGAATCCCAAAGTGTGTGAGATAGGGAATCCCATAGTGTGTGAGAGAGACGGAATCCCAAAGTGTGTGTGAGAGAGTGAATCCCAGAGAGTCCCAGAGTGTGTATGAGAGAATCCCAGAGTGTGTGTGACATTTTCCCGAGTGTGTGTGAGAGAGGGAATCCAGAGAGACCTAGATTGTGTTTGAGAGAATCACAGCGTATGAGAGAGAGAGGGAATCCCTGTGTGTGTGTGTGTGTGTGTGTGTGTGTGTGTGTGTGTGTGTGTGTGTGAGAGAGAGAGAGAGAGAGAGAGAGAGAGAGAGAGAAAAAAACAGAGTGTGTTTGTGAGAGGGAATCCCAGAGTGTGTGTGAGATTATTCCACAGTGTGTGAGAGAGAGGGAATCCCAGAGAGTCCCAGAGTGTGTGTGAGAGAGGGGGAATCCCAGAGAGTGCCAGAGTGTCAGAGGGAATCCCAGAGTGTGTGTGTGAGAGAGGGAATCCCAGAGTGTGTGTGTGAGAGAGGGAGTCCCAGAGTGTGTGTGTGAGAGAGGGAGTCCCAGAGTGTGTGTGTGAGAGAGGGAATCCCCGAGTGTGTGTGAGAGAGAGGGAATCCCAGAGAGTCCCAGAGTGTGGGTAAGAGTAGAAATCCCACAGTGTTTGAGGGAATTCCCAGAGTATGTGAGAGAAAACCAGGGTGTTTGGGCGCGGGTCCTAGCATCCCAGATTGTGTAAGGGAATCCCAGAGAGTCCCAGAATGTGAGAGAGGGAATCCCAGAGTGTGTGTGTGAGAGAGGGAATCGCAGAGAGTATGTGAGAGAGGGAATCCCAGAGTGTGTGTGAGAGAGGGAATCCCAGGGTGTGTGGGAGAGTGGGCATCCCAGAGAATCCAGGAGTGTGTTTGTTTGTGAGAGAATCCCAGAGTGTGTGTGTGTGAGAGAGATTCCCAGAGTGTGTGTGTGAGAGAGGGAGTCCCAGAGTGTGTGTGTGAGAGAGGGAATCCCCGAGTGTGTGTGAGAGAGAGGGAATCCCAGAGAGTCCCAGAGTGTGGGTAAGAGTAGAAATCCCACAGTGTTTGAGGGAATTCCCAGAGTATGTGAGAGAAAACCAGGGTGTTTGGGCGCGGGTCCTAGCATCCCAGATTGTGTAAGGGAATCCCAGAGAGTCCCAGAATGTGAGAGAGGGAATCCCAGAGTGTGTGTGTGAGAGAGGGAATCGCAGAGAGTATGTGAGAGAGGGAATCCCAGAGTGTGTGTGAGAGAGGGAATCCCAGGGTGTGTGGGAGAGTGGGCATCCCAGAGAATCCAGGAGTGTGTTTGTTTGTGAGAGAATCCCAGAGTGTGTGTGTGTGAGAGAGATTCCCAGAGTGCGTGTGTGAGAGGGAATCCCAGAGAGCCCCAGAGTGTGTGTGAGAGAGGGAATCCCAGAGTGTGTGAGAGAGGGATGCCCAGAGGGTTTGTGTCAGAGAGGGAATCCCAGAATGTGGAAGAGAAAGGGAATCCCAGAGTATGAATGAGAGAATCCCAAAATATGCGTGTGAGTTTCCCAGAGTGTGTATGTGAGAGGGAATCCCAGAGAGTCCCCGAGAGTGTGTGATAGAGGGAATCCAAGGGTGTGTGTGAGCGAGAGAGAATCCGGGAGAGTCCCAGATTGTGTGAGAGAGTGGGAATTCCAGCGTGTGTGCGAGTTTCCCAGAGTGTGTGTGAGAGAGGGAATCCCAGAGGGTCCCAGAGTGTGTGTGTGAGCGAATCCCAGACTGTGTGTGAGAGTCGGAATCCCAGAGTGTGTATGAGAGAGGGAATGCCAGAGTGAGTGTTTGAGAGAGGGGAATCCCAGAGTGTGTGTGAGAGAGGGAATCCCAGAGAGGCCCATTGTGTGTGAGATTATTCCAGAGTGTGGGAGAGAGAGGGAATCCCAGAGAGTCCCAGAGTGTGTGTGAGAGATGGGGAATCCCAGAGTGTGTGAGAGAGAGAGAATCCCAGAGAGTCCCAGTGTGTCAGAGAGGGAATCCCAGAGTGTGTGTGTGATAGTGAATCCCATAGCGTGTGAGAGAGGGCAAATCCGCGAGTGTGTGTGAGAGAGGGAATCCCCGAGGGTCCTAGCGTCCCAGATTGTGTAAGGGAATCCCAGAGAGTCCCAGAATCTCAGAGAGGGAATTCCAGAGTGTGTGAGTGTGAGAGAAAGTTAGAATCCCAGAGTGTGTGTGTGAGTTTCCCAGAGTGTGTTTGAGAGAAGGGATCCCAGAGTGTGTGTGAGCTGAAGGGAATCTCAGAGATTCCCTGAGTGTGTGTGAGAGTGGGACTCCCAAAGTGTGAGAGAAAGTTAGAATCCCAGAGTGTGTGTGTGTGAGAGAGAATCCCAGAGTGTGTGTGAGAGAGGGAATCCCAGAGTGTGTGTGAGAGAGGGAATCCCAGAGTGTGTGAGAGCGGGAATCCCAGAGTGTGTAAGGGAATCTCAGTGTGTCCCCGAGTGTGTTAGGGATTCCTAGAGTGTGTGAGAGAGTCCCAGAGTGTGAGAGAGAATCGCATAGCATGTAAGGGAATCCCACAGTGAGTAAGAGAGAGTCCCAAAGTAAGTGAGAGAGTCCCAGAAGCCTATGGTGTGTAAGGGAATCCCAAATGTAAGAGAGATTCCCTGAGTGTGCCAGTGTGTGCGAGAGACTTCCAGTGTGTGTAAGAGAATCACAGTGTCCCAGTGTGTGTCTGTGAGTGTCCCAGACTGTGTGTGAGAGAGTCCCAGAGTGTGTGAGAGAGAGAGGATCCCAGAAAGTCCCAGAATATGTGTGAGAGAGAGAATCCCAGAGTGATGGTGAGAGAGAGTATCCCAGAGTGTGTGTGAGACGGGAGTCCCAGAGGGTGTCTGAGAGAGGGAATACCAGATTGTGCATGAGAGAGGGAATTCCAACGAGTCCCGGTGTGTGAGAGAGGGAATCCCAGAGAGTTCCAGATTGTGTGTGAGAGAATCCCAGCGTGTGTGAGAGAGAGGGAATCCCAGAGAGTCCCAGAGAGTGTGTGTGAGTTAATCCCAGACTCTGTGAGTGTCGGAATCCTAGAGTGTGTATGCGAGTTTCACAGAGCGTTTGTGAGAGAGGGAGTACCAGGGTGTGTGTGAGAGAGGGAATCCCAGAGCGTGTGTGAGAGAGGGAATCCCAGAGCGTGTGTGAGAGAGGGAATCCCAGAGCGTGTGAGAGAGAGGGAATCCCAGAGCGTGTGAGAGAGAGGGAATCCCAGAGCGTGTGAGAGAGAGGACATCCCAGTGAGTCCCCGAGTGTGTGTGAGAGAATCCCAGAGTGTGTGTGTGTGTTTGTATGTGTGTGTGTGAGAGAGAATCCCAGATTGTGTGTGTGTGAGAGGGAATCCCAGAGTGTGTGTGTGTGTGAGGGAATCCCAGAGTGAGCTTTTATGTTTCCCAGGGTGTTGTGCGAGAGAGGGAGTCCCAGGGTGTTGTGCGAGAGAGGGAGTCCCAGGGTGTTGTGCGAGAGAGGGAGTCCCAGGGTGTTGTGCGAGAGAGGGAGTCCCAGGGTGTTGTGCGAGAGAGGGAGTCCCAGGGTGTTGTGCGAGAGAGGGAGTCCCAGGGTGTTGTGCGAGAGAGGGAGTCCCAGGGTGTTGTGCGAGAGAGGGAGTCCCAGGGTGTTGTGCGAGAGAGGGAGTCCCAGGGTGTTGTGCGAGAGAGGGAGTCCCAGGGTGTTGTGCGAGAGAGGGAGTCCCAGGGTGTTGTGCGAGAGAGGGAGTCCCAGGGTGTTGTGCGAGAGAGGGAGTCCCAGGGTGTTGTGCGAGAGAGGGAGTCCCAGGGTGTTGTGCGAGAGAGGGAGTCCCAGGGTGTTGTGCGAGAGAGGGAGTCCCAGGGTGTTGTGCGAGAGAGGGAGTCCCAGGGTGTTGTGCGAGAGAGGGAGTCCCAGGGTGTTGTGCGAGAGAGGGAGTCCCAGGGTGTTGTGCGAGAGAGGGAGTCCCAGGGTGTTGTGCGAGAGAGGGAGTCCCAGGGTGTTGTGCGAGAGAGGGAGTCCCAGGGTGTTGTGCGAGAGAGGGAGTCCCAGGGTGTTGTGCGAGAGAGGGAGTCCCAGGGTGTTGTGCGAGAGAGGGAGTCCCAGGGTGTTGTGCGAGAGAGGGAGTCCCAGGGTGTTGTGCGAGAGAGGGAGTCCCAGGGTGTTGTGCGAGAGAGGGAGTCCCAGGGTGTTGTGTGAGAGAGGGAGTCCCAGGGTGTTGTGCGAGAGAGGGAGTCCCAGGGTGTTGTGCGAGAGATGGAGTCCCAGGGTGTTGTGCGAGAGAGGGAGTCCCAGGGTGTTGTGCGAGAGAGGGAGTCCCAGGGTGTTGTGCGAGAGAGGGAGTCCCAGGGTGTTGTGCGAGAGAGGGAGTCCCAGGGTGTTGTGCGAGAGAGGGAGTCCCAGGGTGTTGTGCGAGAGAGGGAGTCCCAGGGTGTTGTGCGAGAGAGGGAGTCCCAGGGTGTTGTGCGAGAGAGGGAGTCCCAGGGTGTTGTGCGAGAGAGGGAGTCCCAGGGTGTTTTGCGAGAGAGGGAGTCCCAGGGTGTTGTGCGAGAGAGGGAGTCCCAGGGTGTTGTGCGAGAGAGGGAGTCCCAGGGTGTTGTGCGAGAGAGGGAGTCCCAGGGTGTTGTGCGAGAGAGGGAGTCCCAGGGTGTTGTGCGAGAGAGGGAGTCCCAGGGTGTTGTGCGAGAGAGGGAGTCCCAGGGTGTTGTGCGAGAGAGGGAGTCCCAGGGTGTTGTGCGAGAGAGGGAGTCCCAGGGTGTTGTGCGAGAGAGGGAGTCCCAGGGTGTTGTGCGAGAGAGGGAGTCCCAGGGTGTTGTGCGAGAGAGGGAGTCCCAGGGTGTTGTGCGAGAGAGGGAGTCCCAGGGTGTTGTGCGAGAGAGGGAGTCCCAGGGTGTTGTGCGAGAGAGGGAGACCCAGGGTGTTGTGCGAGAGAGGGAGTCCCAGGGTGTTGTGCGAGAGAGGGAGTCCCAAGGTGTTGTGCGAGAGAGGGAGTCCCAGGGTGTTGTGCGAGAGAGGGAGTCCCAGGGTGTTGTGCGAGAGAGGGAGTCCCAGGGTGTTGTGCGAGAGAGGGAGTCCCAGGGTGTTGTGCGAGAGAGGGAGTCCCAGGGTGTTGTGCGAGAGAGGGAGTCCCAGGGTGTTGTGCGAGAGAGGGAGTCCCAGGGTGTTGTGCGAGAGAGAGCCAATCCCAGAGTGTGTGTGTGAGAGAGGGCATCCCTGAGAGTCCCAGAGTGTGTGTGAGAGAATCCCAGAGTGTGTTTGAGATAGGGTGTCCCCGAGTGTGAGGGAGAGAAGGAATCCCAGAGTGTCCCCGAGTGTGTGTGTGAGAGAGGGAATCCCCGAGTGTGTGTGTGAGAGAGGGAATCCCCGAGTGTGTGTGTGTGAGAGATTCCCAGAGTGTGTTTGGGAGAGAGCCAATGGAAGAGTGAGTGTGAGAGAGGGAATCCCAGAGTGTGCGTGACAGTGGGAATCCCAGAGTGTCCCAGAGTGTGTGAGAGAGGGAATCCCAGAGAGTGTGATAGAGAGGGAATCCCAGAGATTGTGTGAGAGAGGGAATCCCAGAGAGAGTGAGAAAGATGGAATTCCAGAGTGTGTGAGAGAGAGGGAATCCCAGAGAGTCCTAGAGTGCGTGAGAGAGAGCCAATCCCATAGAGTCTGTGAGAGAGGGCATCCCTGAGAGTCCCAGAATGTTTGTGAGAGAATCCCAGAGTGTGTGTGTGTGTTTCCCAGAGTGTGTGTGAGAGATGGAATCCCAGAGTATGTGTGAGAGAGGGAATCCCAGAGTGTGTGTGAGAGGGGGAATCCCAGAGTTTGTGTGAGAGTGGGAATCCCAGTGAGACCCAGAGTGTGTGTGAGAGAGAGAGGGCATCTCAGAGAGTCCGTGCGTGAGTGTGAGAGAATCCCAGAGTGAATGTGTTTGTTTCCCAGAGTGCGTGTGAGAGAGGGAATCCCAGAGAGTCCCAGAGTGTGTGTGAGAGAGGGAATCCTTGAGTGCGTGAGAGAGAGCCAATCCCAGAGTGTGTGTGAGAGAGGGAATGCCAGAGAGTGTGTGATAGAGAGGGAATGCCAGAGTGTGTGTGAGAGAGGGCATCCCATAGTGTGTGATAGAGAGGGAATGCCAGAGAGTGTGTGATAGAGAGGGAATGCCAGAGAGTCCCAGAGTGTGTGTGAGAGAGGGATTCCTAGAGTGCGTGAGAGAGTGCCAATCCCAGAGTGTTTGTGAGAGGATCCCAGAGTGTGTGTGTGTGAGTTTCCCAGAGTGTGTGGGAAAGAGGGCATCCCAGAGAATCCAGGAGTGTGTTTGTGCGTGAGAGGGAATCCGAGGGAGTCCGAGATGGTGTGTGAGAGTGGGAATCCCAGAGAGACCAAGTGTGTGTGTGAGAGAATCAAAAAGTGTGTGTGAGAGTCGGAATCCCAGAGTGTGTGTCCGAGTTTCATACAGTGTTTGTGAGAGATGGAGTCCCAGGGTGTGTGTGAGAGAGGGAATGCCAGATTATGTTTGAGACTCGGAATCCCAGAGTAAGAATGAGAGAATCCCAAAGTATGCATGCGAGTTTCCCAGAGTGTGTATGTCAGTGGGAATGCCAGAGTGAGTGTTGAGAGAGGCAATCCCAGAGCGTGTGTCAGACTGGGATTCCCAGAGAGTCCCAGAGTGTGAGAGAGGAAATCCCAGAGAGTCCCAGAGTATGTGTGTGAGGGAGAGGGAATCCCAGAGAGTCCCAGATTGTGTCAGAGAGTGGGAATTCCAGTGTGTGTCCGAGTTTCCCAGGAGTGTGTGTGAGAGACGGAATCCCTCAGTGTGTGAGACAAACGGAATCCCAGACTGTGTGTGTGAGGGAATCCCAGAGAGTCCCAGAGTGTATGTGTGAGCGAATCCCAGACTGTGCGTGAGAGTCGGAATCCCAGAGTGTGTATGCGAGAGAGAATCCCAGAGTATGAATGAGAGAATCCAAAGGTGTGTGTGCGAGTTTCCCAGAGCGAGTGTTGAGAGAGGGAATCCCAGAGTGTGTGTGAGAGTGGGAATCCCAGAGTGTCCCAGAGTGTGTGTGAGATTATTCCAGAGTGTGTGAGAGAGAGGGAATCCCAGCAGAGTCCTAGAATGTGTTTGAAAGAGGGAATCCCAGGGTGTGTGTGAGACAATCCCAGAGTGAGTGTGAGAGAGGGGGAATCCCAGAGTGTGTTTGAGAGAGGGTGTCCTCAAGTGTGGGGGAGAGAAGGAATCCCAGAGTGTCCCAGAGTATGTGTCTGAGAGAATCCCAGAGTATGTGAGAGAGAGGTAATCCCAGAGTGAGTGTGAGAATGGGGGAATCCCAGAGTGTGTGAGTGAGGGCAATTCCCAGAGTGTGTGAGAGAGAGAGAATCCCAGAGAGTCCCACATTGTGTGTGAGATAGAGGGAATCCCAGAGTGTGTGTGCCAGTTTCCCAGAGTGTTTGTGAGAGAGGGAATCCCCGAGTGTGTTTGAGAGAGGGAATCCCAGAGAGTCCCCGTGTGTGTGAGAGAGAGGGAATCCCAGAGTGAGGGTAAGAGTGGAAGTCCCAGAGTGTTTCAGGGAATTCCCAGAGTGTGTAAGAGAAACCCAGAGTGTTTGTGAGAGAGAGAATCCCAGAGTGTGTGTGAGAGTGGGAATCCCAAACTGTGAGAGAAAGTTAGAATCCCAGAGTGTGTGTGTGAGTTTCCAAGTGTGTTTGTGAGAGAGAGAATCTGAGATTGTGTGTGAGAGAGGGAATCCCAGTGTGTCCCCGAGTGTGTTAGGGATTCCAAGAGTGTGTGAGAGAATCACAGAGAGTCCCAGAGTGTGAGAGAGAATCCCAGAGCGTGTAAGGGAATCCCACAGTGAGTAAGAGAGAGTCCCAAAGTATGTGAGAGAGTCCCAGAAGCCTATGGTGTGTAAGGGAATCCCAAATGTAAGAGAGATTCCCTGAGTGTGCCAGAGTGTGCGAGAGAATTCCAGTGTGTGTAAGAGAATCACAGTGTCCCAGAGTGTGTGTGAGAGAGTCCCAGACTGTGTGTGAGGGAGAGAATCTCAGAGTGATGATGAGAGAGAGAGAATCACAGAGTGATGGTGAGAGACAGTATCCCAGAGTGTTTGTGAGAGTGGGAATCCCAGAGGGTGTCTGAGAGAGGGAATCCCAGATTGTGGGTGAGAGAGGGAATTCCAGCGAGTCCCTGTGTGTAAGAGAGTGAATCCAGAGTGTGTGAGAGAGGGAATTCCAGAGAGTTCCAGGTTTGTGTGTGAGAGAATCCCAGAGTGTGTGTGAGAGAGGGAATCCCAGAGAGTCCCAGAGTGTGTGTGTGAGCGAATCGCAGACTCTGTGAGTGTCGGAATCCCAGAGTGTGTATGCGAGTTTCACAGAGCGTTTATGAGAGAGGGAGTCCCAGGGTGAGTGTGAGAGAGGGAATCCAAGAGAGTGTGTGAGAGAGGGAATACCAGAGTGTGTGTGAGAGAGCGCATCCCAGTGAGACCCAGAGTGTGTGTCTGTGAGAGACGGCATCCCCGAGAGTCCTTGCGTGTGTGAGAGAGAATCCCAGAGTGAGTGTGTGTGTTTCCCAGAGTGTGTGTGTGTGTCGGAATCCCAGAGTGTGTGCGCGAGTTTCACAGTGCGTTTGTGAGACAGGGAATCCCAGAAAGTCCCAGGGTGTGTGTGAGAGAGGGAATCCTAGAGTGCGTGAGAGAGAGCCAATCCCAGAGAGTGTGTGAGAGAGGGCATCCATAGTGTGTGGTAGAGAGGGAATGCCAGAGAGTGTGTGATAGAGAGAGAATGCCAGAGAGTGTGTGAGAGAGGGAATCCTAGAGTGCGTGAGAGAGTGCCAATCCCAGAGGGTTTCTGAGAGGATCCCAGAGTGTGTGTGTGTGTGTGTGTGTGAGTTTCCAAGAGTGTGTCGGGAAGAGGGCATCCCAGAGAATCCAGTGTTTGTTTGTGTGTGAGAGGGAATCCGAGGCAGTCCCAGATTGTGTGTGAGAGAGGGAATCCCAGAGTGTGAGTGAGAGTTGGAATCCCAGAGAGTCCAAGAGTGTGTGTGAGAGATTCCCACAGTGTGTGAGAGAGGGAATCCTACAGTGCGTGAGAGAGGGAATCCTAGAGTGCGTGAGAGAGTGCCAATCCCAGTGTTTGTGAGAGGATCCCAGAGTGTGTGTGTGTGAGTTTCCCAGAGTGTGTGGGAAAGAGGGCATCCCAGAGAATCCAGGAGTGTGTTTATGTGTGAGAAGGAATCTGAGGGAGTCCCAGATTGTGTGTGAGAGAGGGAGTCCCAGCGTGTGAGTGAGAGTGGGAATCCCAGAGAGACCAAGAATGCGTGTGAGACAATCCCACAGTGTGTGTGAGAGAGGCAATCCCAGAGTGTGCGTGAGGGAATCTCAGATTGTGTGTGTGTGAGAGGGAATCTCAGATTGTGTGTGAGAGAGCGGGCATCCCAGTGAGTCCGTGCATGAGTGTGAGAGAATCCCAGAGTGAATGTGTTTGTTTCCCAGAGTGTGTGTGAGAGAGGGAATCCCAGAGAGTCCCAGAGTGTGTGTGAGAGAGGGAATCCTAGAGTGCGTGAGAGAGAGCCAATCCCAGAGTGTGTGCGAGAGAGGGCATCCCAGCGTGTGAGTGAGAGTGGGAATCCCAGAGAGTGTATGAGAGAATCCCAAAGTGTGTGGGTGAGTTTCCCAGAGTGTGTGTGAGAGAGGGAATCCCAGAGAGTCCCAGAGTGGGAATCGCAGAGTGTGTGTCTTTGTGAGAATCCCAGACTGTGTTTGATAGTGAATCCCGGAGAGTGTGTGTGAGAGAGGGAATCCCAGAGTGTGCGTGAGAGTGGGATTCCCAGAGTGTGTGTGAGAGAATCCCATAGTATGTGATAGAGAGGGAATCCCAGAGAGTGTGTGAGAGAGGGAATCCCAGAGTGCATGAGAGAGAGCCAATCCCAGAGTGTCTGTGAGAGAGGGCATCCCGGAGAGTACCATACTGTGTGTGAGAGAATCCCAGAGTGTGTGTGTGTGTGTGTGTGTGTGTTTCCCAGAGTTTGTGAGAGAGAGGGAATCCCAGAGTGTGTTTGAGAGAGGGTGTCCCCGAGTGTGGGGGAGAGAAGGAATCCCCGTGTGTCCCAGAGTGTGTATGAGAGAGGGAATCCCAGTGAGTGTGTGTGAGAGAGGGAATACTAGAGTGCGTGAGAGAGAGCCAATCACAGAGTGTGTGTGTGAGAGGGTATCCCTGAGAATCCCAGAGTGTGTGTGAGAGATGGAATCCCAGAGAGTCCCAGATTGTGTGTGAGAGTGTGTGAGAGAGGAGGAATCCCAGAGTGTGTGTGAGGGAGGGAATCGCAGAGTGAGAGTGAGAGTGAGAGATGGAATCCCAGAGTGTGTTTGCGAGTTTCCCAGAGTCTTTGTGACAGAGGGAATCCCAGAGAGTCCCAGAGTGTGTGTGAGAGAGGGAATCCTGGAGTGTGTGAGTGAGAGCCATCCCAGAGAGTGTGTGAGAGAGGGCATCCCATAGTGTGTGAGAGAGAGGGAATGCCAGAGAGTGTGTGAGAGAGAGGGAATGCCAGAGAGTGTGTGAGAGAGAGGGAATGCCAGAGAGTGTGTGAGAGAGAGCCGATCCAAGAGTGTGTGTGTGTGAGTTTCCCAGGGTGTGTGGGAAAGTGGGCATCCTAGAGAATCCAGGAGTGTGTTTGTGTGTGAGAGAGAGAATCCCAGAGTGTGTGGGATAGAGGGAATCCCAGAGAGTCCCAGAGTGGGAATCGCAGAGTGTGTGTTTGTGAGGGAATCCCAGACTGTGTTTGATAGTGTATCCCGGAGAATGTATGAGAGAGGGAATCCCAGAGTGTGCGTGAGAGAGGGAATCCCAGAGTGTGCGTGAGAGTGGGATTCCCAGAGTGTGTGTGAGAGAATCCCAGAGTGTGTAAGAGAGGGAATCCCATAGTATGTGATAGAGAGGGAATCCCAGAGTGTGCGTGAGAGAGGGAATCCCAGAGTGTGCGTGAGAGTGGGATTCCCAGAGTGTGTGTGAGAGAATCCCAGAGTGTGTAAGAGAGGGAATCCCATAGTATGTGATAGAGAGGGAATCCCAGAGAGTGCGTGAGAGAGAGCCAATCCCAGAGTGTCTGTGAGAGAGGGCATCCCTGAGAGTACCATAGTGTGTGCGAGAGAATCCCAGAGTGTGTGTGTGTGTTTCCCAGAGTTTGTGAGAGAGAGGGAAACCCAGAGTGTGTTTGAGAGAGGGTGTGCCCGAGTGTGGGGGAGAGAAGGAATCCCAGAGTGTCCCAGTGAGTGTGTGTCTGAGAGAATCCCAGAGAGTGTTTGAGAGAGGGAATCCCAGAGAGTATGTTGGAGAGGGAATTCTGCACACTGTGCGGCAGATTCAGCACCTTCCTAGCTACTGACACAACCTGCTCATTTACCTTGAGACAATCCTGACTGGAACTCGCCACGCTCTGCACTTCAGATTTCTGAATTTTCTTCCCAGTTATAAAATCGCCTATGCCTCTCTTCTTCCTACTAAACTGCATCACCTCGCACTTTCCCAAGTGCACTCCATCTGCCACGTCTTCGCCCACTCTCCTCCCCTTTCTAAATCCTTCTGCAGCCTTCCTGCCATCTCAATGATATCTGTCCTCTACCTACCTTTGCATCATCTAAAATCCTCGCCGGAGTCCCCTCAGATCCTTCATTGGCTGCTATCCTGAGAAGGACCCTTTTATTCCCACTCTCTACTTTCTGCCAGACAGTGAAGCTTCTGTACATACTAGTACCTAGTCTCTGATACCATGGGCCCTTATCTTACTCAGCAGTCTCCTATGAAGCACGTTGTCAACGTCGTTGAAGTCCAGACACATAGTATCCATTAGCTCTCCTTGGTATAATCTGCTTATTACATCCTAAAAGCGTTCGAATAGATTCATTAACATGACCGCCCCTTGATGAAACCATACTGATTTCTTCCGACTTAATTGTTCAGAAATCTAATCCTTCACAATGGATTCCAGGAACTTACCCACGATCGTGGTTAGGTTAATCAGTTTGTAAATTTCTGTCTTTTGCATTATTTCCCTTTTAAACAGTGTATCAAGGAGATCCAAGATGGCAGCGACGCAGTAGGACTGAGTCTGCAGAGCTCTGCCAATGACTCAGTCAAAGTGGAGTACCCACCCTGAGCTCACTTGTTAAATTGTTTAAAGTAGTTTTTGCCCAGCAGCCTTGGCCATTCTACATCAAACTTTAGAAATTGATGCTTTTTAAAATGACCAAAGGCAAAGGCTCTCGTAGTTCACAACAGAGAGGGACCCCTCCCCCACCCCGCAGCAAGAGAGACGTCTGCGGCCGCCCCGGGGGACTCACATGCAGGGGCGAGCCTGATCTCAGAGCTTGTTAAACTCCGAGAGAAGATTGATGCGTCCATTGAGGAGACCTAGTACAGGTGGGAGTCAGTCTCGGTCATGCTGCAGAAACCTGACGGAGAGATCGAGAAACTCGGGCAGCATGTCGGAGGTGCAAGGCAATGGACCATGGCCTCTGAAACCACTGCTGAGTCATCCATGGGTCAGGTCTGGGCTCTGGAACATCGAGTCCCTACCTTATAGGAACATATTGGCGACCACGAAAATCGAGGTCATCAAAAAAATATTCGGTTGCTGGGCCTTCCCGAACAGGAGGAGGAAGCCCAGCGTTTCGCTTTCCTGAAGCAATGGCTCCCACAGCTGCTGAAACTTGAGTCGGAGCTGAGACGGATGCGGGTTGAACGGGACCACCGGGTTGTTGTGCACCAGCCCGGATCGGTCCAGCGCCGCCTCCCAGTGCTAGTTCAACTTCAACATTACAGGGAAAAACAGATGCTGCTAGAGGCTTCCAGAGTCTTGGGGAAGGATCCCCATGCCATGGCATGCAAGGGCCCCAGGTCTTCCAGGACGTCTCTCCAGCTGTGGTCCGCAAGAGCAAGGCATTTTATGAGGGAAGAAGCATCTGAGGGATTTAAATATTCAATATTCTATGCGCTGCAGTCATGGAGGATCTGTATATAACTTCGGATCACCGGAAAAATAATTTATGGATGCTGTCAAATAGACTGCAGGACTTGAAATGTATGGATAATGTCTTTATTTTGCCCCCCGTTTGCTTTTTCCTCCTAATTTCTTCCTCATTCTCTTCTCCATAGATTCCTTGGTGAGGGGGTGTGGGGTGCGGTCCCATTCCTTATCATTTCAATAGATTCTTATCTGTAGCTCATGCAGTTTATTTGATTAATTGGGGACGTTTCTGATTGTTTTTTTTTATATTTGGTTGTTTATTACTTGCTGGGATTGTAATTTTGGCATTTTATATATTTTCATCTTGTGTTGTTTTGCTAAATGATTGTAGGTGATCGTGTGTGGGGGGTTAGCTCGCACACTTTTAACGTCGTCGAGGAGAAAGTGAGGACTGCTGATGCTGGAGATCAGAGCTGAAAATGTGTTGCTGGAAAAGCGCAGCAGGTCAGGGAGCATCCCAGGAACAGGAGAATCGACGTTTTGGCCATAAGCCCTTCATCAGGAATGGGGAAAGTGTGTCCAGCAGGCTAAGATAAAAGGTAGGGAGGAGCGACTTGGGGGAGGGGCGTTTGAAATGCGATAGGTGGAAGGAGGTCAAGGTGAGGGTGATAGGCCGGAACGGGGTGGGGGCGGAGAGGTCAGGAAGATGATTGCAGGTTAGGAAGGCGGTGCTGAGTTCGAGGGATTTGACTGAGACAAGGTGGGGGGAGGGGAAATGACGAAACTGGAGAAATCGGAGTTCAACCCTTGTGCATGGAGGTTACTAGGCGGTAGATGAGGCGCTCTTCCTCCAACCGTCGTGTTGCTATGGACTGGTCATGGAGGAGTCCAAGGACCTGCATGAGCTTGGTGGAATGGGAGGGGGAGTTGAAATGTTGAGCTTCGGGGTGGTTGGGTTGATTGGTTCGGGTGTCCCAGAGGTGTTCTCCAAAAAATTCCACAAGTAGGCGGCCTGTCTCCCCAATATTGAGGAGGCCATATCAGGTGCAGCGGATGTAAGAGATGATGTGTGTGGAGGTGCAGGTGAATTTGTGGTGGATATGGAAGTATCCCTTGGGGCCTTGGAGGGAAGTAAGGGGAGAGGTGTGGGCACAAGTTTTGCATTTCTTGATATTGCAGTGGAAGGTGCCGGGAGTGGAGGTTGGGTTGGTGGGGGGTGTGGACCTGACTAGGGATTCACGGAGGGAGTGGTCTTTTCAGAACGCTGATAGGGGAGGGAAGGGAAATATATCCCTGGTGGTCGAGTCCGTTTGGAGGTGGCGGAAAAGACGGCGGATGATACGCTGTACGTGGAGGTTGGTGGGGTGGTAGGTGAGGACCAGTGGGGTTCAGTTCTGGTGGCAGAAGGAGGGGCAGGACTCAAGGGCGGAGGAGCGGGAAGTGGAGGAGATGCGGTGAAGGGCATCGTGACCACGTCTGGGGGGAAATTGCGGTCCTTGAAGAAGGAGGCCATCTGGGTTGTACGGTTTTGGAACTGGTCCGCCTGGGAGCAGATGCGGCAGAGACGAAGGAATTGGGAATATGGGATGGCGTTTTTACAGGGGCCAGTGTGGGAGGAGATGTAGTCTGGGTAGCTGTGGGAGTCGGTCGGTTTATAGTAAATGTCCGTGTTGATTCGGTCGGCAGAGATAGAAATGGAAAGGTCTGGGAAGCGGAGGGAGCAGTCTGAGACGGTCCAGTTGAATTTGAGGTCGGGGTGGAAGGTGTTGGTAAAGTTAATGAACCAACCCCCACCTTTTCATCCACTACCACCCCCCACCTTATCCTCCGCTCAGCTACACTGGCACCACCCCCCACCTTTTCCTCCGCTCAGCTACACTGGCACTAACCCCACCTTTTCCTCCGCTCCGCTTCATTTGGCACCACCCCTTACCTTTTCCTCCACTCAGCTACACTGGCACCACCCCCCAACTTTCCTTCCGCTACATCGATCTCACCCTGAACAAATTCTCTTTCCAATCCTCCCACTTCCTCCAAACCAAAGAAGTAGCCATGGGCACTTGCATGGGACCCAGCTATGCCTGCCTCTTCGTAGGATATGTGGAACAGTCCATCTTCCGCAGCTACACTGGCACCACCCCCCCACCACCTTTTGCTCTGCTACATCAATGACTGTATCGGCGCTGCCTTTGCTCCCACGAGGAGGTTGAACAGTTCATCCACTTTACCAACACCTTCCATCCCGACCTCAAATTCACCTGGACAGTCTCAGACTCCTCTCTCCCCTTCACAGACCTTTCCATTTCTATCTCTGGAGACCGAATCAACACGGACATGTACTATAAAACGACTGAAAACCCCAGCTACCTCGATTTCACCTCCTCCCACCCTGCCCCCTGTAAAAACGCCATCCCATATTCCCAATTCCTTCGTCTCCGCCGCATCTGCTCCCAGGAGGACCAGTTCCAAAGCCGTACGACCCAGATGGCCTCCTTCTTCAAGGTCCGCAATTTCCCCCCAGACGTGGTCGACGATGCCCTTCACTGCATCTCTTCCACTTCCCGCTCCTCCGCCCTTTTGCCCTGCCACTCCAGCCGCCACCAGGACAGAACCCCACTGGTCCTCACCTACCACCCCACCACCCTCGATATACAGCGTATCAGCCGCCGTCATTTACGCCACATCCAAACGGACCCCACAACCAGGGATATATTTCCCTTCCCTCCCCTATCAGCGTTCCGAAAAGACCACTCCCTCCGTGACTCCCTCGTCAGGTCCACACCCCACACTAACCCAACCTCCACTCCCGGCACCTTCCCTTGCAACCGCAAGAAATGCAAAACTTGTGCCCACATCTCCCCCCTTACTTCCCTCCAAGGCCCCAAGGGACACTTCCATATCCGCCACAAATTCACCTGCACCCCCACACACATCATCTATTGTATCCGCTGCACCCGATGTGGCCTCCTCTATATTGGGGAGACAGGCCGCCTACTTGTGGAACGTTTCAGAGAACACCTCTGGGACACCCGAACCAAACAACCCAACCACCCCGTAGCTCAACACTTCAACTCCCCCTCCCACTCCACCAAGGACATGCAGGTCCTTGGACTCCTCCATCGCCAGACCATGGCAACACGACGGTTGGAGGAAGAGCGCCTCATCTACCGCCTAGGAACCCTCCAAGCACAAGGGATGAACTCCGATTTCTCCAGTTTCGTCATTTCCCCTCCCCCCACCTTGTCTTAGTCAAATCCCTCGAACTCAGCACCACCTTCCTAACCTCGAATCTTCTTCCTGACCTCTCCGCCCCTACCCCACTCCGGCCTATTACCCTCATCTTGACCTCCTTCCACCTAACACTTTCGAACGCCACTCCCCCAAGTCCCTCCTCCATACGTTTTATCTTAGCCTGCTGGGCACAATTTCCTCATCCCTGAAGAAGGGCTTATGTCCGAAACGTCGATTCTCCTGTTCCTTGGATGCTGTCTGACCTGCTGCGCTTTTCCAGCAACACATTTTCAGCACTTTTAACGTCTGTCTTATAAGATATTGGAATATATTTCCTTTGTAATGCCTGGGCCAAGGGCATGCCTCTGGCAGGGAGATGTTATGGCGGGCTATTGAAAGGTAGTAGTGTCCCTTGTGAACATGGGGAAATTCTCCTTTTATGTATGTTTTATGCTCTTTGTTTTTAGGAGTAGTTCTCAGTTGTTTTGATTTTGCTGTTTGAAGAGTGTTTTACGTGTGAATCGTTTTTGGTTTAAATTCGACGTCTTTTGGGTGACCCTCCTGGGGGTTCTCGTGCTTGCTTGGACCATCATGGCTAGTCATTCGTTTAGGTGGTGCACCTGGAGTGTCAAGGGGCGCCACTCACCAATCGAAAGGAACAAGGTATTATCAAGTTAAAAAAAGAAAGTCTGGGTGTACCTCTTTTACAGGAGACACATTTAGTTGATAAGGAGAATTCATGGCTGAAATATGGTGGATTTGGCCAGGTGTTCTTTTCATCTTTCAGCTCAGAAAGTAGGGGAGTAGCCATTCTTAGTCGGAAGAATCCTCCGTTCCAAACGCTAAGCCATATAAATGATGAATCTGGACTGTATATATTAATTAAATCCCCATTATATGGACAGGAATATGTGATTTTGAAACTCTATTGCCCCCCAGGACACTCTTTTAAATTTGTGATGGCAGTGTTCTCCCAGTTGACGGCTCTCGGGGTGAGCCACACAACTATGTGGGAGATTTTAATTGTATCATCAACCCAGGGGTGGACAGAATACCGAAGATCTCTGTGGGAATATCTCTGAGATCTAGTCAACTGGCGGATCTGAATAGGGAGTTGGGGCTCGTAGATGTGTGGAGGTGTCTTCACACTGAGGGCAGAGACTTCACGTTTTAATCGATATGCGTCTGTCCCCTCGACACTTTTGAACTCAATATTGTTTTGTAAAGTAGTTAATATAACTATTGCAGCAGTATATATGGAGGTTAGGTCTAGTGATGATGAGATAGGTTCCTGACATTGGCGTATCTCCCATTTCCTATTTAAGGATAGTAATTTCATAAAACATTTCTCACAGGAATTTAAAACCTTCTGGGATATCAACTCAAGCACGGCCAGTAACCCTTCGGTGATGTGGGAGACTGGTGAGCCATACACGTGAGGCTTGGTTATCTCATATTCTGCGACCCGGAAAAGACAAAAGGGAGAACAACAGGGTCTGCTTGAGGCTCGCCTGAAGGCGGCTGAGACAGCGTATGTGGATAGACCCTCCATTACTAAACTACAGAGGATCACAGCCCTTAGGGCAACTTTGAACACTTACTCAAAAAGCAAAGAGGGAGCTATTACTTGCGAAGCAGCGATTATTTGAATACGGTGACAAGCCTGGCAGGTATCTAGCATACCATGCCAGAAAGAAGAAGGCTCCCCCAGCCACTACGTCCATTAGAAAGAGTGCTGGTACCCTGACTTGTGATCGTAAAAAGATCAATGCAGCCTTTCGAAAGTTGTATTTCGATTTGTATAGGTCACAGGGCTGTGAGGATAGAACGAGGAAGATTTTTTAAAAATCTGTCCCTCCCCGGCCTAACCTCGGAACAAGTGTTGTTTTTGAATGCCCCCCTGGCAACCCAGGATATACAGGAGGAGGTGAGACCCCTCCAGAGTGGCAACGCACCCGGACCAGACGGATTCCAGGCTGAGTTACATAAAGAATTGCTTGGGGAATTGGTCGGGCCACTTATAAATATGTTTAATTATTCACATATTCAGGGCTGCCTTTCTCCTTCTCCGAGAGAAGCAAATGTTTCTCTCACTCTTAAGAAGGTAAAGGCCCCAGATGACTGCTCTTCATATAGACATATATCCTTGCTGAATGTGAATTTTAAAGTTCTCCCAAAAATGTTGGCATTAAGACTGTAGAGGGCTTTACCATTCATTATTAATGATGACCAGACGGGTTTTATAAAGGGTCGCAGGTCGCTTAATAACATTAGAATAGTCTTAAATATGGTACAAGCCTGCAGGCAGGGAGCGATACCAGGATTAGTTGTCTCCCTAGAGGCAGAGAAGCCATTCGATCGGGTAGAATGGCCATATCTCTTTTATGTGCTGGGAAGTTTCGGTGTTGGAAAGGTATTTACTAAATAGGTTACAGTATTATATAATGATCCCAAAGCAGCGGTGATCACCAACAGTTTAAGTTCTGATAGCTCTTGCGTTGGCAGAGGTTGTCGTCAGGAATGCCCTCTCTCACCATTATTATTTACACTAGCGATTGAGCCGTTGGCGGAAGCTATCCGAGCTGACACTAATATAATGGCTCCGGAGGTTGGATCGGTAAAGCACAAAATTACTGTCTCTGCTGATGATGTCGTCCTTTTCTTAAATTATCTATTGATTTCTGTGCCCCGTTTAATTCCAGTGATTAACTTATTTGGTATGTTCTCAGGTTATGAAATCAGTTTTGTGAAATCAGAGGTCATGCCATTGGGAGGTCTTTCGAGTATATCCAATTTTCCGTATGAATCCTGTTTTCCCTTTCGGTGGTCACTGGGAGGTTTTCTTTACTTAGGTTTTTTTTAATACTCCGGCATTTGGTCAGATGTATAAAGTCAATTATGCACATTTAGTGGAGAAAATAAGATAGACCTTCAACGCTGGGAAGATCTCCCGATATCCTGGCTCGTTAGAATAGCTTTGTTCAACATGAATATCCTACCTGGCCTTTTATACGCAATGAGAATGCTCCCCTTGATGCTGCTGATACAGGCGCTATGTAAGCTTTATGGAAGGCTCCATTATTTGGAGTCATAGATGGCCCCTTATTAAATTAGAAAAGCTGCAGCTTCCACAGGTAAGCGGTGGGCTGGTTTTTCCTGATTTCAAGAAGTACCAATTGAGCTCTCTATTATCCTACATAGCTGATTGGGTCTCTTGTGACCCACAATCAATCTGGTTAGATACTGAGGCCTCCCAAGCAAAATATCCCCTGATCAATCTACTATTAATGGACAAGATGACAGTTGTTACGATCATTGTCAAATTCTTATTTTATTAAATATAATCAAAGTATGAAGGATAATGCGACAGGATGAGGGCAACCTACAAAAATCCTCCCACTATTCCCCGATAGTGTGAACGTTGGGATTCAGCCAGGGCTGACTGATGCTATATTCAGTACCTGGGAGTCCAGAGGTATCTCCTGTTTGGGAGACCTGCTCGATTGGGAGGGCATGATGTCCTTTAAACAGCTGCGTCAGAAATTTGGGCTGCATAGCAAAGATCTTTTTCAATATTTTCAAATATGAAACTTTAAACAAAAGAAGACCATATTGATAATTAATCCATATAAATCGGATAGGGAAAGGAGGGTGCTTCGTCCGATGGGTCTGCCCACGGTCAGTACTCTCGACCACTTAGGAGTTAATAAGGTATCAAAGGACATGGAACGGTTATATAAAACCTAGAGTCAAGAATTAGGGATGGAAATCTCCTTAGAGATGTGGGAGGACGTCAGGGAAAACGCCAGGACAATGTCTATCTGTAACAGAACTCAGGCTGTCCAATTGAAGATACTTCATAGGGCTCAAATGACACCTGAGTGACTTGCAAAGTGCAAGGCAGGAGCGTCTCCAATGTGTCCTATATGCAAAATAGAAGTTAGTACTCTCACGCATTGTCTGTGAACATGCTGTAAGATCCACATGTATTGGGACAGAATAGCGAATGCCTTGGGAAAGAGTTTGGATACGGAGATTGGGTTAGACTCAGTGCCTCTAATTTTGGGCTCCCCAAATTTCCCCTCTTTGGATGCAAACGGGAGGAAATTATTCATTATCCTTTCTTGTTGTCCAGGGAAAAACATTTTAGTGAATTGGATATACAAAGGTCTCCCAGGACTTTCAAATTGGCACTGGTTAGCCATGGAATATTCCCCCCTTGACTTCCTTACGAATACGGTGAACCAAAAGGCGGAATTATTTCATAGAACATGGCAGCCATTTTGAACTACATTGACACAGATATATCGGCCACATTGTTCAGAGCCTTTGCTTAGGCTGGTTCGGGGACCCCGGGAGGAGGAATCCTGTATCAATATGGGTTTTGTTATGACTTCATATAATTTTTAATAAACATGAATCTCGTTATTTACTTACTTATTTATTTTATTTTCTCCATTAATGTCTCCATCCAAATTACTTACCCATTAGTTTTTCGAGCAACTTCTCCACATCAGCTCTGCCTGCTCACTCTCTTGAATATTTGGGATATTATTCGTGTCTTCCATCATGAAATCTGACATGAAAAAATAATTCAGTTTCTCATCTGTTATTTGTTCCACACTACTACCTCTTCAGTGTCATTTTCCAGGGCTCCAATATCCACTTTTGCTTCTCTTTTTGCCCTTTATCTATCTAAAGAGATTCTAACAGTCGTCCTTTATATCACTGGTTAGTTTACCCTCATATTTAATCTTATCCGTCCTTACTTCTTATTTTGTTGCCCTCTGTTCATCTTTGTAAACTTCCAAAATCCTCTGGTTTCCCACTGCCATTTGCCATGTTATCGGATTTCTCTTCTGTTTTTACCCTAGCCATACATTCCCCAGACATCCACGGATGCCTCATCCTCCCTGTACAATGCATCTATTACCTCGGGCTGAATCTCTGCTGTGACTCCTAAATTGCTCCGAGAAACTCCCGCCATTTCTGTTCCACTGTCTTTCCTGATAAGCTCCTCTCCCAGTCAATTCTACCGAGCTCCTCCCTCATGTCATTGTGGGTGCCTTTATTCAGCTGTAATATTAACTCTGATTCTACTTTCTCCACCTCAAATTGAAGTTTAGGTTCAATCTTATTTGATCACTGCCTCTGAAGGGTTCCTTCACCTTAAGCTTCCCTATCAAGTCTGCCTCACTGCACAGCTCTAAATCCAGTATTGCCCGTTCCCTCATTGCCTGCACCATAAGCTGCTCCAAAAAGCCATCTCCTATTCATTCCACAAATTCCTTTCATTGCAAACCACTACCAATCTGATTTTCTCAATCCACCTGCATATTGAAATCCCCCCACGAACTGTAACTTCGCCTTTCCTACATATCTTTTCTATCTCCTGGTCTGTCATGCGCCCCAGCTCCTGACTACGATTCAAAGGCCAGTACATTACTCCAACCATGGTTTTACACCTTTATGGTTCGTCAATTTCACCCATACACATTCCACGCAATCTGAACCTACTTTGAATAATGGGAACTGAGTGATGGGACTGCAAAACACTTGCGCTTTGTCTCAACTTTTTAGATTAGACATGGAGCAAAAAATATTTCATTTTAAATTACTTTGAAATGTCATTGCAGTGCGTTTCTTTGGCCAAATATTCTGTCTGTATTAGGGAAGAATACAAACTGCTGAAACTGTTAGAGAAGTAAGATATGAAGAGGACATGAGTCTATAAAGAGATATAGGTTGGGCCAAGTGAACAGGCCAATATTGGTGGATGGAACATAGTAGATAAAATGTGTCTGTGCTCAAAGATATTGGCGGGTTGAATGGAAATGGAGTGTATTATTTCAGTGGAGAGATTGGCCTTTTGAGAGGAACCAGGCACCCTGGGTTACAAAATAAAAACTTTACGTGGACATCAAGTTTTTAGGGAGGTAAGATAAATGTTGAAACTTTCTGAAACATAGTACATTTAAAAGTAGGGGCGAGTTTCTACATATGCAAAGTAGTGGTGTAACCACATCGAGAGAGCGATGGCCACAATGATATGAAATGCAATCCTTCGAAGATTCACTCAGCTGACTCCTGGGAGGAGAGTATATTTCTGGAGGAAATCTTGAATTGACTGACCTGGATCTGCTGGGCTTTAGGCAAACAAAATGTGGTCTTGTTTAACCCCAGAATATTCCAGAGCAGTCTTTCAAGTTGAATTCTGAAACAATGTTTCAGCTTGTATGAGAGATTATCGTGATGGGAAGGATTACAAAACTGAGGAATGTCTCTGTTAAGAAGATGGTGATTTGGTGTCATCCTCTCAAAGTGTTGTGTCTTTGAGGAATTCTCTTCCCAGAGAGCGATGAGGGATAAGACATTGACTATTCCTAAGGCGGGGGCAGGCAGATTCTTGACTAAGAGTGGCGCACTAACGTTGTAAGGGCAAAGGAGGAATGTGTGATTGAGGTCACAATCAGATCATCCACGACCTTATTGCATGACGGAGCTGTTTTAATTCCTTACTCCTGATGCTAGTTTCTACATTTCTGTTGTCTTAAATACTAAAAGAAATATGACACGATTGTCATGAACATGAAGACTTTTCCTTTTAGGTTATTGGGCACAGTTTTCAATATGTGACTTTTAAACGGCACTCAAAAACACTCAGTAAAGATTCTTGATGTTGTAGAGAGGTCAGGAGCATAGGACGAAGGGAAAGCCTCGCTTGAAACTGCTTTAGAAATCACATTGGGTCGAATGGATAACTTTAACACAAGTTGTTCTTGTGAGGTGCGTTTCATTACCATTCTGTTGCCTGTGTTTAATTTCTATTCAGAATGTGGTGATATACCCCAGGGGTTCTTATGGTGCAGGAACACTAACAGGAATGGCACAAAGAGAGAAATGGGGTTCTTAACAATTTGATAGTGAAGGGAGAATGATATAGCTTCAAATCCTGTGACCCTTGGAGATTGTATTCCTCACTCTCTGATGCTCACAAGCTATGGAAATAGTGAGACCACATTCTCTGTTTCCAACAATTAAAGTGATAGAATCATACAGCATACAAACCGGTCCTTCAGCCCAATGCAACTACGCCAGCCAGAAAACACCAAGCTACGTTATTCCCAGTTACCTGAACATCTATATCCTACTATTCCCTGGCATTTTGCGTTTAAATGCTGCGTTACCGTGTATCTGTGACCTGAGCTTTTTTGTCCTTCCAAGACATGCACAAAATGATTTCATGGAAACAGATCAGACAATTTCATAGACAGTGACAAGCTCATCAGATCAACAAAATGTCCTCACTGTTTAATAATTATGAGAAAATCGGATTGTCTTTTTAGTTCATTTGGGATTTTAATGGAGCTAGACCAGCATTGATTGCCCTTGAGACATTCCAGTCCAGTTGGGATTGGTCCATCCAAGTGGCTGGTGGATGGAATACCAGCTGTGCATCTCATGCGCCGGTTAGGCTGGGAGTAAATATTACTAGTGGAGGATGGAGTGTTAGACAAGTCGCCACGCTGTAATAAACAGCACGCACAAAAAAACAGACTCTTTGTCAATACGAAGATATGAGAAGGAATTTATTATTCTTCAGAGAAACAACAACTTTCACAAGACGTTTACATAATAATGGAGGGAAGTCTGTTTCTATGTTATTGGTGTCCTTAAAATAATGGGGTCAAATGTCTGGAAAAATGTTGGTGCTGTCGTTGGAGGATTCTTGTACTGAGCATGTGAATTATCCTGGATGCTTTCAGAGATGGCTGGAGTGTCCGAGGTTGAGTAAGTGCTGATACTCCATGGGATGATGCTGGTTTGTAATCTCACGATTTACTGAACACAGTTCGAATGAACAAACCAACAAGTCCCATTGGCTATTGCTTCAGAATGTATCAGAACTTTCTTGGCTGGTACCACATGAAATCATGTTATAAAAACAAGGCCAATCGAGTTTGCATCATCCAGTGCTGATATAAGTGGATATATAAGGTTTGTGAGGTTTCGTTCCTTATCCAGAGCTGAAAATGTGTTGCTGGAAATGCGCAGCAGGTCAGGCAGCATCCAAGGAACAGGAGAATAGACGTTTCGGGCATAAGCCCCCGAAATGTCGATTCTCCTGTTCTTTGGATGCTGCCTGACCTGCTGCGCGTTTCCAGCAACAAATTTTCAGCTGTGATCTCCAGCATCTGCAGTCCTCACTTTCTCCTCGAAGATTCCTTCCTTATCCACCCTCTCAGGCAATGCATTCTAGAAAGAAACCATCGTCTGGGTTCAAAAGAGATTCAAAAAATCCTCTCTAAGTGTCTTGTCATTCAATTTAAACGTGTTCTCCCTTATTTTTAACCCTTTTTCGAAGGGGGACAGCTGCTGTCTGTCCCCTCTGCTCATACATTTCATGCTCTTATACACGTTTGTCAAGTTCAGTTTCCTCCCACAGTACACACAGCTTCATTAGATTGACCATGCTAAATTACCCATCATGTGTATTGAGGTGTGTTAGCTGTGGGATACGCAGGGACATGGTAGGGGGCTGGTTAGCCATGGGAAATGCAGGAATGGGGTATGAGGTGGGTCTAGGTACAACGCTCTGCAGAGGGTCAGTGTGGTCTCGATGGGCCAATGTCCCATAAATTAACAAAAATAAAGGTTAAATCAAACAATGAAAAATACTGTGATTCTGAAGCAAAAATAAAACAGAGTGCTAGGGAAACGGAGTAGGTTTGGTAGCCTCTGTCGAGAGAAAAACAGAGTCAGCATTTTGAGTCCACTCACTATGCATCAGATCTGGAAGCAACTGAGAAATTGTGCAATGTGTGTTGGTGCATTGAGTTAAATATATGGAGAAATAAAGACATCGAAAAAAAATAAACAAAGGGACTGTGGATAATCAGCTGGTATGGAAATAAATTGGGAGATCATTTTCATTTATTTTTCACCTTTTCCCATATTCCTGAGTATCATGCCCATGTCGGTATATATCCATGTCCCTGTTTCATGTGAGTTCTGTCCCCTCTATCACTCCATCCTGAGTGTGGTCATCTTCTTTTCATAGTTAATGGGACATGGGTGTTGTTGGCTAGGCCAGCATTTATTTCTCTTTCCGAGTTACTTTTGTGAAGATGCTGGGGAACTGCTTCTCTGAACCACTGCACTTCGACGTGCTGTAGACTGGCACTTCTTTGAGACCTTTTAGTGTTATAACAGAATGTCTGACTTGGCCATTTCAAAGGCCATTTGAGAGACTACCACTGCTGACGGCCCGGAATCATAATGCAGGCCAGACCAGTAAAGAAATCAAATTTCCTTCCCTGAAGGAGACGAGTGAGCCAGATATCCTGAATTTTGGCACCCATCGATATTTCATCAGATTGAGAATTCCAAATATTTTATTGAATTCAAATTCCAGCGTCTGATGTGGCGGATGGAAGTCCGGGTTTGGGTCATTACCTGGGAAAGGTATACCATTGGGAAATATTTGTGGAAATCTCAGAATTTACAGTCTAGAGAAAATACTGCTATACCATGACCTCCCTAGTATCTCCACCATCAATAATAGTGTTGCTATTATTGTGACTGACGTACAGATAATTGTGCAGTTACATTGTAAACGATTTCCACGAGAGCAGAACTATTCATATTTCAGAGATGGCACAGTAATGTAACAGTTTATCAGCCACGATACAAACAGAGGAGAGATAGGCATTTTCAACACTGTGCCATATATACAATTATTGACTTGCTCCTGACATTGGAAAGTCAGTGTCGGTTCTCTGGATGGTTTTCTTGGATTTGTTTTGTCAGCTGCTGCATTCATTCAGGGAGACCAGAGGGCCAGGTGTTCCTCCTCTGTGCAATGTATGAGGATAGATTTTATAGTGTATCTGGGTCTGCAGAGAATGCATTGGTAGGAGCAGAGCACTGCATTATCCTTTCTGAGATTTCCACAAATATTTACCAATGGTATAACTTTCCTAGGTGCAAAGAGTGAAACCAGTTTATTTCAACAATGAGGAGGTCACAGAGCTGTGCACTCTCACACTAGGGAGAGGACTATATTCAAAATGTCCATCAACCATTCTGATTATACAACTTGCCAGGCAGGAGTAGGGGACATATCCATTTTGCTAGTGTCCCATCATCTCACGTATTCACGAGGTGACGGAGGCCACCTCTGTCCGGCGAGGTGAATACATTGGTTCTGTCTAAACAGAAGATGCAACAGAAAATCTTTTTCGGAAATATTAGTGAACATGGTTACTGGCAAAAGTGAGGAAATTAAGCTGAAGTTGAAGTATTTGAAAAACTCATTGTGTTGAAGGTTGGTAAGCTGCTGGACCAGATGAGTTATGAATTTAGAGGGCTACAGAGATAGGGTTGGAGAATTGAGCTGGCTGGATAAGTCTCTTCGGAGCTGGTGCAGACACGATGGGTCAATGCCCTCCCTCTTTCCTGCCTTTTCCATGATTATATGAGGGCGGTCAAAGCTCTTTATGTTCTGTAATGGATCCTGCAGACTGAAAACCAGCTATTATGACCGCACATTTTTACAACAGGATGGAGAGTGAAAACAGAAAAACAACTGGGGGATAGGTTTATGTCATTAGTGAGGAAACTATGAGCAATTTCTGTAATTAATCATAAATAGATCATTGGAGAACAATAATATGATTGAGCAGTGTCAACCAGATTCAGGACAGGAAAACTACTTTTGAAAAACGTACTGGAGTTTATGGACGATTTTGGTTGCGACATCGACGAGTGAGAACTAGTGTGAATGGTGTATTTTTATTTTCAGAAGAAGTTTGACATGGTTGCACACAGGTGAGAGAAAAAAAGCTACAGTCCTTGGGAAAGGGGCGGTAACCTACATGGATTGAGAATTGGATGATAGAGAGAACACAGAGACTAGCATCCTCCTTATGACAGAAGGCCACAACTGATTGGGTATCGCATGTATCAGTGCTTGGAACACCGCTATTTGTAACACAAAGAAGTGATTTGAATGTGAAAAACATACACAGTCCTTTTCATGTTGGATTTATTAGAAGGTGAAAGTTTGCAAAAAGCTTTTGGCAAAAAGGATCGGAATGTCCTTGGCCACAAGTCACGAACAGAATTCATGCAGGGCATCCATTAATCAGGACAGGAAATGAAATGTCAGCCTTCATTATAAAATGAATCATGTGTAGGAGTTGTGGAGTATTGTTGAGGCAGTATTTGGGCTATTGTGGACAGACTTTCTGACCTTTATAAATCAGTGATCTACTTGTCACAGAGGCAGTGCAAAGCTGTTTTATCAAAATAATCTCTGGGATGATGGTAACATGAAGAGAATGTGAAGGAAATTGATGTTCAATTTGTCACACGGTGTGAGTATAAGAATTGACTGGATTGAAACTTGAAGATTATAGGCGAACACACGTTATGTCCAGAGAAAGACATTGGTGGCATAAGAAATTACATTTTGCCCATGATTCATGCTTCTTCGTAGTTTATGTACCTCTGTGAAGCTCCTATGTTGGTTGGAGGAGAGCTTCAGGCTCTGAATGAACTCTCATTGCCTCAATGTGCAGTTGGTGTGTGACCCTGTACTGAAAGTCACATTGTTAACAAATCTGTTAGCAGTTGCAATGCCTAACTCCTGTAAATGTTAGCCGTTCCCAATAGCTTCTGACCTCCATAGGGAATACCGATCTGTCTTCTCGGAGATGTCCTCCCTCCTCACCGTCCACAAACCATATTAATGTATCCATTGTGTACCATTCGCAATGGAGCCAGGAGGAACGACATGGAGCAGTCTATCCATGCAGTCTCTGTTTCATTGTTCTGTCATGTTTGGTCAGAAATAGCATCCTCCTATTTCTGTACAAGGGGCTTGAGCGGCGGAATGTCGACCTTATGATGTCATGGAAAATACTCACGAACTTTACTGAGCAACCCGTGGTTCCTGTTTAGCAGCTCAATGTGTTTGACTGGGCTCCTTATCTTCCTGTGTAATAGTCAGGAGAGAATGAATGGGCTATCCCTATTCTTATCCAATAGCATTGATGGGCGGAATGACCTCCTCATATTCCTGTGAAGTGAGCTTGAGGTGCTGAATGAACACCTCTCTTTACTCCGGTAATGCACAGTATCCAGCAGGATTGTTACATGAATGTTACCAACACTTCAACAGCACCAGCCTGAATGCTTTCCGGGTCTTCCTCCACATGGCCACAGGCTGCTTCAGAAGCTGAGTGGGAGCACATTGTTCTGAACATTACATGATTTTCAGTCGCCATCTCTATTTCTGAGATTCTGATGGGGGAAGACACTGAGGCGCAAATGAGGATGGTTGTGCTGTGGATCTCCCGCAGAGATGTCGCGAGACTGAGGTGGGACATGCCGAAGAACCACAAACATCTTCTTTCTGCTGAATCACTCCAACCCGTGGGGAGGTTGCCCTTGATTTCCAATAAGTTCCATTTTCTTCAGGTTTCTTGAAACCATCCTCAGTTAAACTCTGCCTTGTTGTCAGGGCCAGTCGCTATTAGCTGGTTTTTACATATTTTGTTCATGTCAATATGTAACAGAGTCTGTGTGCAGTGTGTTTCCTTCTCACAGAGGGGTGTGACCATCGGGATTTCTCTATCCCAGAGACGTTGAGGAGATAGATCATTGAGATAGTGGTAAGACAGGGATAGATGGATGTTTGACACGGCTGGCACTCCAGGAGTTGGGGCCTAGAGCAGATCAGCCATGATCTTATTGAATGGAAAGGCAGACCGTAGGAGCTGAATGACCTACTCCTGCTTCTCATGTTCTTGAATTCTCTTATTGGAAAGTTCATCGACATCATTTTCCTGGCTGTCCTGTGAAGGAATGTTGTAGTCAAAGAGACCAGAGGATTTTGGGAGAAATATCTGGGTACAGTATGGGGTCATTATTCATACGTGAATAACGTGACAAATAAATGGATGAAGGGAACCTCTGTAAAGAGAGATGCGGGGACTGTTTCACAGTAACAACAACTCTTTTTTTTTCCAAGAAAGTTTTTCAATCCACACCAAATCATGTTTGACTGTATTCAGGGGCTGAATGGTCACTTCGGTTTCTGTGCACCATGTAATAGGAGCAAGTGGTCTCCAACTGCTCCTGAGTAGCAGATTGGGGGGCTGAATGGAATGGGGCGAAGTAGGTCTGAGGAACAGGAGTGGGTCCCTGCCCCACCAGGCACTAAGGTTGTGGATGAACAGATTATGGTCTCAGTCCCACGTTCCTATCTGCAGTTCATTATCCTTGAGTCACTTTCCCGTCAAATATTTAACTAACACACCTTTGAATAAATGCAAGTACACAGGTACCACAAACGCATGGGTAGGAGAAATTCCCACTCAAATGGCCTTTTGAGAAATTCTCCTAATCCCTGTTCCTACCGAGGTTAGAGAGTCATTGCTTCTTTTTCTAGTCCCACTCCTCCAGACGTCACGGCAAATTATCAGTGTAACTAATTGTGTGATATGGTAAATGATATCCGTCTCAGAATGGGTTAGGTTTAGTGTTAGGAACAAGTCAGACAGGTTTCTTAAATTTATAAAAATTCTAAAACCAAAGCAAAGTTACTCGAAATACGATGGAGACATAAATGATATAGAGTTTGAACATTGACAATACGTACATCAACATTTATTTTTCTATAAATCTGAGACACTGAAATATGCACACAAAGAGACACGCACATGCGCGCACACACACACGTCTGAAAGCAAACAGAAAAAAAAGAAACTCTGCAGAATATTAATTCGAAAGAGCTTTGTCCAAATAACAGTTAATTTCATGACAAAAGCAAAATTGATAGAGTTTCAACTGTTATTCTGCCTCTGAAGTGATTCTGCCTCACAGAAGCTGCGAGCACTGGGGTTTCTTCTAGGAACAGTTGGATTTGGCTGTATTCCCTTTGCTGCAGGCAGAGGAGAGATTCCAATGAATCCTCAACAGGAACCCTCAAAGGGTGCGAAAGATGGCTGATTGGTTTTCAGCTCTCATATGCTGCTGTAGAGAAGTACAAGTAGAGATGGAGCAATGGCCGTTTGCTTCCACGACAGGTTGCATTTGCTCCCTCTCTGATTTGAAACATGCAAAAATGTGACTCAAACACCAACCTGGACTAGGTAAGGTCTGGTTGAACATTCTCCTGATTGAATGACTCCATCCCTGTTACCTGCTCCATTTAGGAATGATTGTAATTCATAATTTGAAGGTATATTTATATATGTCTGCATAATTTTTGTACAATATATGAAATTCTTCTTAGTACCTGTGTTAAAATAAGTATGTTGTTTTCTAAAATTAAATCATTAGTTTTATTCTCTAATCCTCAGCTACGCCTCAATACACTCTCCTCAGGGTCTTACATGGTTCAATATGAACAGCTCTCACTCTCAGGCCTGAAGTACTCTGACCTTGTAGAGGTGATGAGGGGCATGGGTGTGGGATCAACCAAGGTTATTTTCCAAAGCTGGAGGAGTCCATACCAGAGGGTACAGATTTAAAGTGAGAGGGTAATATTAAAAAGATACCTGAGTAGTATCTTTATCACACAGAGGGTAGTGCGTGTATGGAGCGAGCAGGCAGCGAAAGTTGTCGAGGCTGGTACAATTACAACATTTCAGAAGCAGTGGATAGGTATATGAATATGAAGGGTTTAGAAAGGTATGGGTTAATGTTGGTGAATGGTTTTGCATCAGATTGTAATATCTGGTCAGTGCAAATGAGCTGAACTGAAGGGTCTGTTTCCGTGCTGTATGACACTATGATTCTATCAGGCCTTCATTCTAGCAAGGAGTAAAGTGAAGCATTTGTGAAAAGCTTCCAAAACAATAGCATATTTTTGTCTTTCAATTTCAGGGTTCATTACTACATACAATACATTTGATGTAGTCTCAGCCTTGTCATGTACAGATACAGTAAAACATCCCAATGGTTATACCCGATAGCCTTTGCATGAAACAGCATCATTCAATACATTTCTCTAATCACTTGCTGAATCTGCTGACTGGGTTTATATGGCTTATTTTCTGTGACGCACATATCCCTCCGTCCCAATGCTTTTTGCGATATTCTCTACTAATAAGTAGGTTACTGTTATTTTATCTGTTCAACAGAGCACTGACTTCCCTTAGCCCTTGTTGTTCAGTGTCCTGCCAAAGCTTTGCTCACTAACTCCCCCTGTCAGTATCCCATTGCAGTGTCTCCATGTGCTGTTAAATGACTATCTTGGTCAATGAACTAATTGAGCTCCAATTCAATTAGTCCTCTCATCTAAGTCCTTGGTATCGATTGTAAATTGTTGATAATGTCACACTTCTAATGAGGGACTCCACCAAGCTACAATTTTATAACCTGAATATAAACATTTATCCTGAATATTTCTTCCCTGATATGATTTGGAGATGCCGTTGGCCCCCGGGAGATGGCCTGGCTCTCAGGACAACTCCATACAACTTTGTCACGATGGACACGGCAAGACGTATCAGATTGTGGACATAGATACCGCTATTAGCGTGGGAACACCTCCCACCTTGTACTTGGCAGGTACTCATGTGACTCAGCCAACGTTGTCTATCTTATACATTACAGGCAAGAATGCCCAGAGGCATGGTACATTGGGGAACCGAGCAAAGGCTACGACAACGGATGAATGGGCACCACACAAAAATCAACAGAGAGGAGGTTCTCTCCCAGCTGGGGAACACTTCAGTGGTCCAGGGAATTCAGCCTCGGACCTTTGGGTGACCATCCTCCAAGGTGGATTTCGGGACAGGCAGCGGAGAAATGTGGCCGAGCAGAGGCTGAAAGCTAAGTTTTGTCCCCATAGGGAGGGCCTCAACCGGGACCTTGGGTTCATGTCACATTACAGGTGATCACCATTGCACTACATGCACACACAGATATTCCTACACACACACGCACTCACATACACATGGACACAGGTACACACAGACGTGCACACAGACACACACGCACACCCTTATAGACACACACACTCCCACACTCACACATCCACCCCCTCACAGACTTAAGACTCTCTGCACTCACTACACACACACACACACTTTCTCACACTCACAACCCCCACTCCAGACAGACACACACACAGACAGACAAAGACCCATATGAACACATATATTTTGTGGGGTGAATTTCTTCTTGCAGAATTACATTGTACTTTGTTCCAAAACTGCATGCATTCATGTAGAACTCTGAGCTCAAAAACTGCATGAATTTATGTAAAACTATGTTATCTCACTTTTTAGATTTGAATCAATCTAAACATCATGGTATAGATAGAGAACAAAGGGGGCCAACACTTTCAACATATTGTCGAGCTATCACCATTATTAACAGCTAACCCGAGAATGCAACTTAAAAAAAAGTTGTGTGATTTACACATGAAAGAAGTGAAACTATCACTGTATTCTAACAGATGAAAGGCTTAACAGACAATCAATTTTTTAAATGTATAATTTCAGTTACATCTCACTGTAAATTTTTGCTATAAATTCTGTGTTGCGATCGACCCCTCCACTATCACCTGATGAAGGAGCGTCGATCCGAAAGCTAGTGTGCTTCCAATTAAACCTGTTGGACTATAGCCTTGTGTTGTGTGATTTTTAACTTTGGATTCACTGATAGTTTACCAAGTTTCCCCTGTTGCTGGGCAGCAGGCTAGAAAGGTAGGATGGTCTCATTCTACACTGTGTAATGCACTGAGCCGGCTGAATGACTTCAATCTATTTTTGCATAAAGCAAGAGGGCAGACTAGCCTCCACCTGTCTCATTATAACGATGCTGACTAGCTGAATGGGATCTTTCTTTACCTCTGTAGCATTACCAAGTGGTTGAGAGAACAACATATGGGTTAAGGTCAGCAGCTGGCCATTCAGCCCCTCGCGCCTGCTGCACCATTCAGAATGTGCATTGTTGATTTGATTGTAACTAAACATCTACTTCCTGTCAGTTCCTAATAAAAATGGATTCTCGAATTCATCAAAGATCTATGGAACTGGAGCTTGCTACTTCGGTGTGAGAAGAACCACAGATCATACAACCCTAAACAGAAAGGAACATCTCTGTCTCAGTCAGAAATGGGAAGGTCCTTATTCTCAAAGTGTGTTCCCCCAAACCAATCACCACTTTTTTGATATATAAGGAGTCGACAATTACGAATATATATCGACCATTCAGCTGCTCAAGCCTGTCCACATTCTCATTAACTCTCCTGAATCAAATACTTACCAAATTCAGCCTCCACTGACGTCATAGAAAGACAATTCATTTCACCACATGATCATATGAGCAATGAACCCTGCAGCAGAATTAGGCCATTCAGCCCATCTTATCTGCCATGACATTTGATCGTGGCCAAAATATGTCTCTACCCCATTCTCCTGCCTTCTTCAACTGAATATTGATAACTTATTAACAAAAACGTATATATCTTTGTATTAAAGACAGTGTGTGCCTGTATGTGGGGTTGTGTTCGTGTGTTTGTGTGTACGTCCATAACTGTGGGCCTATCTGTGTGTGAATATGTTATGTGTGTTAGTGTCAGTATCTCTGTCTGAATGTGTGTACCTCTGTCTGAATCTCTGTGCAAAGTTGCTTTGGAAGTAAATATGTTGAAATTGGAATCAAAGTCTCCCTCCTCCTCTGTCTCTGTCTGTCCCTGTTGTTCGCAGAGTTAATAGAATTCATACAGTGTTGAAACAGGCCCTTTGACCGAACACATCCACACTAACCCTTCGAAGAGTAACCCACCCAGACCCGTTAAAATACTATCCTACGTTTACTCATGACTAATGCCCCAAACCTACACATCCCTGGGAACTAAGGACAATTTAGCATGACCAATTCACCTAACACCACACCTTTGGACTGTGGGTGGAAGCAGGAGAATCCGGTGGAAACCCATGCAGACATGGGGAGAATGTGAAACTCCACACAGACAATCGCCCGAGGGTGGAATCGAGCCCGGGTGCCTGCTGCTGTGAGGCTGCAGTGCTAGCCTCTGAGTTTTATGATTAGATTCATACAATACTACCCACTGCTGGCCTCCCCACACCACTGCGTCAATGGCAGAGTTTTTTACTCTCTCAGAACATAACAAATCCTTTGCTGTGAATCTCTCAAATTGCATGGCCATTTGATTTTTCCAGTAACATCTTTGGAAGCATAGAGCAGTTTTGTTTTATACTGGGCAATGTTGTTCCTTCGTCATTAGCAACACTACTGGCCTTTTCAGGACTTTTCAATACTTTCTCACATACGTTTTAAGCGTTGCAAGTCACAGAGTGAGAAATTAATTCATCTCATCTCCTGACAAAATGGCTGGCTCAGATGTGAACATTTCCATTCTGACAGGCCTAAGTATATTTGCAATATTCCATCTACCAGTATTGTGTGTGCAAGCCTGCGTGTGTGTGTACGTGTGTGTGTGTTGATGGTGCTGTCAGTTTGGACCGTGCTGTGAGCGCTCTCACTGTCTCTCCCTCCCAATCTGAATCCTCAAGTAATGTCACTCTCTAACACTGTCACTGCAGTAGGGTGAGGACGCCAGCTGAGCGAGATATTGTTTCATTTTCAGCACAACAGAGACGGTCAGACGTGCACTTACATATAGATACCCACAGAGTCAAATACAGACACACAGAAACGGGTGGTGTTGGAGAAATGGATATCGGGTACTCCACACCCGGCTTGGCCCTTTCCGTCCTATTCCCAGCTGTTTTTCTTGGAATGCGAGAAATGGAGGGTGGGAGTGGGGGTCTTTGCTGTTCGTGCTGATGTGGGTGGGGTGGTGCGGAGATGGTAATGTGTCCAGAGGGAGTCAGTACATAGTGTTGCATCCAAACAGTGTTATTAATGAGAGAGATCTAGTGGAGGGGAAAGAGAGAGAGAAGGAAGGTACTACCTGCAGCAGTGAGAGTGGTGGAGTATTAGCCTTGTTCATGTGTCCGTGTTACAACAGATATGCAGTGAGTGTGAGGGAGCAAAGAGAATACAGTGACCCTTATCCTGACAGAGCGGGGAAGGTTACTGATGCTTGTCCTGTATTGCTGAACATTTCTTCAGATCGCAGGTACTGACCTGAGCTCGGTGGAGAGCTCAGACCATGCTCGGTGTGTCTGGTGGTGTGGCCCCCTCTGGGAAGAGAATGGTCTCCATCTGTACTAACCCATCCACCAGGAGCTCCATGCTCCTGTCGACAAACCGTGGTGTAATTGCCCCTTATCTGCCATGCTCGGGGTAAACTGTGCAGGGCAGCTCCTAACAGAGTAAGTTCAACCGTGTGCTCCTTGGCCTTTGAAAGATGGCACCAGTGCCAGGGATCACAGAATATCGAGGGGCATCTGGGCAATGGTGAGTACGTCCAGCCATGATGGGTGGGAGAATCGGGCTGGTATTGAATGAGAGGGACACCATGGGGTGGGGTGCGTAGTTAATGAGGTGAGTTCCATAAGATAGCACCAGGAAACTAGCTCAGCCTCTTGCAGATAATCCCTCTGTCTCACTCAATGAAAATGTCACTGAGACAAATTATTGTTAGGTTCAACCCAATGAGTTGAAGACTGCAGACCCCAATCCCAGTTACAACACTGCAGCTGACTGGCCAATGCTCTCCATCACAGGGAAGGAGCTAAACGTCACATTACCCTTGGGAAATAAGGCAGTGGGAAGGGGGTGGTTGAGGTATCAGTGGGGTAGCACTTTATGGGAAGTAATCATAGTTCTATTAGATTCAAAATAAAGATGGAAAAGGATGAAGCATGTTTAAAACTTAAAGTTCTAAATTGTTGAAAAGCCAATTTTGATGATTTTAATCAAGAATTTTCCAAAATCGATTGAGACAGATATTGGCAGAGAAGGGGGTCAGTTGGGAAGTGGGAAGCCTTCAACAATGAGATGTCAGGAGAATAGAGACATTATGTACCTGTTAGGGTGAAGGGTAACGCTGGTACGTGTAATGAATGCTGTAGGATTGGAGAAGTTGAGGTTCTGGTCATGGATAAAAAGGAAGCGTGTGTCAGGTATAGATAGCAGGAATTGAGGTTTTTCTTTCCTTAATTCATTCACGAGATGAAGGCGTCCCTGGCTAGGCAAGCATTTATTACCCATCCCTAATTTCCCAGAAGGCAGTTAACAGTCAACTACGTTGCTGTGGGCCTGGAGTCCCTTGAAGGCTTGACCAGCTAGGAATGGCAGTTTGTTTCCTTAAAGGGTGTCAGTGAACCAGATGGATATTGCCGGCAATCCGAATGGTCATCATTAGCCGCTTAATTCCTGATTTAACGAATCACTAGAAGAGTCTGAAGGCAACACGAGTATAGTTAAGAGGGAAATTGGGAGCATACAAAGGGGACATGTGATAGCATTGGCAAATAGAGGTAAGGGGAATCCAAAGGAGTTCTACAAATACGTCAAGGACAAAAGAGTAACTGTGGAGAGAATAGGACATCCTTAAAGATCAGCAAGGCTCCCCATGTGCAGAACCACAGCAAATGGGGGCGGTACTAAACGAATATTTTGTATCGGTATTTGCTGTGCAGGAGGATATGGAAGCTCGAGAGCTTGTGAAATAGGTAGCGACATCTTGGAAAGTGTCTGTATTAGAGAGGAGCTGCTGGACGGCTTAAAATATACAAAGGAAGGAAATGTCCTGGATTCTATTGGATGCACGCTCGAACTCTGTGGGAAGCTAGGGAAGTGATTGCTGGGTCCTGTGCTATTACCAATAGCCACCGGTATAGTGCCGGAAGACTGGAGATTGGCTAACTCTGATTTCATTTTTCAGATGCCACTGGACCTGCTGTGTTTTTCCAGCACTATCTGGTTTTGCTCTAGTTAGAGTCGAATACTGTAAACGTTCGAGGAAGAATGACTGCGCATGGCCTGGGAGAAGCCTGATACTGTGCTTGTGCAATGATCCACGGCACAGAAGACAGAACTGTGTTCCTGTTGAAAAGTTATCTTGTGGATAGTTCCCATTACAAGGTGAGCCATAGGCATCAACTGCTTAGGTCAATTAAGACAATAATAATTTCTGCCGCAGTTCTATCCTGGATGTGATGAACAGCAGAGGGCAAAACATCTCTCATGTCAGATGTGAACGGATTGGAGTCCACGCAGGAGGTGTAATCAAGTCTAATCAGAAAGTTCAAACGCTTTCTCACTGTTACAATGTTCCATTGGGTATCAAAGCTACATGGTTTGTTGCCGCAAAGGATGGACACAGAGTTTTCCAGTTAAAATACGTGGATGTGTTCCCTCCAGTGTGACAGTACAGGTGTGTATAGTTTTAAATAGGATAACTGGATGAATCACTTTACACATTCAGCTGGCGAACCATCCTTTTGTGGGAAAACATCTGTATAGAATGCAGGAAGATGCACTGAGAGGTTCTTGATCAGTTTCATATCGGGACTGAGAAAATACTGGTGGTTTTGAGAGTCTTAAACGTGGAAAAATACCCAGCTCAGAGTGCAGTTGTATCTCACGTTGCCCTGTGAGACAAAGGAGCAATTTTACGGGGTTCTGACCAATGTTTCACTTTCCTCTTTGGCCACAGGGGAGTTGGTCGAGGACTGCGGGACTACTAATGGGCTTTCCACTATTTAACAAGGCAGATAGAAACAAACCAGAGTAACACACCCAAGTGAGTCTCACAGGAGTGGTCGGGAAACGTTTGGGGAAACCTCTGAAGGAGAGAATTAATTGTAACTTGTCCACGCAAGGTTTGATCAAGGAGTCAGCATGGTTTTGACAGAGGAGGTGATGCCTAACAGATCTGTGGTCACAGACAAAATAAGTGTCATTGTTTGTTCTTAGGTGATGGGTTTGGGTTCCTGTCTAAATATTATTGAAAATGGAATTGTAGGCAGACATATTGTGGCCAAGTAAATGTTTTGAGGAAGTGATCAGAGTGGAGTGAAAATGATGTAGTGTATGTGGGTTTCACTGAGATCCCACACGGGAGTGGATGGTGTGGATTGGATGGGATGATGTTTGGAGGATCAGTGTGGAGTCGATGGGCCAAATGGTTAACACCTATGTTGCACAAATCAGTTGTGGGAATAATCTTTGAATACATTCCAATATCCTTTCCTCAGTGAGGAGATTAAATCTATGTGCACTACTCCAGATGTGATCTCACTAAGACACTGTACAGCAGCAGCAACACTTTACCAGCCTGCTGTAAGGTTCTCACGGACGTTAGAGCATTCTCAGCTCTCTGGGAAGCACACAGCATTGTTTAAAGTTCATTGTCCTTCTCTACTCCACCAGCATAACGGGAGATCTGGTAATAACGTCACAATAACACTTGAGAAGAACAGGTCAGGTGTGGCGAGATGATATCAATGTTGAGATATGCCTCACCAAACATCTCGCCTGAATCTAGCAAGAACCTCACCATGGCCCATGTCACGCAGATTCTGCAGAATCTGGTAGGGGGAGCTCAGAAACAGGAAGGAGAAGCAAACATTAATGGGAGTTAAATATCAAAGTCAAAATTGTGATACAAATGTTGGGTAAGGTCCAAAACAGGAAAGTAGACATACAACTTTGTGGGTACTGCAGTAATAACGGGCAGCTTCAAGTTACATCTAAAGAGTGTTCACCCAAGTGAATCTTGATGCTGGGAAAATGGATTTCACGAGCATCTGTGAGGTGGGTTGCTTTAACAATAGGTTGAACATCGAGCTAGAGATCAGGTTGTTCTGGAATTGATGATGTGTGATCAGAACAGCTAATTGAAGACTTTTTTGTAAAGGAGCTTTTGGGAATAGTGACCTTAATATTTTGAATTTAAGTGACATCTGAATACAAAGCAGTTTTTTTTCTGACATTAATGGTTGAGTCATGCACGCCGTTAAGATGCCATGATAAAGTTGGCTTCCGTGCATTTGAAATGTACATTAAAAAGATTTAATGAAAGACAGGCAATGACTTTACATAAAGAAACACTGTCAGGTCTGTAAGGACATTCTCGAGATTAATGCCTCAGATGGCAAGATTGTCTAATCAGAGAACACTACCTGTGTTCCAGAGAGGTTCAGAGAATGAGAAGTGATCGAAATGAAACTTAAAAAGTTCACGCAGAGTGGAGTGACGAACATGGGCATTGACAAGTGAGAGCTATATTAGCGAGAATCCCAGGATACTCCACAAGGACATCAAGCAGAGCAGAATAACCAGGAAATAATTAGGGCCCATTATACACCGAGGGAGTAATCTGTGTGTGAAGCTGAAGAAGATTGCTAGGTTTTGACACGAGAGCTTCACATCCATTTTATTTGGGAGAAGAAAGAGGCAGGTACATATCTCAAGAAGAACGGACTGGGAAGCGCTTGCGCAGATTGATATAAGATGCGAGCAGGAAATGATGGTTTTGGCTGGTATAAAATTGGACAAGTCCCCAGGTCTGGAAGAATTGTATCACAAGCTGCAGTGGGAGACAAGGGAGGAAATGCCCTGACTCAAATGTTTAAGTAGAATCTTGTAACAGGGGAGTTGCCAGAGTAATAAAGAGCACCCTTTACAGGAAGGGTTGGTGCAGGTAGACCAGGGAACTATAGATCAGTGAGTATCAGATCAGTGTCAGGGAAACTGTTGGGGAAAACAGGGAAGGAGACTATCGATCTTAATTGAGAGAGGCAATATTTGATCAGGGATCGTCAGCATGAAGTTAAGAGAGGGTGGTGATGTTGAACGAATTTGATTGAAATTTTTCGAGGAGGCCATTTATATGTTTTCTTTTTGAGCAACATCTTTGACAAAGCCTCACATGGAAAACTGATAAAGAATGTGCAACATCATAGTATCAAGGGAACTAGGTAAATGCCATTCAAATCGTCTTGGAGGCAGGAGAAAGAGGGTCGTGGGAGAAGGCTGTTTGTGTGACTGGAGACCGGTGACCCCTGATGTACCCCAGGGATCAGTGCTGTAACCCTTATTATTTGTGTTATTCATAATGATGCAGATATGAATGTGGAAGGGGTGGGGTGTGTATGGTAAATCAGTGTATCTTTCACACAAGGATTGGCCGGATAGTTGGCAGTGAGGTGGAAGGCCTTATGTTACAGAAAGATATAGATGGAATGGTCAGATGGGCAGATCAATGGCAGATGGAATGCAACCCTGATAAATATGAGGTGATGCGTTTTCGGAGAAGGAATCGGACAGGGGAGTACTCAATGATTGTCAGCACACGAGGAAGCTCAAATGGTCCTTCTCCACACCTCCCTGAATGTGACTGGACAGAGTAATAGTTGAGTTAAGAAGGCATTGGGAATAGTAAATAGCCTTTACTCATCGGAACATCGATTATGAGAACTATACAGGACTTTAGTTCGGCCAAGGTAGAATACTGTTTGGAGTTCTGGGAGCCACATTACAGGAAGGATGTGGTTCCACTGGATTGGGTGCAGAGGACATTCACCAGGATGTTCCCTGGGTTGGAGGATGTTACGTGTGGAGGGAACCTGGAAAAGCTTGGTTTGTTTACTTTGGAGCAGAGAAGACTGAGGGGTGTGTGATTCAGAAGGATAAGATTACGAGGGTCATGGACAGAGTAGATAGACATCAGCTGTTCCTTTTCGTCAAACAGGCAAAACCAGGGAAAAAAACTTTTCAAGTGAAGGATTTGATGATTTGAGGATTGTTTTTCATCCAGAGTGTTTTGGAGGGGAGCTGTTATGGTAACCACATAACAGCTAAATAGGACTTGAACGAGCTCTTGAAGTTTCATCATATTCCCGGCTACACGCCTCATGTAGGAGAGTGGGACGTGTGTAGACCGTTCTGTATGTCTGGCGGTACAAAGACTATGCTCTAAGATTGTATGGTGTGGACATAAATTGATGGGTTCCTGAAGAGAATAATAACAAGAATTATAAGGGTGAACTGTCAATGGAAAAGATTAGAGAAAACAAGTGCAGCTTATTTACAGTCTGAACCCAGAAGAAGGAGAATAGAGTATGGGGCAATAGCAAAACTATGAAGCAACTACTTCAGTCCTGTCTTCACAGAAGGAAACAAACCAAACAAATCAAATCTTCGCAGCAAGACTGGAAAGTGCCAGTCTCGAGTGAAAAAGAATGAAATTAGTAAATGAATGCTTTGGGAGAAATTATTGGGACTGAATGTATGGTTGAATTTAGAATACAGATGGAAGGTGAGAAGATAAAGTCCAACACCAGGGTCTTGAGCTGAAAAAAAGGAGACAACAATAGGATGAGGGAGGAGTTGGATAAGGTTGGCTGGAAGCAAAGACTTTAAGGTGGAACCATTGATGAACAGTGGCTGGCTTTCAAAACAGTGTTTGTGCAAATGGTTAGCAACAGCATATAACAGTGAAATGGAAGGACTGTAGGAAAGGGGTGATCTGCCATGGATGTCTCATGAAATAAGGGAGGATATCAAAATAAAATAAATATCTTAAATAATGGCAAAGACAGTGGGAAAGTAGAAGATTGGGAAAGCTATAAATGTTAAAAGAAAGCAACAAAAAAATCCTGTCAAGAAAGATAAGATAGATAGATCATAAGAACAAACTACCTCAGAATATAAAGACTCTAGAATCAAAAGATTCTAAAAATACATAAAATGAAAAGAATGGCTAAGGTAATGGTCCTTTACAGGGTGAGAAGGGGGATTTAGTGAGGAAATGGCAGAGGAATTGAAGGACACTAATAAGATGCCAGAATTGTTAAAGAGAGGAAGGTAGGTGAGGACCTGGAAACAGCCATGAGAGAAAGTGTCAGGCAGGTTCATGGATTTAAAGTTAGATAATCCTCCTGGCCCTGGTGGAAAGCATCCCAGGGTACTAACAGAGGTGGTGGAAGAAATAGCAAATCCATTTGTTTTGTAAATGCACTGGACTCTGGTCCATTTCCAGCAGGGGAAAAAACAAGAAATCAGACACCACTATTTAAAAAGGGTATTAAAAAACTGGGAAATACAGTCAAGTTAGCCTAGCATGTGTAGTGGGGAAAATACTTCAAGCTGTAATGAAACAAAAAATAGCAATGCATCTAGATAGAAACTGTTCAGTTGGACAGACACAATATAGTTCATAAAAGGCAGGTCGTGATTAACTAATTTACTGGAAAGCTAAGAAGACATTATGACCATGTGGACACAGTAGATGTGGTGTTCCGAGATTTACAAAAGGCATTCGATACAGAGCTGCCAAAAAAGCTGCTGAATAAGGTAAAGATGTGTGGCGTTACGGGTAATGTATTCATATAGGTAGAGGTTTGGTTAACTAACAGGAAGCAAAGTGTGGGAATAAATGAGTTATTTTTTCTGGTTGCTGATCTGTGACTAGTGGTTTGCCTCTGGGATCAGTGCTCGAACCGCAATTATTCACAGCTTAGATTGAAGATTTGGAGTTGGTGACCACGTGGAATATTTCAAAGATTGTAGATGATCTGGAAATGAGTGGCAGAGCAAATGTGCAGAGGATGGATAAACTTTTCAAAGCGACAAAAACTAAGTGAGTGGGCAAAGGTCTCGCAGAAGGAGTACAATTACAATAAACGTGATTTCATCCATTTTGGTAGGAATAACAGTAACAAAGACTGTTATTTTCATGGAAAAAATGCAGCATGCGTCTGAGCACAGGGAGCTGGATGTCCTTGTGCATGAATCACAGAAGTTGGTCTACAGGTGCAACAGGTAATTAATAAGGTAAATGGAATTGTTTCCTTCATTGTGAAAAGGATTGAGTTTAAACACAGGGAGGTTATGATGCTGCTGTATAGGGTGCCGGGGAGGTCACAACTGCAATACTGTGTGCAGTTTTGGTCTCCCTACTTGAGAAAGAATGCCTTGGCACTACAGTGGATGCGGAGGAGGTTCGCTATATTGGTTCCGGAGTTGAGGCGGTTGGCTTATGAGGAGAGACTGAGTAGACTAGAATAATATGTTGATTGGAATTTGAAAGAATGAGGGAGAATCTGGTAGAAACAGGTATAATTATGAAGGGAATAGATAAGATAAAAATAGAAAGGATGTTTCCAGTAGCAAGATGAATATAGGATAAGTGGACAAAATCGCAAAATTAGTTGGAGCAGATTTGGGACTGAATTGAGAAGGAACGTCTTGACCAAGAAGGTTGTGAATCTGTGAAATTCCCTGCCCGGCGAAATAGTTGAGGAGTTATCATTGACTGTTTTTAAATGTCAAATAGATTTTTTTGAGAAGTAAAGGAACAAAAGGTTATGGTGAACGGGGGGGGGCGGGGGTAAATGGAGCTGAGGCCATGAAAGGATCAGCCATGAACTTATGTATGACCTTAGTTCTTATGTAATGGGACAACATTAAATGTAAATCATATTTAAGAAACTGACTGGTTGGTACATACGGAGAAGCAATGGATGCAATATATTTGGATTTTCAGAAAGATCTTCGTAAAGACTCTGACCTAGTGTGCAAAGTCAATTGTTACAGGATTGGGGTTAAAATATGAACATGGTTTTAGAATAGGAGAGCTGACAGGAAACAATTAACAGGAATAAACCATTCTGTTTTGAAGTACAAGGAATTGGGTGTCGCAGGGATTGATGCTTGGGCCCCAGCGATTCCCAATGCATGTCAAACGTTTAGTTAAGGGACTCAACTGCAATATTTCGCAACCTGCTGACAGCACTAAACGAGGTTGGATTGTGATTGGGTGAGGAGGATGTAAAAAAGCTCCAAGGTGGTTGAGACAAGTAGAGTGAATGGGCAAATACGTGGCACATGGAGACCAATGGGATGGGTGTGATGGTATGTACTTTTGTGGGAACAGTAGAACAGCAACCTATCATTTGAAAAGAGATTAGTTGAAACATGTTGATCTTTAAAGGGATTTATGTTACTTCTTTGTTTCTTCTCTGCAGACCTCCAATATCCTTGCAGGGCAGTGAGTTCTGAACCTAGAAGCCAATCCTGGGAATGGCATTGGTACTTTGCCCACTGTGCGCAGACCCACCAAGTGGGAAGCTGTAACATTGAAAAGGATTTGGATCTCCTTGTACACCAGTCACTGAAAGCAATATTGTAGGAGCAGTAAGCAGTTAGGAAAATAAATAATGTATTGACCTTTATTTCAGGGAATTTTGAGAACAGGAGTAAGGGTATCTTACTGCAATTGCTCAGGACCTTGGTGAGATCCCATCTAGAACATCGTGCTGTATTGTGTGCATTTTTGGTTTCCTTACTTAATAAAAGAGAAACCTGACATTGAGGAAGTACAGTGAAGGATGACCAGACTGATCTCTGGGATGACAGGTTTGTTGCGGGAGCAGAGTTTGGAGTGATTGGACATGTATTCCATGGGCTTGAGGAAAATGAGTGACGATCTCAGTGATATATATCAAACTCTGACAGAGTGAGACAGATTGGAAGCATGGATGATAATTCCCCTGGCTGGGACGTCTAAAACAATGGACCACAGTATTAGGTATGGACAGTTCACTCTGCATTAAGATGAGAATAAATGTCTGTACTCCGAGGCTGGTGAACCTGCAGAATTCTTTCCCATATAAAGGACAATGTCCTGTGGATGCCAGGGCACTAAATATAAAAAGGATTTCCGGTTATTAAAGTGATCAGGAGACAGCTGGAGTACAGCTGTCACATGCTCTCAGATGTTAGGAAGGAGATCTCTGCAATGTCAACAGAACTGTGTTTCCTGTTCCCTTTTCCAATATCGAGTTTTCTGTCGGTTTTATCTTTCCAAACCTCGGAGCAATTTGATATATTTGATGCCTTGCTTGACCGTTTCCGAGACCATTGAAGAGTTTAACACACCTCTGTGTGTCTGGAGTCACTTTTAGGACAGACCAGGAAAACACGGGAGATTCAATTCCTGAAAGTAAATTGAGGAATGAAATTGGTGTGTACAATCAACATTGACTTCAATGTGAGTATTAATGGCACCAGATTTTACAGCTCGATATTTTAAAAATTGCTTTTAACTTTCACCAGCTGCCCAAGCATCAGCCTGGTCTGGATTAGTAATGCAGTGCCATTTCCACAACAGCACCATCTCCACATGGAGACCTATCGGAAACCACACTGAGCTGGTTATTTCTGTGCTGCTTGACAGCTCTATCAGAAAAAACAATCACTGTGTGATGGCACTGAGGGTGTGGTAATTTGTCAGATTGCAACTATTCCTCTCTTTGGGAACTGGAGATAGCTGAGTAATTTTTCACATTGTCATGGAGATGTCAGCGTTGTCAGCTTGGTGGTAGTGCTAGACTGTGGGATTATCCCATTCAAAAAGTTAGAGATTGTGCTTGAATATAATGCTGCTTATGCTGATGTTGCTGCTGTGATCTACAGCACCACATCAATGTCAGGAATTCTGTATTTAAGAAAGTTCAGAGATTTATATCACTGAAAGTATTTACAGAGGATAGTTGAATTGGAAATGAATTGAGGGCAATGAAGAATTAATAGACTCTTACCCTCATACAATATGAAAACAGAGCCTTTAACCCAACTCATCCATGCTCACCAGGTTTCCTAAATTGAACGAGTTCTATTTTTCTGTTTTTGGCACTTCCCCCTCCAAAACGTTCCTATTCATACATACATCAAATTGCCTTTTAATTGTTGTAATTGCACTCACTAATACCACTTCGTCTGACAGCTCGCTACATGTACGCACCACTCGCTGTAAGAAACAGCTGCCATTAGATTTCATGTAAATCTCTTTCATCTCACCTTAAACCGATCCTCTCAGGATTTGGGCACCTCCACCCTGGGGAAAAGATTTTGGATATTCATCCTATCCATGCCCCTCATGATTTAATAAAGCTCAATAAGGTCATCCCTCTGCCTCCTACGCAAAAGGAACAAAATCTCAACCTATCCTTATAAAGCAAATCCTCCAATCTCCCTCACACCATTTAAAATATTTTTTTCCCCTTTCCTGTTTATCACATCCTTCCTTTAGCAGGACGACAAGAATTGTACTCAGTACCCAAACTTGGCCTTCCCATTCTCTTGTACAGCCACAACATGATATCCCAATTCCGATAATCAATGCTCTGACCAATGAAGGTAAGCATGCCTAACACCTTCTTCACCACCATGTCTACCTGTGACTCCACTTGCAAGGAACTATGTACCTGCACCCTGGATCTCTCTGTTTGACAGCACTCCCCAATGTCCTACCGTTAACTGTATGAATCCTGTCCTGGCTTGTCTAACAAAATGCAACACCTCACATTTATCTGCATGAAGCTCTATCGGCCAATCATCAGCCTACTTTCCAAGTTGGTCAAGACCTTATTGTTCTCGAAGATAACCTTCTTCATTGTCCACTATTAACACCAATTTTGTGGTTTTATCTACGAACTTACTATCCATGGTTCCTATATTATGATCTGAATCATTTACAAAAACAATGAACAGCAGCAGCCTGGTCCTTCTGGCAACCACTGGTCACAGGCCTCCAACTGGAACAACAAATCTCTCCCAGCACCATCTACCTCCTACTGTCAAGCCAATTTTGTATCTAATTGGATAGCTCTCCCTGATCCCCTGTGATGTAATCTTATTAAACAGGCTAGCATGTGGAACCTGTTGGTCCTCACTATTTCCACTTAGACAACGTATGCTGCTTCACCTTAATCTATATTCTTTGTCAACTCTTCAAAACTGCAATCTAGTTTGTGAGACATGGATTCCCAGACACAAGGACCTGCTGAATATCCCTAATCAGTCCTTGCCTTTCCAAATGCATGTAAATCCTCCCTCTCAGAATCTCCTACAAAGACTTACCAATGCTTGACATCAAACACACTGGTCTGCAGTTCCATGGCCTTTCCTTGCAGCCTTGTTACAAATAATGACATTAGCTGTCTTCCTGTTTTCCAGCACCTCAACCATGGCTGTCAATGATACATATAAGAAAGTCGAGAGAAATGCAGATTTCGTAAACCAGAAACAAAGCTCAACAGGTCTGGCAGCATCTGTTCAGAGAGTTCAGACTGAGTGTATTACAACACGGAGTAAATCCCACCCCCCCCCCACCCCCACCGTTAATTTCAACCTGCAACACAGAAAAGGATTAACCCGTGCTGTAATCTGTTAAAATTCGGGAGGCCAAGAACCATCCTAAAGGTCACTATTTAAAATAAAAATTAACAACTCTTGTTTTTCAAAATAAAAAAAAGTCTAACAGAGAATAATTAACTAACAACTATTAGCAACTCCTTTCTCTGACCTATCGTTTATTTTCCCTTCTACAATACTAGTCCGAAAAAAAACTCAATTAAGATTTGCTGAAACATTCAAATTTCAGAAGCAGACCGCTGTCAAATCTTCTCTTTATATTTTCTTCTGTCACCTTTTCTTTTCCTTCGGGTTTCTGTTTCCCAGGGCATTGACAAATAAAGGTACATGTAGGAGAGCTGTGCTCCGGGAAGGCAGTCTGCAGATGTAGGTGGCTTGGTAGTTCTCCCCCAGCTGTTCATTTTTTTTCGGTTTTTTACCCCAAAACATCGGGTCATTTCATTTGATTTTAACATTGTCAAAATGCAAAATGCAAACTCGATTGTAGTTTAGAATCTTGGGGCACAATGTAAACTGATAGATCGAATTTCATCTTATTTTGGTCTCATAGTTATCCAGGTAGTGCCAGTTTCTGGACCAAATGTTACATTATAAATTTTCAAGAACTCGCTGTGCTTGTAAATCCTTTAACTCTCTTATAGATACAATACCCTTTACACCTTCATAACACCTTCCCTTTCAAAAAAGAACCATCATAATGAAAACATGGTCTTATTTCTTTTTGTATTCTTTAAACAGTTGACTATAACATACTGATAACTTAAATCTAAGTTCACCTAAACTTTTTCCCGTATACCTATATTTAATATTGGATAAATACAAATCTCATCTAAATTTCATCAGTTAAATCCGTTAGGACGCCTCTGCAATCACATTTTTATTACACGCTGCATGTACAATTTTAATATTAGAAGTCTGTAAACTAGTCTCCAAAGAAATATTCTTTAAAGCGTTCTCATGATATAAGCAGATTGGGATCCGTGTACACAATTGCCTCCAACGCATTATTCGTGACATACACATTAAAATGCCATAAGGCTTGTACCAAACTCAATATTTCTGTCTCAATCATGGAATGTTTCCTCTCGTGGCGATTGAGTTTCTTTGAAAAGTACAATTCCATCTCATTGTCTTGTTGCAATGCAGCTCCATCTCCTATGTCACTCGCATCGATTGCAGCTTTGAAAGGTTTCCTAAAGTTTGGTGTATCTAAAACTGGGTTGGTGGTCAATATTACTTTTTAATGGACGAGGGCCTCCTGGCCTTGTTCTCTACACCAAAACTGTGTGTTCTTTTTCAGCAAATCTGTTAACGGTGCCACTACACTGCTGACGTTTGGAACAAACCTCTGAATGAATCCACTGAGATCGAAGAAGTGAAGCACTTTTTTTCTTTGAGGTTGGTCGTGGAAATTCCTCGGTAGCTTTTGTCTTTGCATTCCATGGAGTCAAGAACATGCCTCAAGAACATCACGTCTGCTTTCACAAATTCAGTATTCTTTAATTTTACGACCAGTTTTGCAGCTTGATTCGTTCAAAGAAGTCTGCCAACTGTACCAAGTAATCTTTCCAGGACTTACTAAAGATCACTACATCGTCCAAATGGACTGAACAGGTTGTTAACCCAGCTACGCATCTGTTCTTGAGTGTTTGGAATATGTTGGGTGTGTTCTTGATTTCAAAGGGCATTAGTTTTAATTGATACAGCTGATTTGGTGTTTCTAATCAGAAATTTATTTCCCCATGTCTGATAAAGGTACCTGCCAGTAACCACGCATTAAAACCTAACTTGGTGATGTAACTGGATTAGTGGTGCTGGAAGAGCACAGCAGTTCAGGCAGCATCCAAGTAGCTTCGAAATCGACGTTTCGGGCATATGCCCTTCATCAGGAATAAAGCGAGTGAGCCTGAAGCGTGGAGAGATAAGCTAGAGGAGGGTGGGGGTAGGGAGAGAGTAGCATAGAGTACAATGGGTGAGTGGGGGAGGGGATGAAGGTGATAGGTCAAGGAGGAGAGGGTGGAGTGGATAGGTGGAAAAGGAGATAGGCAGGTAGGGCAAGTCCGGACAAGTCATGGGGACAGTTACTGAGCTGGAAGTTCAGAACTAGGGTGAGGTGGGGGAAGGGGAAATGAGGAAACTGTTGAAGTCCACATTGATGCCCTGGGGTTGAAGTGTTCCGAGGCGGAAGATGAGGCGTTCTTCCTCCAGGCGTCTAGTTGTGAGGGAGCGGCGGTGAAGGAGGCCCAGGACCTCCATGTCCTCGGCAGAGTCGGAGGGGGAGTTGAAAAGTTGGGCCACGGGGCGGTGTGGTTGATTGGTGCGGGTGTCCCGGAGATGTTCCCTAAAGCGCTCTGCTAGGAGGCGCATAGTCTCCCCAATGTAGAGGAGACCGCATCAGGAGCAACGGATACAATAAATGATATTAGTGGATGTGCAAGTAAAACTTTGATAGATGTGGAAGGCTCCTTTAGGGCCTTGGATAGAGGTGAGGGAGGAGGTGTGGGCGCAGGTTTTACAGTTCCTGCGGTGGCAGGGGAAAGTGCCAGGATTGGAGGGTGGTTTGTATGGGGGCGTGGACCTGACCAGGTAGTCACGGAGGGAACGGTCTTTGCGGAAGGCAGAAAGGGGTGGGGAGGGAAATATATCCCTGGTAGTGGGGTCTGTTTGGAGGTGGCTGAAATGTCGGCGGATGATTTGGTTTATACGAAGGTTGGTAGGGTGGAAGGTGAACGCCAGGGGCGTTCTGTCCTTGTTACGGTTGGAGGGGTGGAGTCTGAGGGCGGAGGTGCGGGATGTAGACGAGATGTGTTGGAAGGCATCTTTAACCACGTGGGAAGGGAAATTGCGGTCTCTAAAGAAGGAGGCCATCTGATGTGTTCTGTGGTGGAACTGCTCGTCCTGGGAGCAGATCCGGCGGAGGCAGAGTAATTGGGAATACTGGATGGCATTTTTGCAAGAGGTAGGGTGGGAAGAGTTGTAATCCAGGTAGCTGTGGGAGTCGGTGGGTTTTTAAAAAAATGTCAGTGTCAAGTCGGTCGTCATTAATGGAGATGGAGAGGTCCAGGATGGGGAGGGAGGTGACAGAACGCCCCTGGTGCTGTTCTTCACCCCTACCAACCTTCGCATAAACCAAATCATCCGCCGACATTTCCATCACTAATCCAGTTACATCCCCAAGTTAGTTTTTAATGCGTGGTTACTGGCAGGTACCTTTATCAGACATGGGGAAATAAATTTCTGATTAGTAACACCAAATCAGCTGTATCAATTAAAACTAATGCCCTTTGAAATCAAGAACTAATCCAGAGTGTGGTTTCCAGCATCGACAGTCATTGTTTTTACCACCTTGGTGATGCAACTGACTTGTCCAACTTTCTCGATACAGTCCTCCAATGTTGGTATTGGATATTTCTCAATTTGTAATAGCATTGACCTTCCAAGAATATATATTGATTCCTGTCAGGTTTGGGATGATTGGCGAGTTTCACTCGCTCTGGCTTGGTTTGATGATGTCCTCATTGAGCATGGCCTCCACCTCCTTCTGGACCTATCTGGCTTTGAGAGGATTAAGCCAATATGGATGCTGTTTTATTGGAAAGTATTCCCTACGTCTACTTCATCAACAATAGCATTTGTTCTCCACATATGATTCTTACATATGTCCTCATACTGCAATAACAAACCTTTCAACTTTGTTCTATGCTCCTGAGACAGACAGCTTACGAACCTATCCCACTGCTCAAGGACTTCTACATTTTTAACATATTTTGAGCACATCAAAATCCACAAGATTTGGATTTGGTTCCTCACTGTGCGGGGCTGTAACTGACACCTGTTTCTCTAATTCTATCTCTCCTCTACTTTTCAGGAGGGGACGTACACGCTCATTTATTACCAACATGAACGGGTCTTCGAATGCGGGAATTGGCAACAGAGGTGTTAGTTTCATTACTGCCTGCGGCCTACCTACCATTTGGCACAAATGACTCATATGTCAAAAGTTAACCACGTACCTGTGCATTTCAGGTCAATAAAAATATTTTTGTCCATTAGCCTGAGTCTTTCGTACTCCTAGGAGAGCTCCTACAGGTAGTTCAAGTGCTCCCCTTAACACTTCCTGCCTGTATGCTATCGGCAACACAATCTGGTGCACTTCGGCATATTTCTCCTCTGCACTACTTTGACGTGGTCTCCATTTCAGTCTTAAAATTCTATCTTTCAGATAATAAGCCTCACGAATATTCTCTGCCTCCATTTCAGAATACGCATCCACATATAAATCTTTTATCATCTTGTCTGTCTGTTGCAAGTCCCTTCGTCTTTCCGGACAAAACCCCTCTGCCTGACCCACTGCCTGTTCAGGTTTTACCTGAACCATTACGGCAAACAGGGTGTCCGGTAACTGAATGTCAACTCCTTCATCTTTGTCTTCAGCTGTGCTTTGTGTTCTGACTTATGATTGTGGGATCTGGTTACTGTACAGCCTGGTAAAATACCAGGATATTTCTGATTTAACTCCTCAGTTTCTTAGTCTTCCTTGCGCTTCTCCACAACAAGGGGTGTCACTCCCAACTTGGACACTGCTAAATCATTCTCAAGAACAAACTGGATTCCTGGAACTGGCTCTCTGTCAATCATTCCCACTGTAACTTCCCCTGTCTTGGCGAGGCACTCCAACCTGATCTTCCATAGGGGAATGCTACATTTCTGTCCATCTATTCCACAAATCACCACAGTCTCCTGTAACATATCAGAAAGATTGCTAATTTGCTCATCTCTTACTATTAGAGTCTGGTTAGACCCTGTATCTCTCAAAATTATAACTTCTTGCCCTTCTACTCCTGTTATTTCTGAGTAAACTTTATTCACAGAGGTAAATTCTATGCAGAGATCAGGCACTAACTCCATACCCAGTCCCTGCCTAGGCTGTGCACGTTTCTGCAGCTCCTCGGCTCGTGTTGGGGTTTCCTTTACAACTTTTACTAATGCCACTGGCTTACCTTCTTTTACCGCATATTTTCCCACAGTGCCTTTCTTAACGACTAGCACTGTGACAATACGTATCCCTCCTTATGGCAGTGAAAACATAATTTTCCTAGTTCACTTCTGAAACCACCGACACTGTAATTTTCTGTGTCCCACTCCATTACAGTGAAAACATCTGAGGCCTTTCGCCTCCTTTCCACTCTCTTGGGCATCTTCTTTAACCCGTGGTAAACTCTTATTCTCTACTCTTTCTTTTTTAGTGTAACATCTCCCCTTCTCCCAAATTCTATCTCTCACAGGACGAAACTCTGGCTGGAAGCTTGTCTTATGCAGGACCATGTATTCATCTTCAAATTCCCCTGCCCTTCTCAATTCCTGAACTTTCTGTTCCTCCAAGTGAATTCTTATCATTTCTGGAAGTGAGTTTTTAAACTCCTCCAGCAGAATAATCTCCCTTAGAGCCTCATAGGTCTTAGCTATCTTTAAAGAGCGCACCCATCAATCGAAATGCCTATGTTTAATTCTTTTGAACTCAACATAAGGCTGACCTGGATCCTTCCTTAATTTTCTGAACTGCTATCTATATGCTTCCAGTACCAATTCGTAAGCACTTTAAATAGCTTGTTTGACGTCTTCGTAATCTCCTGAACCCTCATCTGGCAGCGCAGCAAATAACTCACTAGCCCTGCCTACCAGCTTAGTCCGAACTAGCATTACCCATAGATCCTTGGACCACTCCACCTGCCTAATAATTTTCAATGAAATGAAGAAGGCATCAACACCTTTCTCATCAACACATGGCAGAGCTTTTGACACAGTTGTATATATCACTGACGCCCCTTTTAATCTCCATCCTGTTAACTTGACTTTGCTGACTAAATCGCAATTTCTCAAATTCAAATTCTCTCTCTTTTTTGCTCAGCTAAGAAATTTCTTTTTCTTTTTCACTCTCTGTCTTCTCTCTTTGATCAGCTAAGAGCCTTCTCCTCTCTTTCTTCTCTCTCTTACTCTCTCCCTTTGTTTATCTTGAAATTGCATTTTCTTCAATTGTAATTTGAGTTTTTTTTTTCTAAATCTCCTGCACTTGTCTGTTTCTCTGACGCACCATAGTGTTTGAGTAATTTCCTATCAATTTCTGCTTTATTCTTGTTCTTGGTTAGAACGAAATCTAAATTCTTTGCTAGTTCTAAACGTTTGGCCTTTATCTTTCCTTTTAAACACCCTCGGCAAATGTGAGAATCATCTTCAAACCCCAGAAAATCTTTAACATTTTTTAAGATCCATTTCTCTCACTTTAAATTTAAACAGCTACAAGTCACTGAAATTAAACAAACTGTCTCGCCGACGTTTTATTTAAAGCTCTCGGACAATGATATGCAAATAATTAAATCTACTGTGAGTTAACTCTGTCCAAATCCCAGACTGGATCTATCTAGGCCTGTTCAAATCGCAAAGGAAAATCCGCACACTGTTTAACACGGGGTAAACCTCTCTGCTAATTAAACCAGACACAGTGAAATAGTTCACCTCACGCTGGAAACTGTTAAATTTCGAGAGGCAAAGATCTATTTACAGAGGTCACTATTTAAAGTAAAACTAACAATTTTGTTAGTTAAGTCCACCAGAAAATATTAAAATGAACAACTATTTAGAACTCCTTTCATTAAACCTATCATTTACCTCCCACACTACAATACTGATCCGATAAAACAAAACCGCACGATTAAGATTTACAGCAAATATAAACGCATTCCAAAACCAGTCAGCTTTTTCAATTCTCCTTTGTAGGTTTTGCTCTGTAGGTTTTTTTCCCTAGGTAGGCTAAGATGTTTTGCTGTAGAAACCTCTTATAGACAGGTACCTTTTAGAAAGATCTTCAGCTAGCAGTCTATCTTTGTGGCTGTCCTGGGCAGTTCTCCCCCTAAATGTTCAAAATGAGCGGTTTTATACCACAAAACATTGGATCATTTCATTGATTTTGAAGTCATAAACTACATAGTATTTCAAACTCGATTGGATTTCAGTGTATTTGGGCATAATTTAAATTGACTGGCCCAATTTGAATTTGTTTTTGTTCCATGGCAACTCATAATCACTGTTGATTTCGCAGTCAAATTTTATATTTTAACTTCTTTCAGAATAATGTACACCTCTACACCTTCATAACAATATATTTTGTTTTCTGTAAATTTGATGATCTTAGTAAGTTCACATAATAGCATATTCTGTTCCATAAAAAGACATGTTTACTATCATCCTTCTTTTATCTGAATCCTTCTTTCCAGTTATTATTCCAATTACTAACAATGTTACTGGTATTCTTCAACAAAGTAATGCATTGTGTGTGTGTCTGTTTGCATGTCTATGTATGTGTGTACGTGTGTGTTTTGTGATTAATCCGCTGTAATTAAACTGACACGAATGAATGAGATGCAATCACATTCCCATATGAATAAGTAAGTGCGCAACGTTTCCGAGCTTTCTGATATTAAAAAAAAAGTGCAAAAATCTCCTTTATTCAGGATTGGAAAGTGAGCACATGACGTTCATGTACAGAACAGAAGTAATTTAATGAACATTTACTCGGATTATTGAACAACCAAATATTTAGTTTTCTCCTGAGAGTTGAAATTCAGCATTTTTCAAATCTGAGTTGCACATGGTTTCATCAATATGCTATCGTCATCAGTGACAAAAGCAGTAATTGCTGGAAATGCTCAGTAGCTCTGGCAGTATCTGTTGTGAGAAAGCAGATTCAACACAGGGTAGCGGAATAGGTCTGGGATGTTTACTTTTCACCAATAGTGCTCAGCAATGTGCCGGTTAGATGCATTAGTCAGGGGTAAATGCAGAATAACAGAGTAGGGGGATGTGTCTGGTTATGTTACTCCTAGGAGGGTCAGCGTAGAAATGCTGTATGAAACGGCTTGCTTCTCCACCGTAGAGATTCTGTGATTCTATGAATTATTCATTCAAAGGGTGGTTAGTGCCAGGATCAAGAATGCCTCAGATCATGTTCAGGGTACACTGAAGGGGGAGGGTGAACAACCAGTGGTCCTGGTACACATTGGTACCAATGACAGAGGTAAGAAGAATGAAAGGTCCTGCAAAAAAAAAAGCTCAGGGAGCTCGGAGTGAGTTTAAAAGTAAGATCTCCAGGATCATAATCTTGGGATTGCTCCCTGTGCCACCTGGAAGTGAGACAAGGAAGAGGAAGATAGTCGAGTTGAATACGTGGCTAAAGACCTTGTCTGGGAGGAGGATTTCTGATTTTTGGATGATTCGGATAGCTTCCGGGGCAGGTGGGAACTGTATGAAAAGTACAGGGTTCACCTTAACTGGAGGGGCCCCAGCATCCTGCAAGGGAGGTGTGATAGTGTAACTAGAGTAGATTTAATCAAATAATATAGGAGGCTGGGAACCAAAGCAGCAGGTCAGAAACTGAGCAGAAAGTAGAGTTTAGTCGAATAAACAGGTAGAGCCTGGTTAATGATCATGCTGAAGGAAGGAACCATAACAATTTAAAAATGTGAATCGAAAGCTGGTGTAAGCAATAGGCTCACTATTGTTGGGGATCAATAAATAAAGATGGACAGCCTGTGCACAAAAATATTAAAAGAGAAAAACGAATCAATGGTGGTTGGTGCCAGGATCAAGATGTCTCAGAGCATGTTCAGGGCACCCTGAAGGGGAAGGGTGAACAGCCAGTGGTTGTGGTACACATTGATACCAATGATAGAGGTAGGTAAAGTGAAAGGTCCTGCAAAGTAAGCTCAGGGAGCTCGGAATGAGTTTAAAAGCACGATCTCCTGGATTGTAATCTTCGGATTTCTCCCTGTGCCACCTGGAAGTGAGACAAGGAAGAGAAAGATAGTCGATTTGAATATGTGGAAAACCTTTCAACTAACTGTGTGCAGTATTTGGAGTAAAATAAGTGAGCTTACACCTCAAACAGATAAATAGGTATGGCCTTGTGGGGATTACTGAAACGTGGTTACAGGAAGGTCAGGACTGGGGTGTTAAATGTCATGGGGACTCTATTTCGACAAGAAGGAACCGCAGATGGAGTGTCTGTATTGGTTAAGGATAATTTCAAGGCTGTATTAAGAAATGATATTACCAAGTGGGACGAAAATTATTAAGCAATCTGGTTCGAAATAATACACATGGAAAGAAAACCATTGGTAGCAACATTTCCAGCCCACAAGCTCCCACCCCGGAAAACGACTTTCAATGTAGCGAATAGCATGAAGCAGAGAATATTGATGACTTGAGACAAGGGCACAAGAGTGATTATGAGTAATTTGAACATTCACATTTATTGGAATAATCAATTTGGCAAGGGGAGCCTCAGAGAACGATTCATGAAATATATGAAGGATTATTTCTTCGAGTATCATGCGATCTAACCAGAGAACTGGCTTTTGTATTACATAATGAGGAAGGCGTGATAAATCATATTGTACTACTGGACTATTTTAGAAAGAGTGACCACAGCATGCTGGAGTCTCACATTCAGATTGAAACAGGAAAGACAGAGTCACATATGAGAGGTTTAGTGTTGGACAATGATAATTTTACTGGCCTGCGGAAGGGTTTGGCCCGAGTGGACTTGGCAAAACATTAAAGGGCAGGACAGTTGAAGAACAGTGGCAACTACTTAGGGAGATAATCAAAACCCTTCAATTAAAGTGTAATCCTGAGTGGAACAGGAATTGTAAAAAGTTGAAAAGTGATCCATGTCTTAACAAGGAAATCAATAATAACATGAAGGTGATAGCCTGGTTGCATTATCGCTGACCAATAATCCAGATAATCTTCTGGGGACACGGCTTCAAATCTACCATGGTAGATGGTGGAAGACAAATTCAACATAAAACTGGAATTAAGAGACTATTAATGATAATGAAACCACTACTCACTGTTCGATACACCCATCTGTTTCATGATTCTCCTTTCGGGACAGAAACCACCATCCTTACCTGGTCTGACCTACATGTGACTTCAAACCCATATAAATTTGGCTGACGCTTAACTGCCCTCTGGGCAATTAGGGACGGACAATGAGTGCTGTGTAACCCAGTTACGCCATCATCCTGTGAACGAATTAAAGTAAAACGTTTGCATTGTCAGCAATGGTTACAAAAACAAAATCAAAATGGCTATGAAGTAAAACGAGCAGAAATCATAATAATTGATAAAGAACACTTCTGCGAGTTGACAAAAAGGAAAAGAATGCTGTACCGAAATGTTGGTCTTTTAGAGGATGAAAACGGCAAGGTAATAATGGGAAACTCAGAAGTGGCAGAGGCAAGACCAGCATTTCCTATTTTCACAGTGGAAGATAATTTCTTCCAAAATGTACGATAATTGCAAAGGATCTTGGCGGAAGTATGATGATAAGGAATAAGATATTAAATACATAGATGGGATTAATGTCAGGTCAGGCCCTCGGCCTGCACTCTATCATATTTAAGGAGGTAACAGCAGGGGTACCGGATGCGTTAGAAATGATATTCAAAACATCCCTGGATACTAGAACAGTGCCAAAGTATCGGAAAATTAATAATGTGGCACTAGCATTCAAAACAGGAGATAGGCAAATAAATCACAAACTATAGAGAAATCAGTTTAACCTCTGTCGTGGGGAAGTTTCTTCAACAACTATAAACTAGGAAATAACTGAACATTTGGAAAAATAAAAATTAATTCACCAGTGTCGGCAAGGCTTCATGATTGACATGGTGTGCTTGGCAAACCTGTTGGAGTTCTTTAAGAATTTAAGATCTTTTAAAGGTTGGTTGACAAAAAAAAGTCTATTTATGTTTTAAAATGTTTCTTTTGTTACACTGCAAACATTTTTTTTGTTTTGAAAATGTAATCAGTTTTTTCTTAAAAAAGGACTTGCCCCTTCATTCCAGAGAGTCCTACACATTCTCAGGCCCAGAGAAGGCTATTTTCTTCTCGGAATTTGTTGATGAGGTGTATTTTTATTGATTTAATTCTCTAAATTCTTGTTTTTATTTAATAAGTCTATATTTTATGCCATATTTTCCATTTTAATATCATTATCTGTGCGTCTTGAAAGGTAACATAAGGTGTCGTAAAAAATCTTGCTTTTAAGGTCACGTTTAGGGGACAGAGAGGACGGCTGGTAGATTTAGAAAAAAAAAGACGCAGCAAATCAGTCAGATAGATGGATGTCTGTCTGGAAAGATAGGAATGTGGTTCAAACCTCTCTTGTGGCTGTTCCTCTATCAAAATTATTTTCAATTTTTATAACTGCTGAAGGGGATTGTCACTCTGAGGAAAATGGAAGAGCCATCAGTTATTGGACACTTGGAATGATTCTTATGTTTGGCAGCTTTTGAGAAGATTTTGAAGAATTATTGCTACAGTGGATGCTTCTTTCAGGGGCAACAACAGAAGATTCTATGGCAGTGGCTATGGATTTATGATGGTTTGGTGCTTTCCTTGTGCTAGGATTAAGAACGCCTCTAAACGTTTCAAGCACATTGTTAAAGCTGAGATTGAGTAGCCCGAAATTATTTTACATATTGGTAGGAATGATATTTTAGGGAAAGGTTAAAGGAGTACAGAATGAATTTAAGAGGGGAGGTCGAAGATTAAAAATAAAACCCTAAAAGTAGTAATTTCTGGTTTACTCCCAATGCCAACCCCAACCGGGAATGAACAAAAAGTTAAAGGAGAAAAAAGCAATGGCTGAAGAACTGCTATGTTGTTGAGAGATTTAGATATTTGTGTAAAATGAATCTATTTTAGAATAGAACAGAGCTGTTCAGAAAGCATTGGTCTAATCGAAACTGGAAAACAACCAATTTCTTAGCAGGGAGATTTGTTCATTCTATGTCGAGAGACTTTATATTGACAGAGACAACAAGGGAGATATTCCAAGTCGCAAAACAAATGGTAGGGTGGATGGAGAAGTTTATGAATGTGAGGAGAGCATGTCAATTAGAAAAGAAAGACGAATGTGTCAAGAGTATACAGTAATTCTGAACCACTCAATTGCATTTATTCCAATGTAAGGGGTCTTACAGGGAAGGCTGATGAACGCAGAGCATGTTTAAGAACATGGGATTGGGACATCGTATTTATTACAGGAAGTTGGTTGAGAGATGTTCAATTCGAGAGTGTAGTACTGGGGAAGCATAGCAAGACAGGCAGCATGTGAGAAGCAGAAAATTCGACGTTTTGGCAAAAAGCCCCTCATCTGGAATGAGCTGATGAAGGACTTTTGCCTCAAACAGCGATTTTCCTGCTCAGCAGATGCTGCCTGACCTGCTGTGCATTTTCAGCCCCACAGTCTCGACTCTAATCTAGAGCATCTGCAGTCCTCACTTTCGCCTGAGAGATTTTCATGACTAACAATTCAATGTTTCAGGTGGTAAGGATAGAAAAATCATGCGGTTGGCTTTAGATGGAGGTCTGCCGTTTTTGTTTAAGGAATAAATTAATGCTGTAACTGGGGAAGATATTTCTAAAAAATCATCCCGGTGAAATATACGGGTAGTATTAAAAATAATAAAGTAAAGATCTGTTTGAAGAGATTGCACTAAATGCTCATATGTGACCAACCATCCATTGAAAATATATTGGTAGAAATTAACAAGAAGTAAAGAAAGCGCACGTCGATGGTATTGTACCAAATGCTCTCCAACAGAAAAAAAGAAATTGAGAAACAAACATGTAGGGCGATCTCGGATATATGTAAGCGTAATAAGGTTGTAATAATGGGGGATTTTAATTTTCTTAATATTGATTGGGACTATCACAGCGTTAAAGGGTTGGATGGTGAAGAATTTGTCAAACGTTTTCACGAAAATTTTCTTCATCAATATGTATATGATCCTAACAGGGAATGAGCAAAACTAGGTCTTCTTTTGTGCAATAGTCAGGGCAGGTGACTGAAGTAAATGTGAGGGAAGATTTTGGGTATTGCAATATAGCTCTTTTAGTTTATACTGGTTATGGAAAAGAATAAGCCTGTCAATTTTTTTAACTGGAGTATCATAAATTTTAATGGCATTTCAAGTTTTATTGGAGTAGACTGTTAGCAGGTAAAATGACATCTGAAAAGTGGGAGGCATTCAGCAGTGTGACAACGAGAGTTGAGAGGCATTATATTAACAATGGACGACTACAGTTATTGAAGTTTTATTCAAGCATCAAAGAAAATCTTACTTTAGATATAGACAACTTTATTAAATTGATCTCTGAATCAATATAAAGAATATTTGGCATTTTTTTCGAGAGAAATCAGGAAAGCAAGAAGGGGATATGAGATAGCATGGGCAGAAAAGTTTAAGGACAATCCAAAGATATTGTGCAATTACAGAAACAGCAAGAGGGTAATCACCCAGAGGGTAAGGCTGTGAAAGATCATGAAGGCTACCCATGTTTCGAACCCAGGAGATGGCGAATAAAATCCCATTCCTGGTTCACTAAACAGCAATAATCACACAAAATTGGATGCTCCACGCATTCATCCAGCTTGAACTCTATCAGCTATTTCTTAGCCTATTGGCCCATTTGATCAAGATCCTTTTGTAATCTTAGAAAATCTTCTTAACTTTCCACTGTGCCACCAGTTTTGGTGTCATCTGCAAACTTACTAACCATGCCTTCCATATTCTCACACAAGTCATTTACATAAATGACAAACAATGAAAACCCAGAACCAAACTCTGTGGGACACTGGTGGACACAAGCCTTCAGTCCGAAAAGCAACCGCCCACCATTACTCTCTGTCTCCTGCCATTACACCAATTGAAGTTGATGAAGAGAAACCCTGCAGTTCTGGCAGTATTTGAGTCCAATATGACCTGTTCAGACCTTTTCGATATGTTAACTCTCTGTCTCTGCCCAGATCCTGCATCATCTATTGCATTTATCGATCATATTTCATTTGTATTTCGGATTTTCACTATCTCTAATATTTTTCTTTTTCTTTGATTGGTCTAGATGTTGGACTCGGTTATATTTGGACCATTTGATCCATTCCTGTTCCCATCACTTGTGCCAGTGATGCATGTATTACAGTATACTCTGTTTCCTCTTTAAGTTCTGCAAATAAATGCGTGGATCTCATCAAAGTGATTTTCATTGAAAAGACCTTTTAGGGACAGCTGCATTCGCTGAAAAAACAGGAATAGCTTATTAATTATGACATGGTCTGTGCGTTTTATGACTAAAATTATCTTCCCTGTCCCTGAATATTTTCAATATATTTTTCTGAATAATTTCAGCAAATATAGTTGTCATGTAGCTCATCATATCTGTACCAGCTCGGTATGAGCTGTATCCTCATTCTGACTCTGCTATAACACACTGTAACTCAATGCATTTTGTTATCTGTGTCTGTTTTTATTTCTGTGTATCCCATCCAGATGTAAACAATCTCAACAACCTGTATAACCCTGTGATAAAACAGTCTCTGTATAAAATATAATTGTGTACATCACACTTAAAGTTGTCCTGTTCTGTTCACATAATCGTTCAACATTCCATGTACAAAGGTCATCCGTTATCTTGCTCTGCATTTCATTTCATTCCATTTGTCAGAAAGAGTAATGGTTGAATAATCGTGACTGGGAGATATTGTGCACTCCCCCCAGGTCTCCTCAGCCACTGGCCACAGTACTTTCTGCCTCGTAGCCATTATCATTTTCAATCCATCCCATACTCATTAATTTATGACTTTTAATGAACAAGGATTTTGTACCTTGTTATGGACGAGGCCCGACCCCTCAAAACATTTTGAAGCCCATAGCCTAGACCGTAATGTTGTAATTTGTTGAAGGAAAGTGTATCGTGGATATTCCCAGAGTGAATTTGCTGGTCCGACTGCCGACTTTTAAACAAACAGAATGTATTTGGAAAAATAAGGAATGAAACACAACGAACTGAAAATACCTTACCTGAATAATCCATCCTATCTGAACCTGACAGGCTACCTCGAATTAACGATTCTGATACAAATAACTTACAACAATCCCAATAAAGAAGCACCTGAGCACAAAAGAGTAAATTTAACTAATAAAATTACAGGTTACGGAGTCAGAGGTCTGAAGGAGGGGGAGAGAATCCAGTTTCAACAGTGAACCTGACTCAACTAACCCTCGAACTGAACTGACCTGAGAAGCTGTCCACATCCCCTTGATCTCACCAGTTTTCTTTTTGGTAGAGACGTGAAAGCATTCTGTCCGAAGCATTATCTGTTAGGTAAAAAACAAAGCCCCCATTGAAGCATTCAAAATTGATACTTGTTTGAACTTTGGGTTGGTTATAACCTCTCTGAAAACAATTCAAGAACAACATAACCTTGTAAAGAGACCACATTTGTGACATTTCCCCCGATATAAAACAATCATCAACATCAAAAAATTCCTTCAGGTTTCAAACCGCGACCCCACCCCCACCAAATAGTGGTTAGTACACTAAAATACGCATGTACATTCATTTACTATAAACATGCAAACCTGCACCACTACATCCGGATAAAGTGTGTGGTATTCCTTTCACTTACTGCCTCCATCTGTCATTCACGTTTGGACAATGCATCAACAATCGTGTTTTAACGACCTGCCACACGCACAATTTTCAAATTGGATGGCTGTAAGAACAGACTCCAGCTAAACAGTCTCACATTTTGGTCCTTAAATTTCTCCAAAACCGTCACTGGGTTATGATCAGCGTATATGGTTGTCTTCGATGTGTTGCTGGTAATTTAAACACTGAAATGTTATCGTGCCAACACAAACCTCACAGTCACTTTCTCAAATATTTCTACCATTGAACATTCAACTTCTTGGAGGAATACCTAATAGGTCTTTCTGTCTTCTCGTCACTTTCCTGCAGGAGGCCAGCACTGACACCCACATCACTCGCATTTAAAGCCATCTTGAATGATTTTGCATAATCAGGTGTGGGTGATAGTGGGGCAGTGGTTAATACATATTTCATGCCATTAAATGCCTTTTGACAGTCCTCTGTCCACTGAAACGTCTTGCCTTTCTTTAACAAGTCAGTGAGTGGAGCAGTCACATTGCGAAAATGAGGCACAAAACGACGATAAAATCTATACAATTCCAGGAAGCATAGTACTGCTCCTTTTGTCAACAGTATTGGAAATTCCCCAATTACCTTCACTTTTACATCCCATGACACCGTTTATCTATGTCCAATAGCATGGCCTAGGAAGGTGATATTTGCTTTGCCAAATTCACTCTTTGCTTGGTTTGTCACCAAGCCTTCCTTCCGAAGTCAATCGAACAAATGCTGTAAATGTTCCTTCCATGACTGACAAAACATCACCAGGTCATCAATGTGCACCACACATTAGAAAATCTGGTAACTTATTGGTTACCCCTGAAATGTGGCCGGCAAGTTTTTCATACCAATGTAAGTTGCTTGTCCCACATTTTCAACGCAGTCTTCCCACCGTGTAACTGGGCACAAATCAATTATTTTAACTACATTGACTTTACGATAGTAGCATTTGGCTTTGGCACCATGACTATGGGTGAGTTCCAGTCACTGTAACGCAGGTTGACTATGTCATCTTACAGCATGCATTCAATCCCCTTCTGAACATGTGCCAGCTTTAGAGGATTATGCATGTAAGAATGTTGCTCACTCATAACAGCATCTCCTATAGCTACATTATGCACAATTGGGCTAGTACTGCCAGGTTAATTTCTGCTTATCTCCCCATGTGACAGTCATAACTCTTTCTGGTCATTTAATTTTTTTTCTCAAAAAGGTAACTCCAGAATGTATCCCAATTTTAGAAAACTACCTCATTGTCCACTTTATTTAAGGAATGCTATAATCATTAACACCTTCTCCTCCTGCTTTACTTCCCTGTGAAAATAGCTTTTGGGCATATTCACATGAAATAAATTGTGAGATGTCTTTCTGTCTGGAGACCTTATCAAGCAGTTACCCCCACTCTTTCTATTTATAAGGTCCACTAAACCTTGCCTTTCAAGGTTCACCTATCACTGGAAGTAACAGTAATAATTTATCTCCGATAGCAAAATTGCAAATTTTTAATTTCCAGTCCAATTCTTGTTTTATTGCATGTTCAATACTTTTAAATGCTGTCTAGTCAAATCCCCAGCGGTATTAATCGTTCCCTGAAATTTGGGACTTAGTCCAAAAGTGTGACCTTTGAATTCTGATTTACTACTTTCTCCTTAATCAATTGTAATGGCTCAAAAACTAATTCAAACGGATTGAATTTGCTCCGTTCATTTGGTGCATCCCTGATCACAAAATGTGCAAGTGGATTTTCCTTAACCTAATCATCTGGATAATCCTGTTCATAAGCCCTCAATATGGTCTTTAATGTTTAATAACAGCTTTCTAGCGATTTTGGATGGAACACAGGAGATTAGAATTTCTTTATTCCTAACACATTGTAATAAATAATTTATATGTGAAGTTTGAAGTCTTGATCTCACTGTAGCTGTATTGGTGGTCGATATCTATTTAGAAAAAAGATTAATTCCTTTGCAATTCTTTTAGCTCTGATATGACATCTTGAGGTGGCCTCTGGAAATCTAGTCGATACATCCATTATTGTCCACTTTTTTTTTGAGGTAAGCAACCTAGACAATCAATTAATACTCTTGTAAAAGGTTCCTCAAATACCAGAATAGTTGAAAAAATTGTGCAGTTTTTATTATCGCTTGTGTTTTTCCAATTACCTGACATGTATGTCACGTCTGGTAAAATTCAACTACATCCTTTTCCAGTCCAGGACAGTGAGATGTCTCTGTATTTCAGCCTATGTTTTCCTCACTCCTAAATGACTTCTAGTTGTTAGCTCATGCACGATTTGCATCACGTCCTTTCTGTACCCCATTGGCAAAACGATTTGATGAATCTCTTCCCATTTCTCATCTCCTTGTGTATGTGATAGTCTCCATATCGTTATCTGGACATCATTTTTAAAGTAATGACACTGAGGGATACATTCAAAGTTCCTAACATAAATGCTTTTTGATACAACTGGTTTAAACTTTTATCTTTCTATTGTAATTCAATTTGTTTAGCTGAAATAAAAATAGTTGCATGATCACCTACTTGCTCCTGTATTTTTTTTCTCAACTATCTTAAGGAACAAAGTCTCTGTTAATGCCACTTAAGCTTCCTTTTCTTTACATTTCTGATATTGGCTGTTTCAAATGGTGAAACTGGGACCTTGTTAACCCACAATCAGGAACGTTTCCAGGATAAGACCTCTGCATTGCTTCAATTGCCTGCGTCTCCACTGGTCTTTCAACCAGAATTGGCAGTACTCCTATCAGTGAATCAGCTTTTTTTTGCGTAAGGACAAATTGTATTCCTGGAGCTGAGACTTTGTCCAACACCCCTACCACAATTCCTCCACACTTTTCTGTACACGTTATCCTCGCTTTACAAAATGTTGCACTTTTTGTCTCAATATGAATTCCCTTTCGCAGTATCTTTTATGGAAATAGTTCTTCACGAGTACATATCTCCTCATCTTTCAGCATCACAGTCTGAGAGGATACTGTGTTCCTTAAAATTGCATCGTCTTTACCTGTCCTATGTGAATAAACTTTCCCTTTGCAGGTATATTTTCTAAGCAGATCTGGCACTTCCTCCTTAACAAACCTCCGATCAGTTTGTGCACTCTGATGCAGCTTTCTAGCTTCCACTGTGCTTTCCGTTACCACTCCAAAAAAAACCTCCCAGGCTTATCCCGTTTTCCTGCGACTGTGTTTTTTTTTTCTGAACCCACCAACACAGTGCTTTCATGTGTCCTAATTTACTGCAATGAAAAGAACAGAGCTTTTTAAAACTTCTTTGTCTCCTTCAAGTATTTCCTTTCTGCCCTGTGGAAAGTTATCATTAAGATCTTCACCGAGATTATGGACTGAAATTGTTTCTGGAAGCCAAAACAAGTTTTATAATCATTAATCACTTGTCATAATCATTAGCCACTTCAGCTGCCAGCCTTCCCGTTTTAATTCTCTGCTCTTCCAAATGAGTTGCCACTATGTCAGGCAGTGAATTTTTGAACTCCTCCAATTAATATTTTCTCGAAGAGCATCGTAGGTTTTCTCTCTCTTTAAAGCTCTTATCCATCGATCAAAATTACTTCGTTTGATCATTTCAAACTCAATATAATTTCGACCAGGATCCCTCCTTAGACTCCTGAAACGATTTCTGTAGGCTTCTGCCACAAAGTCCATATGCACATGTCACTTCCTCATACTCCCTAGATCCCTCCTCTGACAGTATTGCGAATACATCACTAGCTCTACCTACAAGTTTTGTTTGGGTCAACAAAACCCACATGGTCACTGGCCACTGAAATTGTTTAGCCACTTTATCTAAGTGTCCATCTCTGAAGCTCAAATGCTCTCCCTATTCCTTTCTCTCCTGCTAAAGCTATTTGTTATTTTTCTCTTTCCTCTGTTAAACTTATTCCTTCTCTTTCTTCCTTGTCTGATTTTAATCGTAGCACAAACTGCTTCATTTCTGCTTCTAACTCAAGCTGCTTCACTTGCGATTGAAGCTTATTCATCTCCACAGATCATGATGGAGTTTCCAACAAATTAGAATGCTGAGCTACTGCTGCAATCGTATCAGCTTTCCTCACATTAGGAGGTAGTTTCAACTCTATTCGTCGACTAATTCTCACTGCTTGGACTTATGTGCATTTTGTAAAACCCCCAACGTCACGTTATCAACCTCCAAAACAAGCTTTATTTCTGCAAGAACCATTAGTATCTGAAGATCTATTTACTCACCAAATCAACATACTAAATAAGAGACACGAACACCTGCCACTCGTTATCTAAATGCTGGAATGAATTACAAAAATGTAAGTCACACTGCTTTGGAGCCAATAAAGTGTATTAAGGCCTTTCTGAGTTAATATAAAACAGTATTCAATGGTATTGTGTGTTGAAGATTCAACATTGTCTTACTAGAGCATCGATAGGAATGTCCAGACAGATCCGCACTTCCTGTGTATGGTCAGGGCAAATATGCCCAAGGAGAATCTGTTGCTTGGCGCCTGTTTTAGTCGAGGAGACATCAGCATGGTAACAACATCTGGGATTTTGTTTTTGTGGGTGTTCATGGTGGAGCGTTCAGACGGTTATAGTATTGCAAATGGACAACACAGCAGAACCATCTAGCCTGCGATAAGGAAACATCCATCATTGTCTCTCACAACTTACTTCACGACAGTAATTACAGATGGAAGGTGTGACCATTAGCCAGCGATTTCAACATTAAATTCAATCCAATTGTTATTGTGAAGTGAAGTAGCATACTGAAAGGAGTTAATTGGATCTGTTTGTTCAGTGACTGTGACTGATATCAGTCTCCATGGATCCTAATTGTGTCAATGGATGGTTTTCCTTTGTTACTTGTAAACGGCTTCTTGCAATGATTTATCCCATTATAGCTGCAGATGCATCACCTCAAACACTAACAGGGATCAGCTGTTGCAAAGACAGGGAGAGGAGAGATCAGAATCTGAGAACCATAGACTGGAGTGTTCCAACAATGGACCAGAATCTGGAGACAATAGACTGGAATGTTCCAAAAATGGATCAGAATCTGAGAGCATTAGACTGGAATGTCGCACCAATCGTTCAAAATCTAAGAAAGGTATACTGGAATGCTGCGACAATGCACAGGAGTTTATCCTGGGGTCTTTTGTATCTTTCCTGGTATTGGCACATATTACCGGATCGGATATACGGTGTACTGTTGGTTATTCAGGCTGGTTACTATCCCATGCTCGCTATTGTTGGTGTTCCTGGTAAGTCTCTCCATCTCTATCGACTTATTAATCCCATCAGCCATGGTGAAATTCAGTGCTATTTCTGTTATCTATATTTAGTAGACAGAAAATATTGTCCTCAATTTCAATTGCAAATCCATTCATTCTCGACAAATTTCAGAACCGCCCACACCTCCGCCCTCACAAACATCTGAGAACAAGACGTATCACAATCACGAAATACCTATTTGCCCTGAATTGATTGGTATTCTCTCCATGACCAAAGCTACCCACTACCAACTCCATGATATCCCCAGACCCCATCTCGACGTCAGTGTGGGTGCTAAATAAACCAATATCTATACCTAGGACACGTACTTCAGGGGCCCAGGTTACTACACGAGAGACACTGTTTGAAATCCTATCTTAGATGATGGCAGAATTTAAATTCAAATTACAGGAACTGGAAATAAGAGCAAATTTAATCCCACCAGCACTTTTTCAATAAGTTTATTTATTTCACTGTTGTCCGTTGGGAAAGAAATCTAGCTTTATTACCTGGTCTGGATTAAGACTGACGTCAGACCCAGTGACTTAAGGAATGGCCTCACAGTAAAAGGCATTTAGTGAGGTCAACAAATACTGCCCTTGCCAGTGATGCAGACATTCAATGTAATAACAACATAAAAGGTTAAAAGAAAACAACAAAGAATGATGCTAGAGATCAGAAACAAAAAGAACGAGGAAGTGCCAGAGAAACTGAACAGATTTGCAGCCTCAGGTCGAGAGAAAAGTAGAAGTGACATTTCGAATCCAATCGACATACAACAGAACTGAACGCAGCTGGGAAACAGTGTTTGATGTTGGTGACAGGGATGTCTATTGTGATGGGGAGAAGGAGTGAGTTGAATAGATAGAGAAAGAGAGAGTTAGAGAGAAAGAAACAAACAGAGGAATTGTTGGTGATCAGCTGGAATGGAAATAAAAATTCAGATTAATCTTATTTATCTGTTCCCATATTGCTGAAATTCATGCCCATGTAAGGTATGCATCAAAGTTCCGGTTTGAAGTGAGTTATGTCCCTTTGTCTCTCTTTCTTGAGTGTGATCATCTTTTTTTATTCATTAATGGGATGCTGACCCAGTATTTAATTCAATTTCCTCATTGTTCTTGAAAATGTGTTGGTGAGCTGCCTTCCTGATCCAATGAAGTCCGTGGGCTGTACGCAGTCAGTTTTGAGGTCCGCCCGGTTTCGTTTCTTTGAGAATTTGTAGTGAGTAGTATAACTGACTTGGCCATTTCAAACTGCAACTGTGTGTTAACCACAATGCTGTGGATCTGGAGTCATATGCAAGCCCGACCAGGTGAATATGATAGTTTTCATTCCCTGAAGGACATGATTGTGCCAGGTAGGACAACCATAATGGTTTCATGGGTTTATTTGATTTTCAATTCCTGATATTTTATTGAATGCAAATTCCAACATTTGTCATGGTGGGATTCGAAGCCAGGGTCTCGGTCATCACCTGGGTCCCTGCGTTAATGATTCCAGAGATAATACAGCTCGGCCATCACCTCCTCAGCATTTTCAACCATCTCCAATGGCAATAGTGGTGTTGCTGTTGGCGCGGTTATGTTTAAAGCATAGCGTTTTGCAAGGCAACAAAATGATTTAGAAAAAAAAACATCCTCAGTTTGTATTTATGAGAAGGCGAGATGATGGGCAGTGCTCTTGGTGAAAAGGAGCTGGATGTCCTTGGTCATGAGCTACTGACAGAATTCATACGGAACAGTAAGTCATCAGCACAGTAAATGTATAGTGTCCTTCATTGCAAAATAATAAAAGTATAAGAGTGAAGACACCTTACTGAAGTTATAGAGTGATATTGAGACAGAACGTGGGGCGCTGTGAACAAATTTTCTCTCCTTTATGAAGAATGACCTCCTTGCCACATTGAGACAGAGTAAAGGTGGTATACCAGACTAATCCCTGCGGTGAATTTACCATGAGGAGAGTGTGAACGAAATGAGTGTTTAATTTGTAATGCGACAAAAGAATAAAAAGTGATTGCAAGAAAACTTGAGCGTTATAGACCAACGTTCAGTATTTTCAAATCAAAACATCGATATTGTGAAATATTACGTGTTTTCCACAATATATGTTTTCACATTTGGACAAATATATGATAGGAAATGTTTAGAAGGATATGGGCCAAGTGCAAGGAAATGGAATTAGCATGGATGGACATTTTAGTCAAAATGGAACAGTTTAGGCTCAAGGGCCTGTTGAACTCTATGGCTATGTGACGGTTTACATATCTCTGTGGAGCAACCATGTTAGTTGAGAGAGAGCTCCAGGTTCCGAACAAACTCTATGTCTGAATGTACAATTGAAGTGAGACCCTGCACTACGCATCATGTTGTCACAAAGCTGTCTGCAGCCACACTCTGACAGATTGGCCATTCTCAAAAGCTTCTGACCACTTAGCAGAAGACTAGCCTGTTTTCTCGGAAATGCAAGACGCCTCCTTGAGACGTGGCACAAACCATCCGCTGTGCCTCCTTACCATCAGCAAACCACGTTAATGTAACACGCGTGAAACATTAGCAATGGAGCCAGGAGACACAACATGGAGCAGTCTGTCTGTGCAGCCTCTGCTTCAATGGTTTGTTGTGTTGCAAATCAATGACATACTACTAATTCAATGCAACAGTTTGGAGGGGCTGAATGGCCTCTTCTGTTAATGTGTCAGTGTCTCGAGGGGCTGAACCCCCTCTTCTCGTTCCAGGGAAGAGCTTCATTATTTGGTGACCCGTGGTAACTGCTTACCAGCGTGTTGTGCTGACTAGATTCCTTATCTTCCTGTGTAACAATAGACAAACAGGAGGCTGGAAGAAACTGCAAGCCAGGCAGCATCAGGAGGTGGAGAAGTCAACATTTCAAGTATACCCGTTCTTCAGGACTGCAGGTGTGGATAGTGGGAGCTGCAGATAAAAAGGGGAGGGACTGGTTGGGATGGGGAAAGCAGCACGATGGTGAGGTAGGGGATAGGTGGACACAAGTGGTGGGTGCAAGCCGGTTGGTTGATGGGAAGGCTGAATCCAGTTGGGAGCTAGAAGGTGGGGTCATTTGGTGGACTGGAAGGGAGGAGAGGGGGTGGAAAGGGAGTAGGGACAAGGCTGAGAAGGTTATTTCAATGTTGAGTCCTCCAGGATGCAGGCTATCCAAGCAGAAGGTAACATGTTGTTCCTTCAATTTGCTGTCTGACTCAATGTGGCAACAGAGGAGGCCAAGGATGGTCATATTGGAAAGGAATTGTGAAGGGGAAATGAAATGGTTGGTGACTGGGAGCTCAGGTCAGTCCCTTTGGGCCTGGCTGTGATGCTCGGTGAAATGTGCCCTTCGTTTAAGTTGCTCTTCCCGATGTAGAGAAGACTACATCAGGAGCACCTGATGCAGTAAACTAGGTTGAAGGAGAGGCAGGTGACCTCTGTTTCACCTGGAAGGACTGTTTGGGGCTGTGGATGAGGTGAGGGAGGTGGTGTGCCAGCAGGTGATACATGTTTCTCCCTCTTCAGGGTCAGTTGCCAGTGGGGATTGGCGGGTTTGCTGGGGATTGTGGCAAGAAACAAAATTAGCGAAGGGATTGGTCCTTCTGGAAGATGTGTCAGGTGATGGGATCCAACCTAGTTTACTATTACTGGTGCACTTGATGTGGTCTTTTCTATATCAGAGAGACGAAATGTAAACTGAGGGGAAAGTTTTGCTGAGCATCTCAGCCGGGCCTCTAAGGGCTGATCTGACTCTCAGTCACAGCCTATTTCAATTCCCCCTCCCACTCCCATTCTGACATGACCATCATTGACCTTCTCCATTGCCACAACGAACCAAAGCACAAATTGGAGGAACAACACTTCATATTCCACCAGTGTAGCCTACAGCCCGGGGGACTCAACATTGAGTTCTCCATTTTCTAGTAAGCTGCTTTCCAATTCCCCGACTCCCTACCCAGCCCCTTCACCTTCCATTTCTCTGGTCAACTCATCATCCAGCTGTCAAATGCATTCATTCCTCCCATTGACCAAACCGGTGGTACCTTCAACCTGTGTTCCCCACCTCACCATGGCACCTCCTCCTACTCCCCCACCTCGCCTCTTTATCTGTACACACCCTTACCTCCTCCCCCAGTCATGAAGAAAGCTTATACCCAACGTGTGGACTTCTTCTCCTGATGCTCCCTGGCTTGTTGTGTTCTTCCAGCCACCTACATTCCAACATTTTTGTAGATTTAAAAAAAAAATCTCTTCTTGTGTATTTGGAAAGAGAAAGTGAACGGGCTGTGCCTTTCTTATCCAAAAACTTCGATGGGCTGAATGGCGTTCTCACATTCCTGTGAAACCAGCTTCAGATGTTGAATGAGCTCCTCGTTTTTCGTCCTGTGGAAATAGTCAGGGTCCAGCAGTGCTATTATATGAATGTTACCTACACGTTAACAGCATGAGTTTGAATGTTGTCCAGGTTTTGATGTTTTAAGCAATCTTTTCTGAGCATCCTGACTTCTGAACGAATGACGGAGGGTAAGACATTGCTGAAGCAGCTGAAGATGTTTGTGCCGAGAAAGCTACCCTGAGGATCGCCCACAGAGATATCCAGGGACTGAGAGGATTGATCTCCACCAGCCACATGGTGTCCTAAATGACCCAACCACTTGGCAGTTTACAATGATTCCCATTAGGTGTAATTTTATTCCGCCTCCTTGACATCTTATTTCGTCACTTCCTGCTGTTATGTCAGGGCCAGTCACTCTGACGCTGTGTTCCTATATCTTATTCACGTCAAAGGCCAAAGGGATTGTTTCCTTCTCTCAGAGGGTAGTGACTGTTGGGGCCTCTCTCTCCCAGACAGCTACATCTCTGAATGTTTGGGGGAACAGGGTGTTGTTAATGGATTTTGACACATCAGGAAGTTGAGGGCGACAATGAATTGGAAATGGAACAGAAATTGCGGTCAAGAGAGGTCAGCCCTGATCTTACTGAAGGTCAGGCTATATAGCCTGGTATTATTACAATAAACCCCATAGTTCAGTCATTTTGTTGCCTCTTCCATTTCCTGTGGTACTGGCTTCAAGAATCTGAATAGGCTGATACTGTTGCTGCATGATCTAACCTGGGTCTAGTTCTATCGACTGGAGGGGCTGATTGGTCTCTTCCTGTAAATGTATATCATGGTCCAGGGGTTGAAAAGCCTCATCCTGTTCTGGTGTAATTGAAATCCATATAGACCAGATCGACCACCCTTGGTGAATGTTATCACTGCAGATGCTGGTGATCAGATTTGAAAAGTGTGGCACTGGAAAAGCCCAGCTGTTCAGCCAGCATCCTAGAAGCAGGAGTATCGATGTCTTGGACATTCCTGAAGATAGGCTTGTACCCAAAACGTCGATTCTCCTGCCCCTCGAATGCTACCTGTCCTGCTTTGCTTTTCCAGCACCACACGTTTGAATGCTATCGGCCCAGCCTACTCGACCTTCCTGGTCACGTCATCAAAGAACTTTAACAAATTCGTCACGTGAAATTCCACTCACAAAGCCATTCTTACTATTACTAATCAAGCCCTGTTTCCCCAATGAATGTACATCTGATCCCTTAGAATCTTCTCAAGTAATTTACCTACCACAGATTTTAAGCTTACTGGTCTGTATTTCCCAGGCTTTATTTTTCAGTCCTTCTTGAATAAGGGCACAACATCTGCTTTCCTCCAGTCTTCTGGGATCTTACCTGTGGTAACTGATGATAAACATTATCAGCCAGGGCCCCCGCAAATTCTTCTCTAGCCCTTTGCACTGTTTTTGGATATATCTGGAAAGGACAGTGAGATTTATCGAACTTCAAACATTCTACTATATACAATACCTCCTCTATTATGATATGGACTGTCCCTAAGTTATCACCAATAATTCCCCCTATTTCCCAAGTACTCGTGTCTTCTCCAATGTAAACAAAGAGGAGAAATATTTGTTGAGGACATTGCCCATCTCTTATGGTTCCACACAAACATATCCATTTTGGGCTTTGAGGGGTCCTATTCTCTCTCTAGTTAATGCTTTTCCTTTAATATACTTAAGACACCTCTTTGGATTCACCCTGATCTTCTCAGGCAAGGTTATTTCATACCTCGTATTCGCACTCCTGATTTCCTTCTTCAGTAAACTTCTGTATCCTCTGTACACCTCCAGGGATTCCCTTGATCGCAGCTGCCTCCACATTGTTTTTGGTAAAAGCTTAAACATCTCTTGTCATCCAGGATACCTCATTCCTGTCAACTTTCCTTTCACCCTTCCAGGAACATACAGACCTTAAACTCCCACTTACCGGAGGTCCCTTAGCTTGCAAACAGACTACTCCAATCAACCCCTGCAAACTGCTGTCTAAGTCCATCAAAATTATCCTTGCTCCAATTTAGAACTTGAAGCTGTGGACCAAATTTTCCATCTCATAACTATTTTTAAATTATTAAATCTATGGTCACTGGTCCCAAAGTGCACATCTACTGTCACCTCACTCACCTGTCCTGACATACTTTTTAAGAATAGGTCAAATTTTGCTCCTTCCCGATTAGGACCCTCTACATTCTGCTTGAGGAAACTTTCCTGACGCACTTATTGATTCCATCCCATCAAATCACTTAATGATCTGGCAGTTCTAGTCTGTTCCAAACAAAAAACTAAAGCCTCCATTATGACAACCCAAATGTTCCAGAAAATCTCCGCAATCTCTCTACATTTTTGTTCCTGCAATTTCTGTTGACTTTTGGGTGCCTAAAGTAAAACCCCTTCTTATTTCTTAGATCCACCCACAAAGCCTCATTGGATGATCCATCAGTTATTTTATCTCTGATCACTGCTGCGATACACCATTTATTCACAAATGTGACTCCCCTCCTCTCGTTCCACAATCTCTATCCTTCCTAATGCATTTAACCCTAGTACATTAAACTGTCAGCCCTATCCATCCCTCAGCCATGTTTCTGTAATAGCTAGACTATCCAGCGCCAATAACCTATCCACACGCTGAATTCATCGGCCTTAACTGTCAGCCCTTTTGCACTGAAATAAACACAATTTAATCCAAAGGCATTTCTTGTTCCCTATCGTGTTTCAGCCTGATATGTCTCCTCAATGTACTATTTTCGATTACTGTATCTCCTTCCAGCCTCTCACTTGCCTCCCTGCTCTTGAGGATACCACCTCCTGCCAATCTCGTTTAAACAATCCCCTGTTGCACTAGCAAAACTGGCTGCGAAGATATTGGTTCCCCCTACAGTGGATGTGCCACAAGTCCTCTTGAACAGGTCAACTCTGTCACAGAAAAGCCCCCAATGGTCTAAAATATGAATCCCTCCCACTGCACCAATTCTTTCGTCATATATTTATCCTGATATCCTCCTATTCTTACTTTCACTAGCTCATGACACTGGAAGTAATCTGGAGATTATCACTGTCGAGGTCCTGGTTTGTAACTTTTCTCCTAGTTCTCAGTTACACATTCTATAGAAACCCATTCCAATATCTAACCGTGTCATTTGTGCCATAGTGCACAATGACTTCTTGCTGCTCACCCTCCCCCTCGAGAACTTTCAGCAGCCACATAGAAACATCCTGGACCCTGATACCTGAGAGGCAACACACCTTCCTAGTTTCCCGTTTGAGGTCACAGAATCTCCGGTCTGTCCCCCCTAACAATCAAATCTCCTTACTCTAAGACCCTGTTTAACTTTATCCTTTCCTGCTGCTCCCCAGATCCAGTCCAACCATCTTGGCGACTGGTGCTTTCCCCTGAGCAGTCATTTCCTGACACTCATCGCCCATCCCCCAACATACACAAAATCAGTATCCAGAATGGCATACTTGGTTTCGAAAGGAATGGACACAGAGGTTCATGCATTTTCTGCCTACTCCCTTCCCCATTCCTGGTGGTCGCCCGGCTACTCTCTGCTTGGAACATGGCAGGAAGCAAGGACTGCCTGTTGGATTAAATTGCTGTTAATTAAATGCAACAGGGCTGACAGGTAAGGCAGATGAACTCAGGGCGTGGATCTTTACATGAGACTGGGAAAGTGTAGTCTTCACAGAAATATAGATAAGGGAGGGACTTGGGTGTGTCCACCTCACTACAACTCTTATCTATGAAGTGCTAAGTATCTCGGATGATCTGGAGTGCAGCCAGGTCCATTTCCCGAACACAGTCTCCCAGGAGCTGCAGCAGGGTGCACTGCCCACACGTGTAGTCATCAGGGACAGTGTAAATCTCCCTGATCTCCCACAAACGGCAGGAGGAACATGCAACTGTATAAACTGCCATCTCCACTGCTGTCAGAATAGCGTTAAAAAGAGTTTAACTGAGCTTGCCTGTACCATTTGCGGAACCGCTGCTCACCGATGTCTTCGCAACCAAAGCATTACTGTCTTTCCTGTCTACTAGTACTGCATTTATGAATTCCTTGTATCTATTGATTGTATTCGAAACTGTGTCTCACTCCGGAGGGAGAGATGTTGATGTTCCAGTGAATACAGACTATTAGGAAAGATTTACCATTAGACATACCAGGAGCAGTATGCCCATCCGCTCGCTGACTCTGCTTTTACTTTCAATTAGGTTACATTTATTCTGATAACATTCCATTCCATTTTCCTGTGTTTTCCCCGTAATCTTTGTTTAAAAATCTGTCCATCTCAGCCTTGAAGATATTTGGTGATCATTCCTCAACAGCCTTCACAATTTTCTAAAATTGTTTCCCTCCCACTGATGTGAGACCTAGTGGTCTTTAATCCCATGGCTTTTTTTAGCATTCTGTGTGGAAGTTGAACCTACATTAGATGTTGTCCTGTTCAATCACACCACCTCTGTCGCCAGAGGGAAAACAAAATGCAACACAAAATTTAAGAGCCTGTAATCTCCTCCCTCGTCTTTCACATCAGTTTAAGACACAGTTCATCCAGATCTAGAGATTTGCCCACTTTTTATCCTGCATCAACTTCCAATTCTTCCTCAGCTTCTGTCCAGGAACTGCTTTTCCAAAGTGAAGACCAATATGTAGTACTTGTTTGCCATATTCTCAGGCTCGATGCACAGCATGCCTCCTAGGTCCCTAATTCTCCCTATTCTTTCTCTTGTTACCCTCTTCCCCTTAATAAATCGATAAAATGTCTTTGAATTCTTGAACATATTGCCCATTAATGTTTTTATCACCCCGCTTTTTGCTTTTCTACATACTTTCTTGAGTTTAGCCCAACAGGTTCTCTACTCTTCTGGGACCTCCATTGACCTGCTCACTTTATGCCTGCTTTAAGCTTCTCTTTCATTTTTAATTCTATTCTGAATATTTGTAGACACTCCCGGCTCTCTGGTCTTGTTTTCCTAAATTTCATCTTTGTTGTAACATGTTGTGGTGACACGCTCATCCATTCCATTTTGAGCATGTGAACCCCACCACTCCCATGCTGTTCTGCTACAGTTTCACCCAGAAGTAACAGTACCGTGGCCAGATCCTGTCTTTCTTTTGATAAGATCTGCCTCCAACATCCAAATTATTTTTATTTTTCAAACCTTTTTTCTTTTGGTCTTTTACTTAATAAGCTAAAAATGCTTGACTCACGGTCACTGGTCCTGCAATGTTCTCCCAATCCTGCCTGCAACACCTAACTGGCTTAGTTCCCACAGTCACGCTAGGCACAGGCCCGCCCATTGTTGTATCTGCTACATGTTGCTATTAGGAGCTCTCTGGAATAAATGTCAATACATCTTTGCCCTCTTAAAAATAATTATCGCTGCCCTAATGAATGTTTGCAATTGAAATGCCTGAATATAATGCTCCTATTATTGTATTTACACACCTCAGTGAATTGCTAATATACCTGCTCCTGTAGTTCCGCTTATCTGGGGGTCTATAATATATCCGCAGCAGTGTGTCTGTCATTGTTGTGATCCTAACCTCAACCCACAAACCGTTATTTGAATGCCCTTCCAAGATATCATCCGTCCTTACTGAAGTCTTTAACTCCATAATTAATAATGCAACACCACCTTCTTCTTTACCCCTCTCCTGTGCTGCCTATAGTTCTTGAACCACAGAATATTGGGTTGTAAGCCCTGACCTCCCTCAAACACATCTATGTGATCTCAAAAAATGTCCACTACTCCATGTGACCTCGTTCCCTTAACAAATCTATCATTCCGATAACATTCCCAGCATTATGGTAAAGGACAGCCAGCCTGGAATATAGCACCCGGAATACTCTGTACCTCGTAGTTCTTCAGTCATTGACTTTTTTGTTATCAAGTTGCCTTTCCATGAACTAAAAATGTAACTCTGGGACTGAATGAATCATTGTTGAATTGTAATTTCTTTTTAAATTAATGTGTTAATCAATGCAATTTTCCAGAACTGAACAGTCAGCTTCAAACACAATGAATTCATGCTGATCAATTCCCTGCTCAGTGTGCAGAGGGGTCAGCCTTCAGCAATAGAGAAAGTGAGGACTGCAAATGCTGGAGATCAGAGTCAAAATTGTGGTGCTGGTAAAGCACAGCGAGTCAAACAGCATCAGAGGAGCAGGAGAGTGAAAGCTTTGAGCAAAAGCACTTCATCAGGAATGCATTGGTTTGTTCACTTTTTTCCCATTCCATGATTCATGGAATATTTGGAATTGTACTTGCTCAGGAGGGCAGCACTGTATATAGCCCTGAAATGGAAAGCTGTCAATCAGTTGGTTGGACAGGGAGTAGATAAAGTGAGGTGAAGTCCAGACTGATTGAAGTACAAACATAAGGATAGTTAAGTCCCCTGGACCACACAGGAAGCACCCGAGGTTACTAGAGTAATTGAGGGAAAAGATTGCTGCACCTTTGGCGATGGTCTTTGTGTCCCCACTGTCCACTGAAGTACTGTCTGATGGTCGGATGGTGGCAAAAGTTATTCCCTTGTTCAGGAAAGGCAATAGGGATAATCCTGCGAAATACAGGCCAGTCAGTCTTACTTCTGTATTGGGCAAAGTATTGGAAAGGATTCTGAGAGACAGAATGTATGATTACTTGGAAAATCATAGTTTGATTAGAGATAGTCAGCATGGCCTTTTGAGCGGCACGTCATGCCTCACACAACTTATTGAATTCTTTCAGGATGGGATCAAACACATTGATGAAGGTAGAGCAGTGGATGTGATGTACATGGATTTTAGCAAGGTGGTTGATAATTTACCATAAGGTCGGCTCATTCGGAAAATAAGGAGGCATGGGATACAGGGAAACAGGGAAATCTGTTTGTGTGGATACAAAATTATCTGGCCTGTAGAAAACTGATGGTGGTAGAACATGGAAAGTATACAGCCTGGAGCTTCGTGACCAGTTGCGTTCTTCAGGAATTGGTTCTGGGACTGCTGTTCTTTGTGATTTTTGCAAATGACTTGGGTGATAAAGTGAAAGGCTGCTTTAGTAAGTTTCACGATGTAACAAAGATGTTGGAGTTATGGATAGTGTGGAGGGCTATTGTAGCTTGTAATTGGACATTGACATGATGCAGAACTGGGATGGTAAATGACAGATGGATTTCAACCTGGATAAGTGTGAATTGAGGGAAAAAGTGAGGACTGCAGATGCTGGAGGTCAGAGCTGAAAATGTGTTGCTGGAAAAGTGCAGCAGGTCAGGCAGCATCCAATGCATTCCTGAAGAAGGGCTCATTACCGAAACGTCGGTTCTCCTGTTCCTTGGATGCTGCCTGACCTGCTGCGCTTTTCCAGCAACACATTTTCAGCTAAGTGTGAAGTGTTTCATTTTGGATGGTCGAATTTGAAAGCAGAATACAGTTGCAAAGGCAGGATTATTGGCAGTTTGGAGGACCATAGGGATCATATTTTCCACATCTTAGGACGCTCAAAATTGTCACCCAAGTTGATAAGGTTATTAATATGTAAGGTTTTTTCATTAGCCAGGTATTGAGTTTAAGGTTATGCTGCAGCACCAAAAATCTCTGGAGAGACTACATTTGGAATATTGCGTTCAGTTCAAGTTGCCTCATTACTGCAAAAATGTTTAGTCTTTGGAGAGGGTGCCGGGGAGATTTACCAGGATGCTGCCTGAACTGGAGGGCATGTCTTACAAAGAAAAGTTGAAGGGGCTAGGGCTTTTCTCCTAGGAGCAATGAAGAATAGGAGGTGACTTGATAGAGGTATATAAGATGATGAGAGGTATAAGTATAATCGGTAGCCAGAGACATTCTCGCAGTGTGGAAACGGCTATCTCGAGCGAGCATAATTTTAAGATGATTGGAAGAAGGTTTGAGGAGATGTCAGAGGTAGGTTCTTTATACAGATAGTGGTGTGTGTTTAGTAAAGTCAGCAGCATTAGGGATATTTAATTGACTATCGGATAGGCACATGAAGGGTATGTCAGTTAGTCTAATATAAGAGTAGGATAAAAGTTCGGAAGGACGTCAAGGATTGACGGGCCTGTACTGTGCTGTACTGTTCTGTGTTTTATGTTTCACCCAGCCTGTGGATTCTTATCAACTGTTGAATGTTTGAGGGAATGATGTGCGTGAGATTTGGAAGCTGGGGAGGGGTGTTAGCTCAGAAGTTCCAGTTATGTTGTTCATTGTTACATTCTTCTGAATTTCAGTACAATATGTGTCATGTCCTACACCACGCAGGCTCCGCCAAGTTCAGTTATTATCGTGATTCTTGGCTTGTCATTTGCTGCTGTTTTCTTCAGATACAATCTGTTGGGTGACCCATGCATTAATCAGATGTTTTGTGAATTGGGCAAAAATCAGACGTCAACGATGATTGTTCGACTGAACTATAAGCTCCGAAAAAAATAGGTTGATTCTATATTTATGGAACAAAAGAATAAACTCCTGTCAAGATCTTCTAACACAGAAATAAAGAATGTACATTTTATTTTGTATCGAACAAACAACATGGATGTAACTCCTCTGGCGATCAGAATTACATACGCAATGTCAGGATTCAAAACAATGCATTGTCACTCCAACATTTTGAAAGCGGTTGGCTTCTGAATGATTACATGTTCATGGCGAGCAAACGATTGAACAAACAAATAGAATGAGCGTTCTTATACATTTATACATAATCAATCAGTTTAATTTCTCACTGAAATGTACAAGCTTCAGCTATTTGCCAGCGAATTAGAAACAGCTATAATTCAACATGCACTGTGAATATTAAACTAAATTCATGATTTGTGTTATCAAATTTTAGTGAACAATAATTTGAAAACATTTAATTTTTAGAAAGAATGTTATTTAATATGAATGGAGAGTCAACAAAAACGATGATAATTGGAATACAACATTTAAAATATTCATGTTCTCAGCAATAATTACATAACAACATGAAGCTGGCCTTGCAATATTCGCATTTTAAATTCTTATGCTGCACAAAATAATCAGATATTTGCGAGCATTTGCAATGGGAAATAATCGGATACTGACTTGTACTCACATCAAACACATGACAGAGTGCAAAACTTTAAAGTACAGGAGGAAGCCATTGGCCACTGTGTGTGCATCAGCTCCAGGAGTGTCTCCCAAGCCCCTCCCATTTGCCAGCCCTATCTCTGCAACCTGTTAAATTCATATTTCCAAATACATAACCATTTCTCTTTTTAATCTTCATCCAAAACTCTCCCAGGCAGTCCATTCTAAATCCAAACAACTCTCTCAATAAAGAAGTTTGCCTTATCTCACTCCTGCTTTTTTGCTGACAATCTTGAACTTATAACTCCTTGATGCTGTAATGCCAACTAACGGAAACAGAGCATTCCTGTTTTACTCTTCAACGTTTTGTCATACTTTTGAGCACTGCAATAAGATCACCGCTTTGTCTGTTCTGCTCCAGGAAGATTCAGCTTTGCAAGGATTGTAACATGCACTACATCGGAAAAACTGGCAAAAAACTAGCCACCTGGATACATGAACAAGAGCTATCCAGAAAAAAGACATGACCCACTATCACTAGTATCGTTACATACAGATGAGGAAGTATGCTATTTCGACTGGGTCTGCACATCAATCTAGGACAAGCCAAACATAGACACGCACAAGAATTCCTAGAAGCATGCCATTCCAAACGAACTCCATCAACAAACACATCGATTTTGATTCCATCCAACACTCTCTGAGAAAAAGAACCGGACATAAAATCACCAATACTGGAAATTATATCACTGACTCAAGGAAACCTAAACACTTAAATAACAAGTGGGACATAATACCAGCACTTCACCAGCGGCTCACTGATAATGTTCCCTAGTACAGTGATGCACCATCTGAAAATGAACTCTCCAACTCAGCGAGCAAACTGACATCCAGAAAAAGCACAATTTCTCTCGTCTTCCCTTTAACTACATCCTTCATTCCAGTTATCATTCCGATTATTTTAAGGTTATTTGTATTCTTCTGGAAAGTAATTTGGTGTCGGTCTGTGTATGTGTGTGAGAGAGAGAGAGAGAGCAATCCTCTGTAACCTCCGGATTACTCCCCGTGCCATATGGAAAAGAGGGAAGGATAAGGAAGACAGTATAGCTTAACATGTTGTTAAAAAGCAGGTTCAGGGTTGATGGTTTCAGATTTTTGGATCGATGGGATCTCTTCCAGGACAGGTGGGACCTGTAAACAAAGACAGATTGCATCTTAATTGGACGAGCACCAACATCCTTGTTGGGAGATTTGCTAGTGCAAGTCAGATGGATTTGAATAAACCAGAAGGGTGAGAACGAAAGCAGCAGATCAGGAACTGATCCGAAGGTAGAGGTGAATAGGACATCAGGCACGGCCAGTCTAATGACAATGCTGAGAGTAGGAATCAAATCAGTCCAAAATGTGAGTTGGGAGTTGGAATAAATGATCGAGATGAGGCGCAGGTTTTTCAGGGATTAACAAAAAAGGATGGAGAGTGTGGGGGATATGAGGGAGTGAGGTGTGTGTGATCAGGGAGACAGTATACAAGAAAATGTTAAAGGGGAAAGAATTCTGTGGGGTGGGGAATTCTGTGATAAACAACTAGCAGCAAAACACAGGAAAACTTGCTGTTTGTCAAAGTGAATACCTTGGAAAGAATTTATTATGCTTTAGAGAAATAGCAGCCTTATTGGTCGAGGTCTGTATTATAATGGAGGAAAAGCTGTGTTCATGTTATGGCTGGAGCTCCACGAATGTGGGCAAACAGCTAGAATAATGTCAGTGCTGTTGTTGGACAATGCTTGCACTGAGCATATGAATTACCCTGGATGTTCCCAGAGATGGCTGGGTTACCTTTGGTTGAGTAAGTGCTTAAGCTCCATGAGATGATGCTGTTTTGTGATGTCGTCACTTACTGAGTCCAGTCAAAGGAACAAAGCAGCAACCACCATTGCTTATTTCTTCAGAATATATCAGAGTGTTCATAGCTGCCACTGCACACAATCATGCAATGAAAACCAGGCCTATCACGTCTGTGCCAGCAAATGCACATCCAAAGGCTTTTTAAACGTTTGTGAGGTTACCTGCCTCAACCACCCTCCTAGACAATGCATTCCAGATTCATACCACCCTCTCAGTTCGAAACACATTCCACAAATCCTCTCTCAATCCCCTGCCTTTCACTTTAAACATGCGTCCCTTTGTTTTTGATCCTTTGACTGAGGAAAACCGCTGCTGTCTGTTCATTCTCTCCATACCCCTTATGCTCTTGCACACCTGTACCAGGTTCCTTCCTCAACCTTCCCTTCTGCAAAGAAAAAACGAGCAAATTTAGCCCTCCTCTTTCAGACACACTTTTGATTACTCACTTGTCTTGTTACTTCTAATTTTCATCTTCCCAATTTATCGGTGTCAAATTTCATCGGCCATTGATCTGGCTATCTGAATAATTTGTTTATATCCTCCTGTAGCCTAACACATTTCTGCAGACTGTGACCCACGCAGCCCATTTCTGTGTCATCCACAATATTGGTCATCATTCCACTGCTCTCCACCTTCCACATTCTCACAATCGTCATTCTGAATATAGCAAACAAACCGTGATTTCCTTCCTGTTCTCCAAATGTTTTTCAGAGGATGATTTGACAATTCCAGTCTCTTGCCTTTCCAATTTTGGTGAATTTATGAGTGATGTAGTTAACACATTTTATGAGGGAGCCAAAAATAGCATTTTCGACAAATAGCTGCTATTTGTCATTCACCTTTTACACTCTGCCCCTGCATGTTTTATTTGTAAAACTTGTAAATGATTTAGGATAAACTAGGGTAAGCCACCTTGCCGTGGAACATTAGCATTTTGTGTGGGACTATTCTTTGTAACATTCCCTGCAATAGCCAGAGCTGAAGAAATCTTTCATCTGCAGGATGGACGTGGACTCATTCATTGTTTGTTTAAATCAGCGAGTGTGATGGGGATAAATATTCAATTAAATTCGATGTTATGGGCAAACTGCAGAAGATCAAATCATATTCTCATTTCCTCCTTGAATTGGAAGCAAATACATCAAGTTAAAAGAATCAAAAATATTGAAACACCACGGTAGGGGAGAAAAAAAAAAACATGTCGCCTGCTCTTGATGGAAATATAGGAATATCCAGTACACGGACAAGCTGAACAAGTATCAAGTGACAGAAGAGAAAGTACAAGAAATCCTTTCTTAATTTGAATGGAATCCAGACCCCGATTTTCTTCAACAGTGATGTTTTCTCATTCAATCTCACTTCCTCAAAAACAAGCTTTTCCCTGTCATTAAAACTTCATCTGCTTTTCTTCCTTCTCTGCCCTACTCTTTCCTTACACTCCTACTTCTCTTGCACTACCCCTTCTGCTGCTACAGACTCTTCCACTGATAATATCCCTTCACACTCTTTTTCTGCCACTCCCACTATAAGTTACACCAATCCCCCAGTTACTCCCACTTTCTCTGGCCATCCCTTCCCCTTTTTGCTTTCCAACTGGGATGGGAGCTGCTGGCTCCTGTGCTGCTATTTGTCATCAGTAAGAGAAGATTGAGATGATCAATGTCCAATAGGAACAGACAATAGTGTGTTTCAGTCACTGTCTGATGCACTGTGAACAGGCTGGTTTTGTTCCTCATGGTACAGAGTAGGAGTGTCTTTCTGTCTCTCTGTCACAGCATTTAACCAAACAGCCTCATCACAAATAGGACAAACCTCTCCTCAGAATCAGAAATCCATGCATCAGTTTTCCCTTAAACATTGGTAAACAGAGTGAGCGCATTGTCCAAACAGACTGTGTACTGTCCTTTTGTTGTTTATTCATTTAACTGATTTTCCAATGTCAGTTGAGGTGAGGTCAGCGTAACTGGGGTTGCATCAAAGCAGTATTTGACTCATGTGACATCAGGGATCCTGAGTAAACTGTGGTCAATGGGAAACACAGGAAATTCTGCGCTGGTAATTTCCTCACTGAACAATGACACTCTCCCCAGAGCTATTGGGAATGACAAATGAATTCTGCCCTTGCTAGTGCCTTCCAAAACCACGAATAAATTTGCCCTGTTAATGACATCAATACATATTATGTTTTCACAGTTTGGTCTAAAGTCTCTGAAAAGTAAGACCTTGCTGCTTGAGTGTCACACCAGTGAAATCAGGACGTTACAATAGAATTATCTTCCCAATTATTTTCAATCAGATACTTTCTGAGGACTGATCGTGCGATATCAGTACCACTGAGATCAACGTTCTCTCTGTCCAGCAGCATCACATCACATTGGCTCAAAGCTGCACCACTCCACAATTCTAATTTTTTCACCAGCTCATTCGTCTTGCTAACCAGATGTACTGGGCACACAATTTGCAACAACGTGGAGATGCCCTTGACCCTCTGGAACGTTCCTCCCCTCCCATACCATGCCCTCTGACTCCATGCCCTCCCCCAACTTCACCTCCTGTCGTTTATTCACCATCCCTCCTGAACGTCCACTCTCTGATGCTGAATGTTCTGTACTTAGCAAATATCTGAACTTCACCTCTCTGTGCCCCCACTTTAATGAATTTTAGGCATGGCATTAAGTTGAGTTCTTCTGCTGTCTTCGACTCAGTGCCCATTTCTTTCAGCAAGATTCCTCTCCCTGCCCCATAGACCCAGCTGCAACACTCTTCGTCCACCTGGGCCCCTCCCTCTGGCCTTTACGTGAACTAAATCGGTTCATTGTGAGATCTCAACATGACATTGGTTGTCTGAATTTCTCTGCACTCCCCTCACCAAATCCAACCTGTAACTGTCCGAACAGCATACATTCCATGTGCTTAGATCCACCTGTGACTGTGTAATTCATCCTGTGCCGATAAGGGTGGTGCTGCTATAGTGTGGTGGACTTATTTCGACATTGCACAGGTTGAACGCCCACTCCCAGATACCTCCTCTAATCTCCCCCTGCACCATGACCCTACCATGGCACATCAGGCCATTCTATCAACTACGATAACTGACCACATTTCATCTGGAGATTCCTGCTCCACTCGCCCCCTCCTCCCAAGTGTCCCCGAGCTGATGGTCCTCTGATAGCAGAGCTCGCTTCTATCTTCTACCAAAACTTCACAAACAGAACTGACTGGCCTGACCCCTTGTTTCAGCCTGCAGCTGCCACACAGAGGAAGTGCGTGGATTACCATGTGTGCCCCAGGTATGCCTGTTTCTTCTTGGGGTACGTCGACAATTCCCTGTTCCAGTTCTATTCCAGCACCCATCTACAACTCTTTGTCCGATACATAGATGATATCATCGCTGCTGCTTCTCTCTCTTGTCCAGAATTGGAAAAGTTGATCGATTTCACTTGGAATTTGAACCCCTCCATCACTTTCATCTGGTCTACCTCTGACTTCTTCCTTCCTTTCCTCAACATCTCTGCTTCTATTTCTGGGGATAGACAGGCCACTGATATCCAGTATTTACCCACCGACGCCCATAGTTTCCTGGAGTATAACGTCCTCACACCTGGTTTCCTGCATAGTCTCAATTCCATTCCCCCAGTTCCTCCGTCTCCACCGCATTGCTTCTGATGATACTAAATTCAACAAAGAAGCCTTTGAAATGTCCACCTTCTTCCTCAATCAAGGGATTCCCCATCACTATTATCAACAGGGTCCTCAGCCAAGTCTGCCCCATCTCCTTTGCTTCTAGCCTCCCCCTTTCCTTCGCTCTCGCAACAGAGTTTACCTTGTCTTTACCTACTATCCCACCAGCATTCGCATGCAGACGATGACGATCGCATATTTCCCCCACCTCCAGCGAGATGCTCCCACCTGTACATATTCACCTCTCCTCCCTTGTCAAACTTCTGAAGGAATCATTCCCTCCTGGATACACTGGTCTACTCTTTATTCACTCCCACCACAGGTCCACTTCACTTTCCCCTGCCGGAGGTGTGACACTTTCCCATTTACCTCCCTCCTCATCAGTATCCAAGGGTCCAACTATACCTTCCAGGTGAAGCAGCACCTTACCAACATTTCCCACATTCCGATCTAATATACTCGCTGCTCAGAATGTGGTCACCTCTACATTGGGGAAATGAAAGTTAGACTGGGTGACCTTTTCACAGAATATCCAAGTTGTACCGCTGCAAATGACTCTGAGCTTTCAGTTGCCTGCCAGTGTAACAGCCCATCCTGTTCCCAAACCAATATCTCTGTGTCAGGCTTGCTGTAGTGTTACAGGCAAGGTCAGCGCAAGCTGGAAGAACAACACGTCATTTTCCATATGCGGACCCTGCAGCCCTTTAGATTCAAAATCAAGTTCAATAATTTTCGGGCCTGAGCTCCCCAAAGTCCTAGCCCCCTGTCCATACACCAAGCCTAGTTCTCACATAGCCTTCCGTTTCTCACACCCTACTGTTAGCTACTAACAGTCTCCATTAAGAGATATCCATCTCTTCTGCATATAAACCAACATTTTCCGTGTTACCATCAGTTCTGAGGAAGGGGCACTGGACATGAAACATTAACTCTGATTTCTCTGCACAGATGCTGCCAGACCTGCTGAGCAATTGCAGCAACTTCTGTTTTGTTTCAACGTATTCATGGCAAGTTCTCACAATGCAATACGTCATCGATGATTAGAGCCTGTCAAACATAGGAACTTCGTAATTTCTCATTTAATGTCCATAACAAATTAATCGCGATTAAACTGAGATAACAGCTTTGCTGTTATCATTCAGATCAGACAGTTTGTCACAGTTCCGAAAGAAAAAAGAAATCAAAACAGCGGGAGTGAAACTCAGTAGATCTGGCAACATCTGAGCAGAGATGCAAAAAAAAACCCTTTGATTCTAATATGACTTTTCAGAACAGTGTCACATCATATTACGTATGTTAATTCTGTTGCTCTCCACATGCTTCCTCATCTTTTTCGTTTCTCCAGCATTTTCTGTTTGTATTTCATGTTTCCATTATCTCTATATTTCATATTGCTTGACGGGTCTACATTTTGCAATTGGTTATACTTGGACAATGTGGTCATTTCCTATTCTTATTACAGTCGGTGTGTCTGTGACACCTGAATTATGGCCGAAATCTGTTTCTTCTTGAAGATACAAAGTAAAAAAAAACTGAACATCCCGTAAATCTCAGGAAATCTATTTTATTTGAAAATACATTTTAGAGGCAGCTGAACTGCATGAAATAATATGGATAAATTATTGATGATTAACACTCTGTGTGCTTCACTGAACAAGCTTGTCCCCTCACTCTCCAAAAGCTTTAAATGCGTAACATAGAATTATTACAGCAATGGTGATGAAAACTCAGCATATTTTTTCTTACGGTTGGGCACAGTGGCACCGTGGTTAGTACTGCTGCTTCCGCAGCGCCAGAGACCCAGTTTCTGTTCCCGCCTCAGGCGACTGTCTGTGTGGAGTTTGCACATTCCTCTGGCGTCTGCGAGGGTTGCCGCCGGGTGCTCTAGTTTCCTCCCACAATCGCAAAAATGGGCAGGTTAGGTGAATTGGCCATGCTAAATTGTCTGTACTGTTAGATGTAGGGGAATGAGTGTGGATCTATTCGGCCAAGGGCCTGTTTCCACACTGTAAGCAATCTAATAACAGTACTATCATTGTCCCCACACCCCTGCACATTTAGTGACACGTTTCTGCTTTTAATTGTAAGTTTCCTGCCAGATATGAATAGTATGATCAATCACAAACTAAAACAGACGTTGGAGGTAAAGCTCAGCAGGTCGAGTAGTATCTGTGAAGAAAAATCAAAGTTAATGTTTCAGGTGCGGTGACCCGACTCAATCTGTATTCCAAATGATTAAATTGTGTGCATATAAAATATAGTTCACTTTATCACATTTAAAATTATCCTGTTCAGCTCACATTGTCATTCAGCATTGCATCTCCCAAACGTTGGCTGATTCCTTGTCGGGCATTATATTTCATTCTATATGTCAGAAAGAGTGATGATGATTGGGGAATATCATTGTACTCCCCATGTAGTCTCCACAGCTACTGGCCCCATTCTGCCCTATCTCCCAGCCAATGTTATATTCATTCGAACCTGACTCATTAATTCATAATTCTTAATGAATAAGTCCATTGTACTTATCACTTTTGGTTTCGGACTGAGGGGCAAAAGCGTAAAAATTATTCCTTCACAGCAAATAAAACTGCATTAGGCTGTTTGTCAATTTGTATAAATAAGTTACTGAAGCATATTCTGCATGGAAGTGCCAACGTTCCTGTATTAGAGCAGGGAGACGAACATTCAGAGAAGTTCACACTTCCTGTATATGTTCAGGGCAACTGGGCCCAGTGACAGTCTGTTCGCTAGCGTTTGTTCCCGTGAAGGAGAGATCAGCACAGTAACAACATCCTGTTTGTGTTTTGTTTTGGAGGGGTGGAGATTCGGGGAAAGATGGTGCAGCATTGCAAACGTACAACAGAACACAGTCATCTAGCCTGCGATAAGAAAATATCCATCATTCTCCCTCACAACTGACATCACTTAGAGGAATTGGTGATGGGAGATGTGACCTATAGGCAACGATGTCAGCACCCATTCCAGGCCAGTTATATTGTAAACTGAATGTGCTGCATTGAAAGCTAGAACTGTTTGCTCAGGGACTGTGATTGATGTCAGTCTCCATGCATTGCAACTGTATCACTGGAGGGTTTCCCTCTCCTATTGGTGAGGGGCTTCACTCAGTGAAGGAGTTGATGCATCAGCTCCAACAGTAACAGAAATCAGCAGCTTAACAGACGTGGAGAGGACAGATGTGATTCTGAGAATAATGGATTCGATACTTACACCAATGGAGAGGAGGCTTTCCTTGGGTCTTTTCAACATTTCCCTCTCTTGGGAATTTCTACCATATCGGATATTAGCGGTGATAATTATTATTTTGGCAGGGGTGGAGTGTGTGTTACTAATCTATTCTCGCTATTGTCGGTGTCCTCTACTTCTGTCCATTCATTAATCCCATAAGCAATTTTGAACTTCACTGCAATTTCTGTTATCTATATTTGTCAAAGAAAGAAACTTTCATCTTCAATTTCAATTGCAGTCTCCATTCATCAAATTGCAGACCACTCCCTGATAGACATCTGAGAACAAAACTGTGGACAACCTCGGGATCCCTTTTTGCCCTGAACTGATTTATGTCTCATGTTCTCACTGTCACCAACCCTGTCCACTACCAGCTTATAATATCCCCAATCTCCATCTCTGTGTCAATGTTGTGGCTGAACAAACCACAGACTACACGTTGGTAAAATTCAGGCTTTAGGTTTCAAGATCTCTTCTGGCAACCTTTCCAGTTACAAGTATTTCAGTCACAAAATTGTTCTTGTCTCAGACGTTACTTCATGATTAGAACGATGTATCAGAGTCGGAATGTCGCTGGATGTAATTCAGGATCAAAGCGTATTAAACGAAAGATATTGTTTCAAGCAATTTGTTTCAAGTCTGATGGTAGAACTTCAATATAAATGATACGAATTGGAAGAAAAGTGAATTTCACGAAAAAGAGCCATAATACCCACCTTTTGTCTGAAAATCTTCCTGCTTCACTGATGACCTTCGGTAAAGAAATCTAATGTTACTGCCCGGTCTGGTCTAAGTGTGACTTCAGACCCATTTCAATGTGATTGACTTTATATTGGCTTGTGGAATGGCCTCACAGTCAAGTTAATTAGTGATGATTAGCAAATGCTTGGCAGAGATGCCGACTTCCCATGGAAGAACAAATTTGAAGTTTAAACCAAATAAAGAAAGATGCTGAAGATCTGAAATTGCAGAAAAATGCCAAGAAAAGAACAGAAAGTAGTGGGGAGCTTTTCTGAACTGAAAGCAGCTGGAAAATAGTGTAAATAATGCTGGTGACGGGAAAGTCTGTTTTGAAGAGAAGGAGGAGTGAGTTGAATCGATAGAGATCGAGATAGAAGAAAAAGAGCAAACAAAGTGAATGATGATCAGCTGGGATGGAAATAAAATGTGAGATTCACCTCATTTATTTTTAACTTTTCCCATCTTCCTGAATATCATGCCCATGTCGGCACATGTATCTCCCGCTTTTCAAACTTGTGCTTTTTGCCATTTCCCTTTCCGAAAAACCTCCGTGAGGTCTTGTTTTCGCTACCCAAAAGAAATCTGAACAGGATTTTCACTTTTACCAAGAAAGGTGATTTTTTCCCACATAAATTAATTCTACTTCGCTTTACGCCATATCAGATTACTTTCAGTTACCGAGGGAAACCTGTATGTATCTAAGATCATGTTTAAAGCAATTTGATCCCCAATGTCTGTCTTCCCTGAGTGTCATCATCTTCTTATATTTATTAATGGGATATAGGTATCACTGTCTGGGCAAGCATTTTTCACTTTTTTGATTGCCCTTGAGAAGACCCTGAGCCTCACATGGCACTTAGACAGAGTGAGGCATACAAGGTGACAGCTGCACAGGAGCTGTGCAAAGCAAGATCGACGTGAGCAAAATTAATATTAATTGAAAAGTTAGAGATGTCAATTCATCAGTGTAATTTCGGTAGAGAAGAAGGTGTTCCTGAACATGCTGGTCCATGCTTTCAAGCCTCTGTATCTCCTCCCTTTTGGAAGAGGTTGTAGGAGATCGTTATCGGTTTTGGAGAGATATTTGATGTTGCTAGCCTTTCGCTGACAATGAGAAGTCTAAATGGATGAAAGGTTGTCTTCCATGATAGTCTGGGCTGTGCACACAATCTTCAGTAGTTTCTTATGGTCCTGGCAGAGTAGTTACGTCACACTATTATGCACGGGGATAGAATGTTTTCAGTTGCCAGTATGCAGAGCACTGGGAGAAGGCAGTCCCAAAATATTTAGATGTTATAATTGGCTGTTAAATGGATATCCAAGTTCTGGTTGACAACAATTGAAATTTACCCACTAAATTTAAATTATGTCCAAGATACCAAAGCGTAATTAAGTTTATTGTATTGCCAACATCCAACCAAAGAGCCATCACATGTTTTAAAAGAATAGAGAAGCCATCACCATCACAACGAGGGAGAAAGAGACAGACACGTATAAGGAGAGAGAGAACACAGCGAGGGAAACAGAAGGCCTGTCAGTAAAACAGAGAAAGGAAACAAAACAAGAAACAAACAGTCACATGGACAGGGCTAAGGGGAGATAGTAAGTTCAGGGAAAGAAACAAAGGACAGAGAAAAGGAAAAGACAGGGAAACAGATAGTGTGAGAGAAATATTGAGAGACAAAGCATACAGGGGTCTGTGGATAAGGTCACAATGAGCTGGGGATGGGGAATGGGAGGTGCTGGGGATGAGGACTGGAAAGAGCTCGGAATGAGCACTAGTGGGAGTTGGGGGGAGGGAGGTGAGAATTTACTTTGACCTGTACCAAGATGTACACGCAAAGCAGAGTGAGCAAGGATATACAGAACAATGGCTGTAAAACACGTCTGAGAGGCATGCAGGTTAGGCTGCACAGGGCGTGCGCGAGGCGAGATCAACAGGAACAAGATCAGCATTATCTGAGATTAGAGAGTACACTCATCAGTCTAATAACAGTCAGGAAAAAGCTGTTCCTGAAACAGCTGCTTTGTGTTTTCAAGCTTCTATACCTTTTAGCCTGATAGAAGAGGTTGGAGGAGACCATTACAGGGGTCTGATGGGTCTTTAAAAATGTTAGAACAAAGATCATTCCACCACAGAAACAGGCCATTCGGTTGTACAACCCTGCAGCGATCTAAATCCTCTACCTAAACTGTCGCCTACTTTCTAAGGATCTATATCCCTTTGTTCCCTGCCCATTCATGTATCTTTCCAGAAACATCTTAAATGAAACCGCTGGTCACAGTTCTCCATTTTGAGAAACTCCCTCCCCCTACTAGTCTCTGCCTCCTGTTGCCCAGCCAGTTCTTTATCCACCGAGCTAGCGCACCATGTGACTTCACTTTCGCCATAAACCGACCATGGGGAAAAATACCAAACGCCTTCCTGAAATCCATGTACATGACATCTACAGTCTCTCCCTCGTCAATCAACTTTGTCACTTCCTCAAAGAAACCTATTGATTTGGTAAGGCATGACCTTCTTTGCACAAAACCATGTTAACCATCGCTAATAAGACTATTTTCATTCAAATAAGAATAGATCCTATCCCTCAGTATTTTCTCTAGCAGTTTCCCTACCCCGATATCAGTCTCACCGGTCTATAATGGATTGGATTCTCCCTATATCCTTTCTTAAACTAGGGGATTAACAATTCTCCAGCTCTCCAGGACCTCAGCCGTGTTCAGGGATGCTACAAAGATATCCGTTAATACCCCAGCCATTTTCTCTCTCCCTTCCCACAGAAATGTGGGGTAGATGTTGGCAGCCTTCCTGCAGCAACGAGCCATGTAAACGGAATCAATGGTTGGGATGTTAGAGTCCGTGTTGGTCAGAGCTGTGCACACAACCTTCTTTAATTTCTTACGGTCCTGAGTAGAGCAGTTGCCGTACCAGGCTTTTATTCACCGGGACAGTACGCTCTCAATGGTGCATCTGTAGATGTAGGGCATGCTAAATTTCCTGAACCACCTGAGGAAGGAGAGGCATTGTTGAACGTTCCCGACCATCGGACCTATGTGAGAAGTTCAGGACACGTTGTCATTTACCATCACTCCGAGGGACGTGATCCTCTGCACTCTCTCAAACCGTTGATGTCGATGGGGTGTGTACCCCTCCTTTCTTCCTAAAGTCAATGATCAGTCCTTTATGTTTGCCGGATTAGAAAGAGAGGTCATTATCAATACACCATGCCACCAAAGGCCTCTATCTCCTTTCTACATTCTGACGCGTTTTTGTTTTATATCCGTACTGCTATAGTGATGTCATCAGTGAACGTGTAGCTGGTGTTGTTTGGAATTTGGAAACTCAGCCGTGGCTGTACAGGGAATACGTAGGTGACGGAGGATACAGCCGTGGTTGTACAGGGAGAACATTAGGGGGCTGATGAAATAACCGTGGGTGTACCTGGAGAACAGTAGGGGGCTGAGGACACAGACGTGTGTGTAAAGGGAATACAGTAGAGGATTGAGGGCACGTCCGTGGGTATGTGGGGAGGACAGTGGGGGGCTGCAGACAAAGACGTGGGTGCACCTGGAGTACAGTAAGGGGCTGAGGATACAGCCGTGGGTGTACAGGGCATACAGTAGTGGTTGAGGGCACATCCGTGGTTGTACAGGAAATACAGTAGGCGGCTGAGGGCACATCCGTGGGTGTACAGGGAGTATTGTCGGGTGTTGAGAACACATCCTTCAGCTTTATGGTTGAGTGCTATTGTGGACGAGATGATTTTACCGATCTTCACTATTGCGGTCTGTGAGTCAGAAGCCTGAGGATCCAGTTGCAGAGGGTCGAACCGAGGCCAAGTTGCGGAGTTTTGTGATTAGCCTGTAAGGGATAATGATTTTGAAGATGGGGCTTTAGCTGGTGTATCAGACTCCTGCTCATTGTCCAGATTTTCCTGGGATGCGTGCAGGGCTCGTATATGGCATCCGTTGTGAACCCGTTACATCAGTCGGCAAAATATAGGAAAGCAGGTCAGGCTGGGAGACTGGAGTTGGTGTAGGTCATAACCAGCCTCTCACAGCACTTCATGATTATTGATGCTGGAGCCACTGGGTGATAATCTTTAAGGGCACGTTCCATGTGCTTTCTCACTTACGAGGATGATGATGGCCTTCTTCAATCAGATTGGGACTTCCGCTTCTGGAGGGAGAGGCTGAAGTTGTATGTGAATACCTCTTCTAGTGGGTATAAACAGGATCTGAGTGCTCAAGCGGCAACACTCTCCAGGCCCATCACTTTCTTTGATTTGACTCAAAGAAAGACTGATCATGCCTGCAGCGGTGACAACAGACACAGGTACATCTAGGGCTTTCGCGGCTGGTGTCAGCCCTCAGTGACAGACACACAGTAATTTATGATCGACGTCCCCTCCCCCCGCCACGCTCTGTCGTCTTCAACACACAATGACATTGGTTGGTGTGAGCACTACACAGTCAGCATTGAGACAGATTGCCATTAATAGACTGGGATCGTGCGCCATCAAGTTCTGTGTCACCATAATCGGGTAAATTCATAATGAAATGGTGGGCAGGGTGTCAGTGCCAGTGGTGCAAGGAGTGAAGACTTGAAGGTGTAATTCCAGTCAAGCCACTGCTTAAACCTAAATGGAGTAAAGCATCTTGAGCGTTGTGCCTTTTCAATGGTGGACAGTCTTTAGGTAGTCAGGACGTGCCATTTACGTGAATCATATGACCTGACGGCAGTTTTACTATGTTTGCAGATGATACAATGATGATTGGATGGGCAGGTGATATTGAGGAAGTGGGGAGGCTGCAGAAAGACTTGGACAGTTTAGTATACTGGAGAAACACATGGCTGATGGAACACAATATGGGAACATGTGAGATTATGCACTTCAGTAGGCGGAATACAGGCATCACTGTGTTTTAAAAGGCTTCAAGAAATCTGAAGCACAAAAGGAGTTTGGAGTCCTCATCCTTTCTTACGGTTAATGTGCAGGTTGCATTGGCATTTAGGAAAGCAAATGCAATGTTAACATTCATTTCAAGAGAGTGAGAATACAAGAGCGGAGACATACTCCTGAGAATGCAGTGGGCTAGGGTCAGACCGCATTTGGATTATTGTGAGCTGTTCTGGGGAAGGATCTACAGGTGTTGGACATGATCTATTCTGGGAATGACGGCTTGTCATTTGAGCGGCAGTTGAGGGCTCGATGTCTGTTCTCAATAGAATTAAGAAGAATGGGGGGGGGGCGCATCTGATTGAAACTGATCGATTACTGCAAAGATTGATACAGTTAGAGTATAGAAGATATTTCCACTAGTCTTAGAGACTATGACAAAATGGCACAGTTTCAGAGTGAAGAGATAGGCTGAATGGCCTAAATCTATTGCTATATCTCGTGCCCGTATTGTCATACAGTCTATTATTCAGTGCAGAATTGCAAATCTCAGACCTGCTCTTGTAACAGTTGTATCTGTACATTGATTTGACTTCACCTTCTGGTCAATGGAAACCCCTGTAATATGGACGGTGGGAGATTCAGTGATAAACAGTAGCGCAATAATATGTGGAATATAAGCTGCTATCTGTGAGTCTCATCTGGCGGGAGTACATTGTCTCGACGATGATTGTCAGTTTCAGTCTGGTATTTTTGAATGATCGATCCTGTTACACTAATATTGTTGCATTTAACAAAATAGGTGCAACTTATCACAGCATTCAGCAACAATATGTCATGGAACACTGAACACCTTTCTAATAACAGAAAGGTCTAAAATGTTCAGTATCAGAAACACTGCTTTTTTGTTCATGTTCAAATCAGAAAACCTGTCCCATCGAGGTGTTCAACTTGGAACTTTTTAAACATATTTTTTGGTTATGGGAATCGTTGGATGGGCTCACGATTTTGTGGGCGGCACGGTGTCACAGTGGTTAGCACTGCTGCCTCACAGCGCCAGAGACCCGGGCTCAATTCCCGCCTCAGGCGACTGACTGTGTGGAGTTTGCACATTCTCCCCGTGTCTGCGTAGGTTTCCTCCAGGTGCTCCGGTTTCCTCCTACAGTCCAAAGATGTGCAGGTCATGTGAATTGGCCATGCTAAATTTCCCGTAGTGTTAGGTAAGGGGTAGATGTAGGGGTATGGGTGGGTTGCGCTTCAGCGGGGCGGTGTGGACTTGTTGGGCCGAAGGGCCTGTTTCCACACTGTAAGTAACCTAATCTAATTCCCTGTCCGTCCCCTGATGCCCTCTTGAGAAGGTGGTGCCAAGCTGCCTTCTTGTACCACTGCAGTCCACCTACTGTGCGTTGGTCCACAATGCTATGAGGGAGAGAATTCCAGGGTTTTGACCCAGCAACAGGGAATGAATGGTGATATATTTCCAACTCAGGATGTTGACTGGTTTGGAGGGGGGTTTGAAGGTGGTGGTGTTCGCAAAAGCCTGCTGCCTTGTCATTCTAGATGAAAGTTCTCGTAGGATTGGAAGGTGCTGTCTTGTCGATAGTACACACTGCTGCTACTGAGCGTTGCTGGTGAATAGAGTGAATGCTTGTGGATGTGCTGCCAATCAATTGGGCTGTTTTGTCCTGGATAGTGTCAAGCTTCTTCAGTATAGTTGTGGCTGCACTCATTTAGGAAATTGGGGAGTATTCCATCTCACTCCTGACTTGTGCCTTGTAGATGGTAAGCATGTTCTGGAACTGAGATGACTGACCTCCAACAACAATGTCCGTTTTCCTATCTGTCAGGTATTACTCCAATAATGAAGTACTTGCTCGCAATATCCTTTTTACTTGGGTTCCTTGATGCCACATTTGAAAGTACGCAGCCTTGATTTCAAGAGCTGTAATTCAGTTCCTTTTTCTGTGTTTGAACAAAGGCTGTGATGAGGTCAGGAGCTGAGTAGCCCTGGTGGAACACAAACTGGGCGTCACTGAGCAGGTTATTGCTGAGCAGGTGCTGCTTGATAGCACTGTTGATGAGCCCTTCCATCACTTTATTGGTGATGGAGATTAGACTGATGGGGCGGTATTTGGCTGAGTTGAATTTGTCCTGCGTTTATGTACAGAACATACTTGAGCAGTTTTTTTTCCTCCCATTGTTGCACTCTCTATTGCACTAGGATTAATACTCTGGCTTGATGGTAATGGTTGAGTGGTTTATATGCTGGTCCATGACATTACAGATTGTGCTGGAGTATAGTTCTTCTGCTATTGATTGACCACAAAGTCTTTTGGATGCTCAGTCTCGAGTTGCTAGATCTTTTGGAAGTCTGTGCCATTTAGCGTTGTGCAATTGCCACACAACACAATAGAGTTTATTCTCAATGTGATTGTGAGACTTTGTCTCCTCAACAACAGTGCGGCGGTCAGTTTTACCGATGCTGTCATGCACAGATGCATCTGCATTTGGTAGATTGGTAAGGATGAGGTCAGGTTTTTTTTTCCCCTCTCGTTCATTCCCTCACTACCTTCTGCACACTCAATCTAGTAGATATGTCCTTTAGGACCCTACCAGCGTGATCAGTAGTACTGATGCCAAACGACTCTTGGTGTTTGACTTTGAAATTCCTCCGCCAGAATAAACTTTGTGCCCTTTTCACAATCAGAGCTTTACCCAAGTGTTGTTCAACATGGAGGAGTACTAATCCAGCTGAGGAATGACGTTACATGGTAATTAGTAAGGCTACTTTGCCCACGGTTAGTCTAAAGCCATGGGACTTCATTGGGTCCGGAGTTAATTTTGGTCACTCGCAGAGCAACTACCTCCAGAATGTATCGTACTGAGCTGCCACCTTGCTGGATCGGTCCTGACCTTGGGCCAGGACATATCCAATGATGGAGATGGTGGTGTCTGGGGTATTTCTGTAAGGTATAATTTCGTGAGCATGACTATGTCAGGCTGTTATTTGACTAGTATGTAAGGCAGTTGTTTCAATATTGGCACGAGCTTCATTGGAGGATATTAGTGAACCAAATGGGTTTTCTTTTCTGACAACTGGCAATGATTTCATTCTCATTAGTAGATTCTTAATTCCAGCTTTTTAAAAAATTATTGAATTGAATTTCCACCATCTGCAGTGGCGGGATTCGAACCTGGGTCCACGGAAGAAGAGCTGACTTTCAGGATTGATAATCTAGTGATAGCACCATGAGGCCTACTTGGAACCGTATGTTGTACTCAGCTGCTATTTCTTGTGTTGCCCTGTTTTTCTTTCATTGCTTATGTTATTCTGGAATCTCATCCTTCATTAAATCCTAATTTAAATACACCCGCCATGAACGTCTTCTGGAATGCTCGAATTTCATTCAGTCTATTTTGTTTGCCCAGACATTGCAAGGCATCTGTTCATCAGAGAAGAACAGTAATAGATCATGGGTGATTGTATACTGTACCTGTCACCGGACCAGCTTATCTGTCCAGGCAACTAAAGTATTTATTGTGGGTCAAAGAACCACTGAATTATTATAACACCGATGGAGGTCAGTCAGTGAGGCCACAAGCTCTTCAACTGCATAATTGGAGATAAAGAGAGTGTGTGGAGATAAATGGTCTGAGAGAGAAATAAACAGAGAAAATTAAAGTGAAGGGAGATAAACTGAGAGAGGATAGAAAGGAAACCGACTGACTGAGTGGGAGAGGAAGAGGTGTTAGATGAGAGTGAAGTCAGATAGATCTGAATACAGCATGAGGGTAGATAAATATGGACGGACAGAAGTTGGAAGTTTTACTTAGAAATTCCTCTGAACTGCAAACCCTTTGTCTGGGTCACATACCCTGTGACCACCCAGCTGATACTGGTTGTCATCCCAGCTCATTTCTTTCCAATAATATCACAGTTACTGACCGCTAACCAGAACCCAATGAACCAGTAGATTAGTTCCGTGGCGAAGGTGGATTTTAAAAAATAAACTGTGCCATGAACAGCAGGAAATGATAACCCCACCCAACACACCCACCCCACCTCCAGACACTGTGTGAGAGACTGGGCCAGAGATCTCAGTGAGGGGGATCACTGACAGAAAGGAAATCAGCATCTCCGCTGTGGATCAAATAATGATTGATAAAGTTTGCACACCACTTTCCTCGTTTTCTAATCTACATATCAATTAATATAACTAAATATGAAGAGTGAATTTTAACAATCTTATCTCATTGTACTTTGCATATTTTGGTCTGTTTAGAAAATCATTTTGTCCCTGTATTTTGTATTGTATAAATACATTTCATGAAGATTGTCTCTGCTAATTTATCATTGTAGATGTATCCTTGAACCTGTTCTTCATATGAGTTATAAAGAGTAATGTTCCAATACTGATAACTGGGGAACAGCAATGCCCCTCTTCCCAGTTTGAACAGCCATGTCCCCCGGTCCTCTCCATCTTCTGTCTTTTCCCCAATGTCATAATCACAATGCAATTGAAGTCAGCAAATGATACTTCATTACAGTTCCTTAACACTGATAATATCAACACCCACGCTTGCCCTCTCTGATTCTGGAATAATCTGAATTGTACTTGTCACGAACAATTCTCTGTTAACATATTCATGCCATTGGATTGTTATAAACTCACAATTTGTTTAGGCACATGTTGCCATCAGATCATGGACGGAAAATGTTCTCTCAATGTTTTACTTATTTTGCAATGACTGATCAGTAATTATAGGATTTATTCCCCATTTGTGAGCAGAGAAGCATGTTTATGTTCAGTTAAACCTCTGGAATTACCTCTAAATCCAATGAAGACTGAATGATTACACACAATCAAACTGCCACCTCAAACATTCCTTCCTTCAGTCACACTCACATATCACATCCTGAATGCACAAATGTTCAAAGTTATTTTGAATTTTAGTAAAACAGTATCAAATTGAAAAGGGTTAGCTGGAGCTATTCGTTCAGTGATTGTGATTATATGAGTCTCCGTGGATCCTATGGGTCCGCAGAGAGTTTCCCTCTTCTATCAATAAGGGAATGCGTTCAATGTGTTATCCCATAGTCTGAGCGGGAGCGTCACCCACACCAGTAACAGGGATCAGCAGCTTCAGCGAGAGAGGGAGGAGAGATCAGAATCTGGGAACATTAGACATGAATGTTCCAACAATGGATCAGGATCTGAGAACATTCGAATGGAAAATTACAGCAATGGACAGGAGTTTATCCTGGGGTCTTTTCTGGCTTTCGCAGCCTTGGATATCATCAACATCGCGGGCTGAAGATGTACTGATGGTTATTCAAGCTGGTTACCATCCTATCCTTGCTATCGTTGGTGTTCCTGGTAAGTCACTCAATCTGTCTAGTGAAACGGTCTGTACTGAATTGATGGCCATGATATGGAAATTTTGGAAAAGGTGCAAGTCAATGTTTTCAGTTCCAATCAAAGATTCCATTCTTTACAAATTGTAACTAGCAAATGGTTATTTCATTATTATGCACCAATATGCGAGGATGAAACAGACTGTTCTCCATGATTCATTTTCTCCTGCACAAGTTTACATTTCCATATACACCCAGTCACCAATCCAGTCCAGTACCACCATCATGACATCACAGTCTCGTCCTCAGCCTGAGTACAACTCCTGAATAAACCATCGTTTGTGCCTTTGTTAATCTCCGTACGGAGCTGTTTCAAGTCCTTTCTTACCACGTGTCCATTGTAAAGTAATTGCACTTGAGATGTTTACGTTGTTCTCTGCACAGAATGAGAAAGATGGGAAGATAGTGTATGGTGGTTACGTCACTGGCTCATAATCTCACAAAACTATACAACATAGAACATAGAAGAATACAGCGTAGTAACGGCCCTTTGGCCCTCGATGTTGCGCCGATCCAAGCCCACCTAACCTACACTAGCCCACTATCCTCCATATGCCTATCCAATGCCCGTTTAAATGCCCATAAAGAGGGAGAGTCCACCACTGCTACTGGCAGAGCATTCCATGAACTCACGACTCGCTGAGTAAAGAATCTACCCCTAACATCTGTCCTATACCTACCACCCCTGAATTTAAAGCTATGCCACCTCGTAATAGCTGACTCCATACGTGGAAAAAGTTCTCATGATCAACACTATCTAAAAACCTAACCACCTTGTACACCTCTATCAAGTCACCCTTAAACCTTCTTTTCTCCAATGAAAACAGCCCCAAGTGCCTCAGCCTTTCCTCATACGACCTTTCTACCATACCAGGCAACATCATGGTAAACCTCCTCTGCACCCGTTCCAGTGCCTCCACATCCTTCCAATAGTATGGCGACCAAAACTGCACACAATACTCCAGATGCGGCCGCACCAGAGTCTTATACAACTGTAACATGACCTCAGGACTCCGGAACACAATTCCTCTACCAATAAACCCCAGTACGCCATATGCCTTCTTCACCGCACTATTTACGTGGGTGGCAACTTTCATGGATCTGTGTACATGGACACCAAGATCCCTCTGCTCATCCACACTACCAAGTATCCGACCATTAGCCTAGTACCCCATTCTGTCTTTACTCTTACCAAAGTGAATCACCTCACACTCAGCTACATAGAACTCCATTTGCCACCTTTCTGCCCAGCTCTGCATCTTATCTATATCCCGCTGTAACCTAACACATCCTTCCTCACTGTCAACAACTCCACCGACTTTCGTATCATCTGCAAACTTGCTCACCCAACCTTCTAGCCCCTCCTCCAGGTCATTTATAAAAATGACAAACACCAATGGTCCCAAATCAGATCCTTGCGGAACACCACTAGTAACTGCACTCCAAGATGAATCTTTAACATCAACTACTACCCTCTGTCTTCTTGCAGCAAGCTAATTCCTAATCCAAACCTCCAACTCACCCTCAATGTCATACCTCCGTATTTTTTTCAGTAGCCTACCATGGGGAATCTTATCAAGCGCCTTACTATAATCCATATACACCACATCTACCACTTTCCCCTCGTCCACCTCCTGAGTCACCTTCTCGAAGAATTCAATAAGGTTTGTGAGGCACGACCTTCCCTTCACAAAACCATGCTGACTATCCCTGATCATATTGTTCCTAGCCAGATGTTCATAAATCCTATCCCTTACAATTCTCTCTAAGACTTTGCCCACAACAGAAGTGAGACTCACCGGCCTATAGTTACGATGGTTATCCCTACTCCCCTTCTTGAAGACGGGAACCACATTTGCTATCCTCCAGTATTCTGGCACTATTTCTGTAGTCAACGAGGATATAAAAATCAAGGTCAATGGCTCTGCAATCTCCTCCCTTGCTTCCCAGACAATCCTAGGATAAATGTCATCAGGCCCAGGGGACTTATCTATTTTCACCCTTTCCAGAATATCCAACACCTCTTCCCTACATACCTCAAAGCCGTCCATTCTAATTAATTGTGACTCAGTATTCACATCGGCAATAATGTCCTGTTCCTGAATGAATGCTGACGAAAAGTATTCATTCAGTATCTCCCCAATCTCTTCAGCCTCCACACACAACTTCCCATTACTATCCTTGACTGGACCTATTCCTACCCTAGTCATTCTTTTTCTCCTGACATGCCTAGAGAAAGCCTTTGGGTTTTCCCTAATCCTACCAACTAAGGACTTTTCATGTCCCCTCCTTACTGCTCTTAGCTCTCTCTTCAGAACCATCCTGGCTACCTTATAACACTCAATCGCCTCAAATGAACCTTCATACCTCATCTTTACACAGGCCACCCTCTTCCATTTAACAAGGATTCCAATTCCTTATTAAACAACGGCTCCCTCACACGACCCTTTACTCCCTGCCTGACAGGTACATACTTATCTAGGACACTCAATAGTTGCTCCTTGAACAAGCTCCACATATCAATTACGCCCTTGCCTTGAAGCCTACTTTTCCAAGCTACGCATCCTAAGTCATGCCTCACCACATCATAATTTCTCTGCCCCCAGCTATAACTCTTGCCTGCAGTGCACAAATATCTATCTCCATCACTAGAGTAAATGTCACCGAATTGTGGTCACTGTCCCCAAAGTGCTCACCTACCTCTGATTCTAACACCTGGCCTGGTTCGTTACCAAGTACAAAATCCAGTATGGCCTCACCTCTTGTTGGCCTGTCTACATATTGTGTCAGGAAACCCTCCTGCCTACATTGGACAAATACGGACCCATCTAACGAACTCGAGCTATAGTTTCCCAATCAATATCAGGAAAGTTAAAGACCCCATAACACCCACCCTATTTCTTGCACTCTTGTACTGAATCATCCTCGCAATCCTTTCTTCTACGTTTCTCGGACTATTAGGAGGCCTGTAAAAAAAATCCTAACAGGGTGATTTCACCTTTCCTATTCCTAACCTCAGCCCAAACGACCTCAGATGGCGAGTCTTCATCCATCGTCCTTTCAACCACTGTAATTCTATCTTTGACAAGCAATGCCACCCCCCCCCCCTTCTTTTACCCCCACCTCTGACCCGACTAAAACATTTAAACCCTGGAACCTGCAACAGCCAATCCTGTCCCTGTTCTACCCATGTCTCTGTAATAGCCACAACATCGAAATCCCAGGTACCAACCCACTCTGCAAGTTCACCTTCCTTATTTCGTAAACTTCTTTCATTGAAGTATACACACTGTTTACAGGCACTCTCCTTTGAGTTTGATGCAATGTTTCTAACCTCCCTACTCTCCAGGTCCTGCATCCTAAAGCTGTAGTCTAGGTTCCCCTGCCCCTGCAGAGTTAGTTTAACCCCCCCCCCACCCCCCCCCAAGAGCACTAGCAAACCTCCCGCCAAGGATACTGGTGCCCCTCAGGTTCAGGTGTAGACCACCCTGTTTATAGAGGTCCCACCTTCCCCAGAAAGAAACCCAGTTATACAGATACCGGAATCCCTCCCTCCTGCACTATCCCTGTAGCCACGTATTTAACTGTTCTCTCTTCCCATTCCTCGACTCTCACGTGGCACGGGTAACAAACCAGAGACAATAACTCTGTTTGCTCTAACTCTGAGCTTCCAACCTAGCTCCCTGAAAGCCTGGCTATAATCCTCAGCCCTCCTCCTACCTATGTTGTTTGTGCCAATGTGGACCACGACTTCGAGCTGCTCCCCCTCCCCCTTAATGACCCGGAAAACACGATCAGAGAAAGCACGTACCCTTGCACCTGGGAGGCAACATACCAAACGTGAGTCTCTCTCGCCCCCATAAAACCACCTATCTGTGTCCCGAACTATCGAGTCTCAAATAACTATTGGTCTGCTCTTCTCCACCCTTCCCTTCTGAGCAACGGGGACAGGCTCCGTGCCAGAGGCGTGAGCCCCATTGCTTACCCCTGGTAAGTCGTCCCCCCAGAAGTATCCAAAACGGTATACTTGTTCTTGACGGGAATGGCCGCAGGGGGTCCCTGCACTGGCTGCTTCCTCCCAGCCCCCATCACTGTCACACATCTGTCTGCAATCTTTGGAGGTACTACTTCCCTAAAGCTCCGATCTATGACCCCCTCGGCCTCCCGAATGATCCTAAGTTCATCCAACTCCAGCTCCAGTTCCCTAACACGGTCTTGGAGGAGCTGGAGATGGGTGCACTACCTGCAAGTGTAATCAGCAGGGACGTTCATGGCATCCCTTACCTCAAACATGTTGCAAGAGGAACATTGCACTCCCTTCACTGCCATCCCTCTAAAAATAACCTTTAAAAAAAACTGGGTCTAAACATTAGAACAAGCAAAATGCAACACTTACCTACTTACCACAATGGGTCTTAATATTAGGTTAGAGGAGGAGGGCGGGTGGGTAGCACTACCTCTGTAGTGCCTCGGGTTCCTCTCCTGCGTGCTTTTATAAGAAAAAAGAACCTACCCAGGTAAGCTTACGCTACACCTGCTTCCTGGTACCGGCTGCCCCTCTGGTCTTCGTCACTTGCCCCTTCTGCTCCCGCTCTTTCTGTGAAGAGAAAAAAACCCACCTCTGCCCGCCACCGGTAAGTAATTTTAAAACAAACTGTCTTAACTTAGCTGCTGCTCGCACTCAAAATGCTTGATATCGGCTTGCTTCATGCCCATTAGAGATGGCAATGGGTCATTCTTCCCTGGTCAGGTCTCTGTGTGACTGCAAACCCACAGCACTGTGTTTTAATCTTTACTGTCCTGTGGAACAGCTGAACCAGCCATTCAGTTCAAGGTTATTCATAACATGCTGGCCTGACCAGTGCTGCACATAACCCATGAGGGCAGATCAAAAGGACAGATAACTCCCTTCCTCTGCCTGTATCCCACATTCTTGCAGGTGAATTCCATTCAGGTAGGTGGCCATTCACTATTTTAGATGTATTCTTTATGACTGAGTCTCTCCCCAAGTGTGATGTCAATCTCTATAGGCACCTCTGGTGCTGGCTTTATTGATGTTGACCTACAGATATAAGGATGTTTTAAATTCCAAATCAGTGACAGTGCATCGTAAATGAATGGTTTCCTGTGTCACATGAAGGAAATGGAGCCAGCTAAGTGAGGGAAAGGAATTATTGTGATCAACTCTGAGAGTGTTGTTGAGGCAGTGTTTGGGGTATTGTGGACAGATTTGATCTCCTTTATAAGGAATGATCTCCTTATCACAGAAAGAATAAACAGGAGCTCCACCAGATTAATCCCTGGGATGATGGCACCATGAGGAGTGAGTGAAGGTTGATATGTTGCGCTGTGAGAGAGTAAGAAGTGATTGCATTGAACCTTGAGGGGGATGGACAGTCACTCCTTATATTCTAAACAGACAATGAGAAGGTGATAAATTCCATCACTTTTGTTTTACTCAGGATGCATGATTCTGGATAATTTAAGTGCCTCTGAGGACACTACGCCTACCAACCCAACCCCCACTCACCACGCTTATTGAGAGAGACAGAGAGGTCCAGGTTTTGAATAAACTCTCTCCACATTAATACAGTGCATTTGGTGGGTGATCCTGCACTGAATGTCATATTATCTGCCTCCCCGACAGCAGCCACAATACTTCATTCTAAAACAGTTAACCAATCCCACCTGCTACTGACATTCATGAAGAACATAAATATATATTCTCAGAGATGCAAGGTGCCTCCTTAAGGTTTAGACCATAAGACTATAAGATACAGGAGCAGAAATTAGGCTAGTTTGCCGATCTAGTCTACACCTCCATTCAATAATCACTGATAAGTTTCTCAAGCCCATTCTCCGATGTTTTCCCCGTAACCCTTGATCCCCCGGATTATCAAAAAACTATCACCGTCTCAAATATACTCAATGACATGGCCCCACAGCCTTCTCTGGCAATGAGTTGCAAAGAATCACCATTCCCTGGTTAAAGAAGTCTCCTTATCAACGTTGTAGAAGGTATTCACTTTAAGCTAAGGCTGTGTCCTTGGATCCTAGTCTCTCCTACCAATGGAAACATCTTATGAACATCCACACTGTTCAGGTCATTCAGTATTCTGTATGTTTCAATTACATTTCCCCTCTTCCTTCTAAACTTTATCAAGTATAGACTCAAAGACTCAAACATTCCTCATGCAATAAACTTTTCACTCCTATGTCTATTCCCGTGAAAATCTTCGGAACACTCTCCAGGGACAGTGCATCCTTCCTGAGATACCGAGCTCAATAGTGCGCGCAACACTCCAAATGTAGTCTGACCAAAGCTGTATACTGCCTGTTCTTATATTCAATTTCTCTCATAATAAATGCCATCGATAATAACTGCAACTGCCCTTCTAACTACTACCTCAACCTGCTAGCTTACCTTAAGAGAACCCTGCACTAGAACTCCCAAGTCCCTTTGCACTTCAGACTTCTGAATTTTCTCCCCATTTAGGAAATAGATCATGCCTCTACTCTTCGTGCCAAAGTGAATGAACTCCCACTTCCCGATGTTGGAATGCATCTGCCAACCCCTTTACCTGGCTAATTCCTTCTTCAGCCCGTCCGCCTCCTCTCTCCGACCTGACTCTCTCCGTATCTTTGTTTCGTCTGCAAACTTAGCCAGAGTGCCCTCAGTTCCATCATCTAGATTGTTAACGAATAAGGTAAAAAGTTATGGTCCGAACACTGTGCCTTGCGGACGCCCACTTGTCACCTGCTGCCATCCTGAGAAGGACCATTTTATCCCCACCCTCTGCGTTCTGCCGGACAGAAAAGCTTCTATTCGTGCCTCTACCTTGCCTCTAACACCACGGACCCTTATCATACTTTGTAATCTCCTGTGTGACACCTTGCCAAAGGCCTTCTTGACGTCCAGGTGGATAACATCCATTGGCTGTACTTGATCGAGCTTGGTCATGTCTTCTTCAAAGATTTCCAACAAATTTGTCAGGCATGACCTTCCCTTGATGGAACCATGCTGACATTGCCCCACTTTACCAAACACTTCCAAGTATTAAGAAATATCATCCTTCACAATGGATTCCAGGATCTTACCCACGACAAAGGTTAAGTGTTTTATTTTGTCTTTTCTTCCTTACTCCCTGGGTAAAAACAGATGTCACGTTAGTGGGTTTCCAATGCTCTGGGATCGTTCCTTTCTCGAGCGATTACTAAAAAATCACCACCATCGCATCAACTAACTCTTCAGCTATCTCCCTTATAACACAGGGATTTAATCCCTCTGGTTCAGGTTATTTAACTAACTTTAAGCCATTTACCTTTTTCCTAACATGTTCTCCATGGTGGTGGCCACCATACTAAGCTCTAGCCCTTTACTCTCCTCAATGTTTTAGATATTATTCACGTCTTCCACCATGAAACTGATGCAAAGTAATTATTCAATTCCTCAGCCATTTTCTTGGTCCCCACTACTAGGTCTCCAGTGTCATTTTCTAGCAATCCAATGCCCTCTTTTGCCTTTCTTTTATACTTTATACATCGAAAGAAACTCTGATAGGTTTCCTCTATATTACTGGCTAACTTACCACCAAACTTATTGTATTTTGTTTGCCCTCTATTTTGTCTTTGTCTTTCCCAACTCTCTGGTTTCCCACTGCACTTTGCCACATTATATCCTTTCTCTTTTGCTTGTATGCTGTACCTGACATCCCTCGTCAGACATGGTTACCTCATTCTCCGTGTACCATGCCTCTTTTTACTCGGGGTAAATCTCTGCTGCATCCTGAATTACTACAAAATTCTACTGACATTGCTGCTCCACTGTCTTTTCTGCTGGTGCCTTCTACCAGTCAATTCTACCCAGCTCCTCTGTCATGCCTCTGTAATTGCCTTTATTCAGCTTTAATACCGTTACCTTTGATTTTAAATTCTCCATCTGAAATAGCAGAGTAAATTCAATCATATTATGATCACTGCCTCCTATGATTTCCTTCAGCTTAAACTCCCTCATCTAGTCTGCCTGCACAAGCTGCTCCAAAAAGCCATCTGATAGACATTCTACAATTTCTTGCAAACCACCATCAAGCTCAATTCCCAGCCCACCTCCCTAATGAAATCCCACATGATTACTGCAACTTTGTATTTCCTACACATCTTTCTAGCTCCTGGTGTGTCTTGCACCCCAGATCCTGACTACTGTTTGGAGGCCTGAACACAACTCTAACTACTTTTTTTTTAACCTTTGTGATTTTTCAATTCTACCGACACAGATTCTGCTCCAATTTACCTTACTTCATTTAATTGTATTGATCTAATTTCATTTCTTACTAATAAGAAAAACCCATCCCCTCTGTCCAACTGCCTATCTTTTTGATATTCCGCTCCTAGTCCTGATCCTCTTGCAGCGACGTCTCCGTGATGGCGACCTGCCAATTTGTTTATGAGTCACAAGCTTATTTACCTTATTCGTTTTACTGCATGTATTCCAATACAACTGTTCAGCCCTGTATTAGCCTTTCCTCTTATTGTCATTTGTTTGTCCTGTGTGTTTGAAGTTTGATTACTAACACTTTGCATGCTCTCTGCCTCTGTGTTGGAGATTTGAATAACTTAGAGTCATAGAGATCTACAACATGGAAGCAGACTCTTCGGTCCAACCCGTCCATGCCGATCAGATATCTCAACCCAATCTCGTCCCACCTGCCAGCACCCAGCCCATATCCCTCCCAACCCTTCCTATTCATATACCCATCCATATGTCTCTTAAATGTTGCAATTGTACCAGCCTCCACCACTTCCTCTGGCAGCTCATTACATACACGTACCACACTCTGCGTGAAAATGTTGCCCCTTTGGTCTTTTTTATTTCTTTCCCTCTCTCACCCTAAAGCTATGCCCTCTAGTTCTGGACTCCCCGACCCCAGGGAAAAGACTCTGTCTATTTGTCCTATCCATGCCCCTCATAATTTTGTAAACCTCTATAAGGTCACCCCTCAGTCTCCGACGCTACAGGGAAAACAGCCCCAGCCTGTTCAGCCTCTCCTGGTAGCTCAAATCCTCCAAAACTGGAAACATCCTTGTAAATCTTTTCTGAACCCTTTCAAGTTTCACAACATCTTTCCGATAGGAAGGAGACCAGAATTGCACGCAATATTCCAACAGTGGCCTAACCAATGTCCTGTACAGCCGCAACATGACCTCCCAATTCCTGTACTCAATGGTCTGACCAATAAAGGGAAACATACGAAACGCCTTCTTCTTGAGTTCTGCAGTCTTACCCCTCATTTAATTCGGGTTTTCTAATATTCCCTAAACTGACACCAACCCACCCCCATTTAACTTAAAGTCCAGTCTGCAGCCCTAGTTATGCGATTTGATCGGACTCTGGTCCCAACATGGTTCAGATGAAGACCGTCGGATCAGAACAGTGCCTTCCTTCCCCAGTACTGGTGTCAATGTCCCATGATACAAACCCATTTCTCTCTCATCAGACTTTGAGCCACGCATTTTCCTGCTGACCCTGTGCTAATTAGCTCATGGCTCAGGCTGTAATCCAGAGATTATTTCCTTTTTGGTTCTGTTTTCTAATTTAGCTCTGATCTCATCGTATCCCTTAGCATAACCTCTGCCACAGTTTTATCTCTGTCGTTTGTACCTACACAAACCACGACCAATGGATCTTTACACTCCCACTCCAAGTTCCTCTGCGGCCAAGATGTGATATCCCTTACCCAAACACCAGTAGGTAATGCAACTTTCAGGACTCACAATCCCGATCACAGAGAACAGTGTCTGTGCCGCTAGTATACTATCCCCAATTACAATAACATTTCTCTTCTCTTGCCCCACTTGAAAGCTTCCCTCAACTCAGTGCTGTGGCCATTATGCTCATCCTCCCTACAGTCCCCATTTCCATCCATACAGGGAAGAAAACTATTGAACCCGTTAGACACGGGCAGTGGCTGAGCTTTCCTGCAAATCTACCTCCTGGATCCCTCTATCCACCTCACTCATAGCCAATCCCTCCGACTACTAACCACTGGCTGAATTTGAGTCAGTGCATCTAAGGAGTGTAACTGTATTTGAATCACAGCATCCAGGGAACTCTCCCCCTCCCTGATGCTCGCAATGTTTGTAGCTCAAACTCCAGCTCACCGATTCAGAGCCAGAGTTCTTCTAACTTGCAACGTTTACTCCCGACATGGTCACTGGGATCCACCGTGGGGTCCACCACTCCGACATCATAGAGAAACAACACATCACCCGACCCTCCATCCTTATTTTATTTAACTACTATTGAATTGTTCCTTTACAATATTTAGTTGTTTTTGTACATCTGCTTATTAAAGTTGTAACCAACAAATTAACATGTTTCAATTTAGCACAGATTCAAATTTAACCCACTCCCTATTAGCAAATCAGATCACATTCTCCGTTTGTCAAACTTGCTCATTACCTTCTGAAAGAATTCTGACAGACTTGTCAGCGGGACCACTCCTTGATGAAGCCATGCTGACTCAGCCATATTTTACCATGTACCTCCAGGTACTCTGCAAACTCATTACAAGCAATGCAGTCTAAACCCCGATTAACGACCGATGCCAGGCTAAATTGCCCTATTATTTACTGTATTTTGCCTTTCTTCCTTCTTACATTATCCATTTTCCAGTTCTCCGGGACTCTGTCTGATGATATTTATTCCTTAACAGTCAGGACCAATGGTTTCACAATCTCCTCCACTAATTCCTTCAGAACTTTGGTTGTTATCCTTCCGGTCTGTGTGATTTATCCATTTTCAAACGTTGCAGCTTCTCCAGTACCTTCTACTCAGCGCTGATCATTGCATCCATCCCTCACCCTTGACTCGCTTGAAGTTCTGGAATGTTCTTAGTGTCTACCATTGCGAGGATTGATGGAAAGTAAATAATCAATTCATTCTCCAATTCTTTGTTCTCCATTTCTCTGCAGTCAGCCTCATTTTCTAGTTGTCCAATGTTCACTCTCCCGTTTTATATATCTTAACAAAACTCCTGCAATCTCCTTTTCTAAAGCGAGCTAGCTTTATTGCTTCTTAAATTGTACTCTGCTGCTGTATAAAGGCTTCCCAATCTTAGACAGGCTGAGTGAGAGCATTCCTGTTAACTGACTGTCGAAAATATATTAATGTAACTATACTAATCCTTTTGCCCATCATTGTGTAGCGTGGTGGCACAACACTGCTGCCTCACAGGGTCAGGGACTGAGGTTCAATTCCACTCTCTGGATCCTTTCTTTCTGGAGTTTTTACAATCTTCCCGTGCCTGCTTTGGGAGGATTAACTACTTTCTCTCTTCACAATATGTTTCTGTGCTTGTTTCAGGTTTCTGCCATCTACAGTATATTTGCTTGTGTTTGATGGAGAATTGCTGCAAATATGACGTCTAAATTGTAAAAGTGGCTCTCGTGCTCGGGCTCTCCGAGTACATGGGAATCTTGCCCAGCTACTTATGTGAGTGCATGTCCCTGATTACCGACTCTGTCTCTCTCAATCCCCGAGTCCATCTGTCACTGAATGCAGCCTTTCATCGAGCCGCCCCGTGATTCCCCACCCCCCATCGCATGGTACTGGATGCTCCCTACGCAGGGAGCGCACAAAGACACTGGGCGCGTACTTAACTGCTAGGGATGCGTGGTAAAGACCCTGGCATTTAAAAGAACCGAACAACTAAAATCCAATTGAATAGGAAAGCAGAGTAAACAGGCTGAATGGCACCAATCTGTTCTGACATTTTCTGGTCTTTTGGACTAACTTCTGTTTATCCTCGTCCATCTACAAATAGATGCTCCATATGTGTACCTTGTCACACAAGTTTGGTGACGGTGATAGATATCAGATCCTATGGTCATTGCAACTGATTCGTTGGGCTCCACCTTCCTGGTAAATGAGATCACACTTAAGTTTTTATTGTCAAGTCTATCCATTTTAAAGTAAAGGTCTTGCCAGCGTTGTGCTGAAAGGATATTTGAATGTTGGATAGACTAGATTATGCGAAGCGACAGTGAGGTTAGGAATAGGAAGGTACTACAGTTAAAACATGACCAAAGAGCTGGTAGTGTAGGCAGCACTTGCAATATGTGGATCATTGGGATTCCTGTGTCGACAGGATATAAATAAGAAGGACGGGATGCATCTGACCTGGCAGCAATGTCCAATATGTGGGTAATTGGGATTCCTGGGTCAGTATGTAATACACAAGAAGGACGTGATGAACGTGAACTGGTAGCAATCTCCTGGCAGGCAGGTTTGCTATTGTCACTCAGGAGGGTTTAAACTAGTGTGGCGGTGGCGAGAAGTTGGGGTTGCTAGAGCAGTACATCCACAAGCACAGTGACTGAAGAGCAGTTGGAGACTAATCCCAGTACAGCTAAGACCAACAACAACCTGGCAGAGGGGAGTGAACACAATGGGACTGGCAGTCTGAAGCGTGCTGATTTTAATGTGAGCCGTATAACAGGCAAGACAGATGAGCTTGGAGCTTGGAGCTTGAATGAGTATATATAATTATGGTATAAATATTATAGAGATTTGGTTGAGAGAGGGATCAGAAAACAGTCAATCCAATGGGTCCAGATAGAGTTGAATAATGTGCAGTGAGAGGCTGGAGACTGTTGTATAAAGCAAAGTAATCATCCAGCAGTTTGTTGGAATTGGACAGTGTGTGATGCAATGTACAGATTGAAGGGACAAGGGAGGAACCTGACATTGTCTGTTTACAATATTTTCTACTTTACTGACAGTCTTTTGTAATCTCCTGTTACCAAAGAATATTCGAGGAGAAGTTACATCAGGGAAACTCAAACCAAATATCAGGTCAGGATCTGATGGAGTTGGGCTGAAGATTATTTATTTCAATGCAAGAATTATTATGGGTAAGACCGATGAACTGAGAGCCTGAAACCGTACATGGGACTATGATATTGCGGGTTTACAGAGACTTGGTTAAGAGAGAGAAAGGACAGGCCGTTCGGCATTCCAGGGTTTCGTTGTTTTAGGGGAGACAGAGAGGAAGGTAAAAGTGGTGGACGAGTTGTTTTACTAATCGGGGGAATGCTACATCCACACTTGAAGAGGACAAACAGGAGGGACCATCCACTGCAGCAATATGGGTAAAGCTCAAATATAAGATGGCTGCAAGCACTGCGTTATTATAATCCCTCCAACAGCCACGGAGGGATGGAGGAACGAATATGTACGTCGATTAAGGAAAGGTGTATTGAAAACAGAGTGGCCATAGTGAGTGACTTCAGCATCCCCAATAATGACTGGGAGTCCCTTGGACCAAGAGACTTAGACGGGCAGAATTTGTTAACTGCAACAGTATGTGGATAGACCAACGAGAGGAAGAGCCATACTGGACCTCGTATTGGCTAATGAGCCTGGCAAGGTAACTGACCTCTCAGTGGGACATAATATGAGAAAGAGTGATCACAGCTCTTTCAGATTTAAGATAGCTATGAACACGGATAAGTCAGGACCTTGTGTGAAGCTACTGAATTGGTGGAAGGCAAATTACGTCAGTATCAGGCAGAGCTAGGACGTTTCAATTGGGAGGAGATGCTATCAGGCAAATCCACATTGTGTATGTGGGAACTGCTTGTTAAATCCTGACAGCAAAATCATCTGGTGAACGTCCTCCCGACTGCACGAATTTCAATCTATTTTGTTTGAACAAATATATCAAGGCCGCTGCATGTCAGACAACAGGAAGAGATAAAGGATGATTCTGCACTCTGTCTTTCGCAGGACCAGCTTGTCTTTCCAGGCACCTTAAGTCTTTATTGTCGGTCAGAGAACTTCAGAGTTAATAGGACACTGATGGAGGCAATGTAGCACATTGTACAACGACGAGCTCTCCAACATCACAAGTTGAAAACAGACAGAACAGTGTGTGTGTGGGTGTGTGTGCGTGTGTGAGAGAAAAATTAACTGAGAAAAAGGAAGTCAAGAATGGGTAGAAAACGGAGCGACAGAGTGAGTGAGAGCAAGGGGTGTCAGATGAGTTTGAAGTTAGATCAGAATACAGCATGAGAACAAATGCACAGAAATTTTATTTAGAACTCCCACAGATTGCAAGCCCTTTGTCTGGTGCCGTACGCTGTGAGCACTATGCTGTCATCCCAGATCATTTATCGCCAATAATTTCACAGAGCCGAGTCGCTGACAGCTGAACAATGTCCAAAATTGCAATAGATTCTTTCCAGGGAGAAGGTGAATTAATTTAAATATTCTGGGCTAACAGGAACTTGTAGCCCCTCGAGACACTGTGATAGAGATAGGGCGAGAGGATCTCAGTGAGGGGATCACTGACTGGGGGGAAATCAGCATCTCAGCTGTTGGTCAAATAATGACAGATAAAGCTTGAATACCTCGTCCGTGGTTTTGTAGTTCACCTTTCAATTCATATAGCTCCACATTGTAAGTGTATTTAAACAGACTTGTCTCTTTGTAGTTTTCACGTTTTGGTATGTGCAGAAATGCTTTTTTTTTTGTCCCTGTCTTTTGTGTGAAATAAACACATTTTATTACTGAGGCAGAAAGTACCTGTTCCGATGGGACAGTCTTCGTCTGAACTGTGCTGGGACCAGAGTCCGAGTGAATCCTAACTAAGGTTGTAGATAGAGCTCTAAACTGATTAGGAGTGTGTGTGCGTTGGCAGGGTGGGGGTTCCGTTATAGGGTATAATTAGAAAAGAGGAGGTAAGAGTACAGAGCTCAGGAGAGGTTATTTAAATCTCCAGCACAGATGAAAATAGGACAGAGTGTATGGAAAGTGTAAGCAATCAAACTTCAATCACACTGGACAAATAAATGGCAATGAGAGGAGAGACCTTTAATACAAGATTGAAGGGTTAGATCTGAATGCGAGCAGTATAAGGAATAGGATAAATGAGCTTGTGGCACAGATTGAAATTGGTAAGTATGACGTGATGGGCATCACAGAGAGGTGGCTGCAAGGGGATCAGGATATTCAAGGACGTATATACTATCGAAAAGATAGGTGGCAGAGGGAGTGGGTTTACATTATTATTAAGAAATGAAATTAAATCAATAGTAAGAAAGGAAGTAAAGTCAGATGGTGTAGAATCTGTGTGGGTAGAATTGAGGAAGCACAAAGGTAAGACAACCACAGTTGGAGACTTGCACAGGCCTCCAAAGAGTAGTCAGAAGCTGGGGTACAAGATACACCAGGATATAGAAAAGATCTGTAGGAAAGGCAAAGTTACAGTGATCATAGGGGGATTTCAATATACAAGTGGAATGGGAAACCAGGTTTGTAGTGGATCACAAGAAAAGTAATTTGAGGAATGTCTTCGGGACGGCTTTTTGGAGCATCATGGGGTGGAGCCCACTTGGGAACAGATAACACTGGATTTAATGATGAAGGCTAGATAAGGCAGTTAAAGGTGAAGGAAAACTTCAGAAGCAGTGATCATAACATTGTTGCATTTATTTTGCAATTTGAGAGAGAAGGTAGAATCAGAGTTAACAATATTTCAGTTGAATAAAGGCAACTGGAGAGGCATAAGGGAGAAGCTGGGTAGCACTGACAGGGACTACTTGCGGACACAGAGATGGGCTCAAGTGCATATACTTCAACGCAAGGAGTATCAGAAATAAGGTGGGTGAACTTAAGGCGTGGATCGGTACCTGGGACTACGATGTTGTGGCCATCACGGAAACATGGATAGATGAGGGACAGGAATGGCTGTTGGAGGTTCCTGGTTACAGATGTTTCAGTAAGATTAGGGAGGGTGGTAAAAAAGGAGGGGGGGTGGCATTGCTAATTAGAAATGGTATAACAGCTGCAGAAAGGAAGTTTGAGGGGGATCTGCCTCTGGAGGCAGTATGGGCTGAAGTCAGAAATAGGAAAGGTGCAGTCACCTTGTTGGGTGTTTATTATAGGCCCCCCCAATAGCAGCAGAGATGTGGAGAAACAGATTGGGAAACAGATTTTGGAAAGGTGCAGAAGCCACAGGGTCGCAGTCATGGGCGACTTCAACTTCCCAAATATTGATTGGAAGCTCTTTAGATCAAGTAGATTGGATGGGGCGGTGTTTGTGCAGTGTGTCCAGGAAGCTTTTCTAACGCAGTATGTAGAGTGTCCAATCAGAGGGGAGGCCATATTGGATTTGGTACTCGGTAATGAACCGAGACAAGTGGTGGGCTTGTTAGTGGGTGAACATTTTGGTGATGGTGACCACAATTCTGTGACTTTCACCTTGGTTATGGAGAGAGATAGGTGCGCACAACAAGGAAGATATTACAATTGGGGGAAGGGAAATTACCATGCTGTAAGACAGGATTTGAGGAGCATACGTTGGGAGCATAGGCTGTCAGGGAAGGATGTTGTGGAAATGTGGAACTTTTTCAAGGAGCAGATACGACGTGTCCTTGATATGTATGTACCGATCAGGCAGGAAAGAAAAGGTCGTGTGAGGGAGCCTTGGTTGACGAGGGAGGTTGAATGTCTAGTAAAGAGGAAGAAGGAGGCTTACATAAGGTTGAGGAAACAGGGTTCAGACAGAGCAGTGGAGGGATACAGGATAGCCAGAAGGGACCTGAAGAAAGGGATTAGGAGAGCTAAGAGAGGGCATGAAAAATCCTTGGCGGATAGGATCAAGGAAACCCCAAGGCGTTCTATGCGTATGTGAGAAACCTGAGAATGACGAGAACGAGGGTAGGTCCGATCAAGGACAGTAGTGGGAGACTGTGTATTGAGTCGGAAGAGATAGGAGAGGTCTTGAAGAAGTACTTCTCTTCAGTATTTACGAACGAGAGGGACCGTATTGTTGAAGAGGAGAGTGTGAAACGGACTGTTAAGCTAGAAGAGATACCTGTTAGGAAGGAAGATGTGTTGGACATTTTGAACAACTTGAGGATAGACAGTCCCCCGGGCCTGACGGGATATATCCTAGGATTATGTGAGAAGCAAGAGAGGAAATTGCAGTACCGTTGGCAATGATCTTCTCGTCTTCACTGGCAACGGGGGTGGTACCAGGGGACTGGAGAGTAGCGAATGTTGTGCCCCTGTTCAAAAAAGTGAATAGGGATAACCCCGGGAATTACAGGCCAGTTAGTCTTAATTCTGTGGTGGGCAAAGTAATGGAAAGGGTACTGAGGGATAGGATTTACGAGTATCTGGAAAGACACTGCTTGATTAGGGACAGCCAGCACGGATTTGTGAAGGGTAGGTCTTGCCTTACAAGTCTTATTGAATTCTTCGAGGAGGTGACCAAGCATGTGGATGAGGGTAGAGCAGTGGATGTAGTGTACATGGATTTTAGTAAGGCATTTGATAAGGTTCCCCATGGTAGGCTTATGCGGAAAGTCAGTAGGCATGGGATAGAGGGAAATGTGGCCAATTGGATAGAAAACTGGCTAACCGGTCGAAGGCAGAGAGTGGTGGTAGATGGTAAATATTCAGCCTGGAGCCCAGTTACAAGTGGAGTTCCGCAGGGTTCGGTTCTGGGTCCTCTGCTGTTTGTAATTTTTATTAATGACTTAGATGAGGGAGTCGAAGGGTTGGTCAGTAAATTTGCAGATGATACGAAGATAGGTGGAGTTATGGACAGTGAGGAGGGCTGTTGTCGGCTGCAGAGGGACTTAGATATGATGCAGAGCTGGGCTGAGGAGTGGCAGATGGAGTTCAACCCTGCCAAGTGTGAGGTTGTCCATTTTGGAAGAACAAATAAGAATGCGGAATACAGGGTTAATGGTAGGGTTCTTAGTCAGATGGAGGAACTGAGGGATCTTGGGGTCTATGTACATAGATCTTTGAAGGTTGCCACTCAGGTGGATTGAGTTTGTAAGCAGGCCTATGGAGTATTATCGTTCATTAGCAGAGGGATTGAATTCAAGAGTCGTGAAGAGATGTTGCAGCTGTACTGGACTTTGGTTAAGCCACAGTTGGAGTAATGTGTGCAGTTCTGGTCGCCTCACTTTAGGAAACATGTGGAAGCTTTGGAGAGGGTGCAGAGAAGATTTACCAGGATGTTGTCTGGAATGGAGAGTAGGTTCAACGAGGATAGATTAGATTAGAGTTTTTTTTAGATTAGATTGCTTTCAGTGTGGAAACAGGCCCTTCGGCCCAACAAGTCCACACCGCCCCGCCGAAGCGCAACCCACCCATACCCCTACATTTACTCCTTACCTAACACTACGCACAATTTAGCATGGCCAATTCACCTGACCTGCACATCTTTGGATTGTGGGAAGAAACCGGACCACCTGGAGGAAACCCACGCAGACACGGGGAGAACGTGCAAACTCCACACAGTCAGTCGCCTGGGGCGGGAATTGAACCCGGGTCTCTGGCGCTGTAAGGCAGAGAGTTCTCGGCCTTTTCTCGTTGGAACGGCGAAGGATGAGGGGTGACTTGATAGAGGTTTATAAGATGATCAGAGGAATAGATAGAGTAGACAGACAGAAACCTTTTCCCCGGGTACAACAGAGTGTTACAAGGGGACATAAATTTAAGGCGAAGGGTGGAAGGTATAGGGGAGATGTCAGGGGTGGGTTCTTTACCCAGAGAGTGGTGGGGGCATGGAATGCGCTGCCCGTGGGAGTAGTAGAGTCAGAATCATTGGCGACCTTTAGGCAGCATTTGGATTGGTACATGGATGGGTGCTTAATCTAGGTTAGAAGTTCGGCACAACATCGTGGGCAGAAGGGCCTGTTCTGTGCTGTATTGTTCTATGTTCTATGTTCTATATAGACACAGTAACTACAAGAGCTGGTCAGAAGCTATGAATACTGCAGCGAGTAACTCACATCCTGATTTCAATAAGTCTGTCCGTCATCTACAATGCATAAGTCAGAAGTGTGATAGAAGACTCCCAATTTCCCTGGATGAGTGCAGCCCCAACAACACTCAAGAAGCTTTATACCATCCAGGACAAAACAACCAGTTTCACTGTCCCTTTATCCACTATGCTCCACCATCAACGCTCAGCAGCAGCAGCAGTGTTTTACTGTCTACATGCTGCAATTAAATGATTCACCAAAGATCCTCAGAGACCATCTTCCAACTCACGATGACGTCTATCTAGAAGGACAAGGGCTGCAGATGTATGGAAATACCATCATCTTTAGGTCCCCCTCCAAGCCATTCACCATCCTGACTTGGAAATATATCACCGCTCCTTCACAGTCGCTTGGTGAGAATCCTGGAATTCCCTCCCTAATGGCATTGGAGGTCAATCACAGCAGGGGGCCTGCAGTGTTCAACAAGGCCGCTCACCTCCGCCTTCTCAAGGGCAACTAGGGACAAGCAATAAATGCTGGCCCAGACAGTCACACCCAGATTCACGAAATAAATAAATAGAAATTAACAGAGGTAGTTTGCTGATGTGTCACATGGATCGGTGCTCGGGGCCCAGCTGTTCATAATGCACTTTAAACATTAGGTTGCTGGAATCAGATACAACATATCTCAGCCTGCTGACAGCACTAACGGATGTGGGATTGTGAGTGGGTCAGGAGGTTGTAAAAAAGTACAGAGAAGACTAAGACAATTGGAATGAATGGACGTGACAAAATACGTGACAGATGGACAACAATATGGACAGATGTGACCATGTGCCCTTTGGTGGAAACGATAAATTGGCAGTCTACCAATTGAAAGGGATTGGTTGAAACATGTTGATTTACAAAGGTACGTATGATCCTTTTTGTTGTTTCCTTCTGCATAAACCTCTGAGGTCCCTGCACCGCAGTGAGTTCTGTAACCAGAAGTCAATACTAGGAATGGCATTGCCACGGTGACCCAGCACGTGAGGAGCTATAGCATTGAAAAAGATCTGGATCTCCTTGTACACCAGTCACTGAAAGTAATATTGCAGGAAAGAAAGCAGTTAAGAAGATAAATGGTTTTGCTGACCTTCATTACAGGGGGATTTGAGTCCAGGAGAAAGGCTGTCTTACTGCAGCTGTACAGGGCCTTGATGAGACCCCATTTCGAACATTGGACAGTATTGTGGGCGTTTTTGATCTCCGTACTTCATAAACGACAGACCTGACTTTGAGTGATGACCAGACTGATATCTGGGCTTGTGGGAGCAGAGTTTGGGGTGACTGGGCCAGTATTCCATGAGGTTTAGGAAAATGAGTGGCGATCTCAGAGAAATATCCAAAACTCTGACAGGGTGAGACAGATTGGAAGCAGATAGGGGATGGGACATGGTTGAGAAATTTTCCACATTGCCATTGAGATGTCAGAGTTGGAGCTGGAATGAAACAACTTCCCCAGAGACACGGCATGTTGTGCAGCTCAAGGCTTCAGTCCCATTGCAGGATTGGGGTCAGGAACAATTGCCTTTGTCGTATCTATTGTGTTCATCTGTTTCTTCATCTCACATGCAGAAAATCGAATTAGTTGAAGACTGGCATCTGTGATTTTGTGGGCATCATGATGAGGGCGAAGTGTATCATTGACTTCTGGCAGCGGATGGTGCAGACAAAACATCCTTCTCTTTTTCACTGACGTGCAGGTCTGTTTGATTATTTAGGATGGGGATGTTTGTGGAGCCCTCTCCTCCAGTCGTTTGTTTAATCGTCCATCACCATTTATAACTGAATGTGACAGGACTGTAGGGCTTCGTTCCGATCTGTTGGTCAAGTCTGGTAGATTTAATGAGTTAGCATCAGGTTAAGGTTCATGTGATTCTGACGCTGACATGTTCACCCACACTCGTCACTGAGCCATAGATGGTGTTGATGGTAATAGCAGACTGAAGTGTCATCCTGGCAAAAAGTTACAGGTTGTGGTTGAATGCAGGTCTGCTTCTCCTGCTGCTGTGGTCTACAGCACTACATGAATACGCAGTTTCGAGCTGCAATATCTGCAATGCAATTCTGCTGTCTATTCCCCAATTCTCACTGAGACCCGTTCAACCATCAGCCCTGCACTCAGTGACCAAACCTGGTTTCTGATGTGGACATACTTCCATTTTCAAACTCTCATTCTGCTGATGGTCTGTCTCCTCGGGTCTTGTTTCCAATCTGACACATTCCGCAAAAGCATTTAACTGATCTTAATTCAAATGTTTAATTCAACTGAATCTTTTTCCTTGAGAAATGCCATCTTTTGTGTTTAAAGTGGATGTGTTTCCTCTGTTTCTCTCCCTGACCATGATTAAGAGCTCTGTAGTGTCAGTGATGACAGCCTTATGTAATTTCAGAGCCAATGAATTCTCTGGATTCCCAATCATCTTCAATACATTGTATATTTTCTCTTTTGGTTTGATGCCTTATCACTCATGGCTGCCTTATTCTCCCATGAGTATGTTTCATCTGCTTGGGGTTGCATTTCTGGTATTGTCTTCCGAATTGTCCCCAGAAACTCCTGCTATTGCTGCTCCATGGTCTTTTCTGCTCAGCTCCCCTTCCAATTTACTCTGGCCATCTACGCCCACATATCTTTGTAGTTACATTGCTTAATTATAACCACAATTCATCTTGAAGAGAGCATTAGATATAAACTGAAAAAAGGATCTTTGAGAGGTGGGACACGAAAAATAATTAAAAGGATTTATTATCTCGATACATAGGGAGAACGAGAGAGAGGATATAGATATGGAGATGTGGAAATTGAGAAAAATGGGTTATCGAAAGAAGTAGATGTACTTCCCTCAATGTTTTGTCAATTCCTGTGTGCTGTGCTCCTTTGTACAGTGCACGTACAACAGAGCAATATGTTCAAATGCTGGGTCTGATGCCATAACTTTTCTCTCCAATAATATGACAGACAGTAGTTTTTGGAAAGAACCCAATAGTCCAACATATTGAATTGCTGGTAGAAAGGGGATTAACTGAAGTAAGATGAGAAACCAGAAATAAGAATTTATAACACACATCCTGAGAAGAGTGAGAGATTAGAGTTGGGAATCCCAGAAAAGGGGGAACGTTGAGAGAAGGGGAACATATCACTTCAGATGAGGATCAAATAATGTTTTAATGCTTCATAAATGCTCGACATCATGTGCATCATTTTCGTTAACTGTATCTCGGTTGTTCATTCAGAATGTGTTGTACACATATGAACAATCCTCCTTATCTGAACACGCACTGATTAAACCGTGTATATAAAATCATTTTTCCTCCATTTAAAACTCTCCTGTTGTCGTGCTAGCAGGATATATGAATGCCACTGGCCACCAAATGACACTAGTTTCCATCCATTCAGACAAAGAAGGACACCACGTTGACTGTGACAACACACACTTCCTTCGACAAAGCCACGCACAAAAGTTCTTAGAGGCATGACGTTCTAGCCAGAAGTCCATCAATAAGCACATCAGTTTAGATCCTATCTACAATCCCTTGAAAAAAAACACTGGAAACGACAGCAAACACCTTAAGAAACCAAGACCTATAACTAGAAAGACAGGACATACCACCAGTGCGTCAGCAGAGACTCTCACTGATGGTGTTACTTAGTCATGGCGACGAAATATCTGAAAACAAACCTCCAAGCTCAGCGAGGTAACGTACATACTTATAAATGGTTATTTTTCTCTTAATAGTGGAATTTGGGACTTCTCTGTCACTCATGTTTTAACGGATTACGAGACGAGGCGATCTTTTCTAGGTGTGTGGTTTTAATTAATAGAGGGGTTCGACATCCACATCATAACCGTTTGAGGCCTTGTCGTATGGGATTTGAACCGATTTGGGTGACAAAAGGTCCCAGCAGATTCCATCACTTGGCAGTTATTGACCTAGATCTTCAAGTAAAACAGTTGACAAAATTCATTTAATTTTGTTTCCTTGTGGATAGTTAAATTAAACAAAATGGCTTTTGTACATTACTAAAGAGGTTTTGAGGTTTGAAGATGATTCCCAAATTTGCCAAGAAAGTGTAGAAAGACAAAGGAAGGGCATATTTTTAGAATTAACATGTAGATTAGAATTGGGTTTCTCCAGGGACAAAAGGAAAGCTGTCACCATAATGGAGTTGGTCAAGCACTGCAGTCGAGTTAGAATAAACTTAAATTTCAAGTGTGGCAACTGGAGTTAGAAGATAAAGGGAGAGTCAGAAAGAAAGAGAGAAGATAGAGAAAGAGAAAGAGAGGAAAAGGAAGAGAGGGGGAATTTGAAATTCAGAAGTTTGTAATTATGTAAGAAAGTTAAATTAGAAGGATGAAGATGAAGGGAGAACTTAGGGACATATACAACTATACTAATGCATTGCCATATATCGGTGAGAAAAATGCCAAAACCTTTTTTATTATATTTGCAAAATTGGCTCGGCAGATGGAGTGTTCAGTGAACTTGTGGGTAATTCCAGTTCAGACCAAGATGGTTGGCACAATTTGGGAGGTATGTTCAGTTCTGTCACATGAGGGAGCAAGAGATTATGCAGATGTCAAACAGGCGAGTTTGAGTTATTATGAATTGGTACAAAAAGAATATTGACAGTGGTTGACAAATAAAGAGAGAGAACCAGGTCAGATTTACATTGAGTTTGAAAGAATTAACCACAGTCTTTTTGATAAATGGTTGCAGGCTTTAAAAATGGATAAGACCTGTGAAGCCCAACGGGAGATTATTCTGCTGGACGAGTTTAAAGACTCACTTCCAGAGATGGTAAGAATTCATGTGAATGAACAGGAAGTTCACGAAGTGAGAAGCGTGGCAGAAATGGCAGTTAAGTATGCATTGCTACATGAGATGAAGTTTCGCTTCTGGGAGGATTTTCATTCTGTGAGGGATAGAAATTGGGAGAAGGGGAGATCTTATACTACAAAACATAGAGAAAAGCACACTGGCAATAGTTTACCACAGGTGGAAAAAAAGCCCAAAGGGTTTGAAAGGAAGTGAAAGGCCTCACGTGTTCACACTATAACGTAGTGGAAAACAAAAATTACAGTTTCAATGGTTTAAGAAGGGCACTGGGAAAAGGTGTTTTCACTGCAGTAAGCTGGGACATACCGTGCTGGGCATTGAAGGAAGACACTTTGGGAAAAGATGTGGTAAAAGAGTTTAAGCCAGTGGCATTTGTGAACCTGGAAAAGGAGACCCCAAGTCGAGTCGAGGAGCTGCAGGAGAGCGCACAGCCGAGGCAGGGGCTGGGTATGGAGTCAGTGCCTGATCTCTATAAAGAATCCGCCTCCGTAGATAAACCTTACTAAGAAAAAATGGGTGTTGGAGGGAGGACAAGAAGTTATAATTATGCAAGATACGGGTTCTGCTCAGTGTCTAATAGTTGAGAAGTGAGGAGCCGGAAAGGCACAACGGATCAGGCAGCATCCAAAGATCAGGACAATCGAACATCGGACATAAACCCATCGTCAGGAACATGGTGGGGGGACAAGGGGGCTGAAAGATATATAGGAGGGTAGGGGCTAGGCTGGCTGGAGGGTCACTGGGAGGGCGATACGAAAATGTAGGTGGGTGTGATAGTGATATGTCGGAGGGGAAGGTGGAGTAGATCGGTGGGAGGAAAAATGTACAGTTAGAACAGTTCATGAGGGCAGTGCTAAGTTGAATGGTTGGATCTGGGATGAAGTTGGGGGAGGGGCGATTTGGAAATTGGTGAAGTCAACGTTAATGTTGTATAGTTTGAGGGGTCCAGCTGTCCTATCACCTCTCCACTTCACCCTCCTCTCCGACCTATCAGCATCAGACCACACCTGCATTTACCTATCGCCTTCCAGGCTACCTTCCACCCAGCTCCACCCCTACCCTCCTATTTAATTCTCAGCCTCTTCCCCCTCCCCCCTCACACTTTCCTGATGAAGGACCTATGCCTGAAACGTTAACTCTCCTGCCCCTCGGATGCTTCCGACCTGCTGTGCTTTTCCAGCCCCACACTTTTCAACTCTGATCTCCAGCATCTGCTGTCCTCACTTTCCCTCGGCCTCTAAGAGTAAGAGATGGAAGTATTTTCACTCTTTCTGACATGTTACTCAACAGCGTGATATTATGTGAAATGGGGACAGAAATTAAGCATTACCTTATGAAAAATTAGGTTGGAATTCCAAAAGTTGGGGAAGTAGCAGTGAGATTGTGTGACAGACTGTCACTTCCAGAAATGCAGTTTGTTCTTGGGAATGATTTAGCTGGATCCAAGGTGGGAGAGGCAGTCCTTGTGGTGGAGAAGCCAACGTAAGAGTAGGGAACTGGGGAATTAAAAGAAAAATACCCAGGGATTTTACCAGACTATGTAGTAACAAGATCCCACTGTCATTAGTTACAACAGGAAGGAAAACCGAAAGAAAAAGGCAAAGGAGTTGATACACGGAAGACTCAGGCTAACGCATTTCTAGAAGCTGGAATGCACAAGGATGTGGTTAGTTTTTGTTGTACAAGTCATACATGCCAAATGGTTGGTAAGTCACAGGCAGTATTAAAACCAGCACCTTTGTTGTCAATTCCTGTATTCGAAGAACCTTTCAAGTGGGTTATGATTAATTGTGGAGCTCCCCTTTCTAAAATAAAAGTGGAAACCCATATCTGCTTATCGCAATTGACGTGTCCACCCAATTTCCAGGGATAATTCTATTATGGGATGTTAAGGCAAAGAGGGAGGTGCAGGAGTTGGTAGCTTTCTTTACTCATTGTGGACTACGCAGTGTGATACAGTCAGACCAAGGGTCAGATTTTACTGCTGAACTCTTTGATGACATCATGGATAGCATCAGCATGCAGCAGTTTGAATCAAGTGCATCCCATACCGAATTCCAGGGAGGCTTGGAAAGTTGGCATCGGATGCTGAAGACAATATTAACAGCGTACTGTTAGAATTACCCGAATGATTGGAATAAAGGCGTCTCATTCTATTGTTTGCCATTAGAGACGCCCCAAATATGTATACTTATGTTACATCCTTGGAGTTAATACTCTTTCATGAAGTGAGAGATCGTTTGAAATTAATTAAATATAAATTGCCAGGACCGAAGTCGGAGATCTCACACGTGGATTATGTATTTGAGGTCAGGGAGAAATTAGATGCAGTAGTTGAGTCAGCTAAACAGCACCTGAAGAGGGCACAGTATAGAGTGATGCAGGTGGCAGTTAAAAAACTCTGAAACTTTGACGATTCCGCGTGGGAATGATGTATTAGCATTGCCACCAGTAGTAGGAAATCTCATCAATGCCATGTTTAGTGGCTCCTTGCAAATTATAAAAAAATGGAGTCAGTTAAACTATCTGATAAAGATACCGAATATGACAAAAATACGTTAGTGAATGTCATGTGAATGAATAATGTGCCATGCACATTTAAGACTCATGAACAGAGTTGTGGCCAGATGAACAAATTGTGCAGTTTACCTTTATGATGTAGTGATCTTTAATAAATGATTTAAAGCTCACATGTTACAATTGGCAGAGCATTTTGAACGATTACAAGAAGCAAACATGATAATAAAATTAAAGAAAACAGAATTCGCGAAGGCAGAGGTGATGTTCTTGGGACATTACATTGGACATGGAAGGTTGACCCCATGGAAAACAAAGACGAATTTCCACAACCATCCTCGAATAAAGACGTGCTTCGGTTTTTGGAACTGAGTGCATTCTGTCGGAAGTTTGTTGCAAACCTCAGCAGCGTATTGGGTGGCACAGTGGCACAGTGGTTAGCACTGCAACTTCACAGCACCAGAAACCCGGGTTCAATTCCTGCCTCAGGCGACTGACTGTGTGGAGTTTGCATATCCTCCCCGTGTCTGCGTGGGTTTCTTCCAGGTGCTCCGGTTTCCTCCCACAGTCCAAAGATGTGCAGATCCGGTGAATTGGCCATGCTAAATTGCCCGTAGTGTTAGGTAAGGGGTAGATGTAGATGTAGGGGTATGGCTGGGTTGCGCTTCGGCGGGGCGGTGTGGACTTGTTGGGCCGAAGGGCCTGTTTCCACACTGTAAGTAATCTCATCTAATATTGGCACCACTGAGAGATTTATTAAAGATGAACACAGAATTGTGGTGGACAGAACAATGCCAGGAGGCATTTGAGAATTTTAAAGCAGGATTAATCATCGCACCAGTTTTAGCTACACCAAATATTTTGAAAACCTTTGAAAATTGTATTTGATGCTAGGTTATAGGTGTCGGAGATGTATTGATACAAAAAGATAATGATGGAATTGAATGGTCACTTGTCGAAAAAACTCAATATCCACCAGAAAAAAAAACAGAACATCTCCATTATTGAAAAATAATGATTAAGTTGCGCACTGGACTGACAATATTTTAATGTTTATATGACAAACAAATTGTCGGAGATGATTGTGGACAACGACAAACCTCTCGCATTTTTTGGAATATTATTAAGACCAGAATATGAGAGTACTTCAATGCAGTCATATTTTACCGAATTTAAAATTACAAAGTGCACATGCTGTGGTTCCTAAAATGTGATAGCACATATGTTATCGTGGATTTAAAAGAAAAAGTTTAGATAAGATTTGACTTATTACAGTATTATATATGTGTGCAGAATTAATATATATGGTATAGCTGGGATTAATACTTTTGGTATTTCATAATAATGGGATTAAGAATTAGTGGAAAAGAAATGAAGCCATCTTTTCATTCTGCTGGTTCATGTATTTTTGTCTGAAGGGGGGAGGTGTTATGAAGCCAAAAGCATGTCTGGTCATTTTATGACAGAACTGGTCTTGCTGAATAGAAAGTACAGCCACAGATTCCAGCTAAAGCTTAGGCTTTTCCACATGTCACCATTAGCTGGGAAATGGTTACCTGAGTTTAGGTTGCTGTTTTGACAGCAATTCAACTACAATTAAAGAGTTTAAATAATGCTCAGGATACCAGAAGCCAACTGAATTTGAATATTATTGTTTGGAATACCTGGAAAGCAATCAGATTATGAGAATTAATGTATCATGGGAAGTATATAAACCCATCATTTTGAACACTAGAGGGAGAGCCACTGCCATCCAACAGCAGAGTAACTACTGTAGAACAGGAGTGCAAATTGGCCAACTCAAACACTCTCTGTCAAAGATGCATGTTCATGTAAAACCTACTTGCAATAAAAAAGTGACCCAGGGAGATCAGCATCTGGAAGAGTTAACACAGCAAGGAAAATGGATTCTGTTTGGTCTTGGGATTGTAATGTTTAATAAATGGGTGGTTGGAACACGTTGTTGTTCAGTGTTCACTGTTAAAATAAAAAAAACTAGTTTGTTAATTTTTGTTTAAATAGTGGAATCTAGGAGATCTGTCTCGCTCATATTTTAACAGATTACAAGGTTAGTTGAGCTTTTCTGTGTGTTTGTTTTAATTAACAGAGGGGTTCGACTTCACCTTGTAAATGTCCATCTACGCTAACCCCATTTCCCTGCAGTTGGCCCATATTCTTCCAATCCTTTTCTATCCGCATATTTATCCAAATGCTTTTGAAATGTTGTTCATAGACCCCCCTCAACCACATCTGCTGCCAGCTCATCCACCTACCAGCTTCTGTGTAAATAAGTGGCCCTGCAGGTTCCCTTTTATTCCTTCTCCTTAAACCGTCTAATCCTCGGTTCTCTACACCTTGGTCAAAGACTGAGAGCATTAACCCTAATCCATACCACTCGTATTAGCTGTATTAGGACTACCTCAGTCTCCTACATGCTGAAGAAAATGTTTTAGCTTGTCGAAGCTCTCCCTATAACTCAGACCATTAGGTTCTTGCAAAATTTCTTCTGCACTCTGTCGAATGTAATAACATCCTCCCTATAACAAGGTGACAAAACTGAATGCAATACTCCAAGTGTGGCCTTGCCAAAATTCTGTATAAATGCAACGTAAATTCCCCACTGCTATACTCAATATCCCACCTGATGAAGGCCAGTGTGCCCAAAGCCTTCTTCACTGCCCTGTCTACCTGTGACTCCACTCTCACGGAACCGTGCATGTGAAGGTCTCTCTGCACACTGCACTCCTTAAGTCCCTCCCATTCACCATGAAACTCCTACCTCGATTTGAGTTTCCAAAATGCAAGACTTCACACCTCTATATTAAATTCCATTTGCCATTTCTTGGCCCACTTCCCCACCTGATTAAGGTCCTGCTGCAATTTCTGATAAAATTCCTCACTGATCATGCCCCCACCTTACTTTAGTGTCATCTGAAAACTTACTAATCAGACCTTTTACATTCTCAACATAATCATACATAACAAACAACAATGGACACAGCCTCCAGTCTGACAAGCATCCTTCCACTAAACCTTCTGCTTCCTACCATCAAGTCAACTGTGTATCCAATTGGCCAGTTCCCCTAGCATTCCATGGGATGTGTCCTTCCTGAGCAGCCTGCCCTGTGGAAACATATCAAAGGCCTTACTGAAATCCATAGAGACTACGTCTACCGCTTTATCCTCGTCTACCAAATTTCGGAAGTATGATCTCCAATTCACAAGTCTATGCGGATTGATCCGAATCAAACCCTGTGCAAGTAATGGGTGCAGAAAACGGTATGCTGTCTTTCATTGTATGAAGATTCAAGTACATAAGTAAAGCCATCTTCCTGCTTTTGTTCAGCCTTGCGGAGAGAGCATTTAGTGCCCTCTCTACAGAGTTGATCTCCTTTGTAAGGAATGATCATCTTACCACAGACACGGATGATTTTAACATGAGGATATTGTGAAGAAGCTGAGTTTTTTATCGGTAGAGCTGTGAGAGACGACGAAATGGCGATGCTGAAACAAGAGGAGTGACAGCGATCACTTATTTCCAAAAGAGACATTGATAGGGTGAGATAATACATACTTTACTCAGGATTAATTGGTTTGATTTATTGCCATGTGTACCTCAGTACAGGGAAACACTTCATTTATGAGCAGTGGAGGCAGATCATAGTAAGCATGGCCAGGCAGATCATCGGGTGGAAATAGACTTGGACAGAGTAAGTCATACAGGTTACACTGCACAGGACATGAACTAGACAAGATCAACATGAATACGATCAGCATTAATTGAACTTAGAGAGTCCATTCATCAGTCTAACGTGACGTTCCTCATAATTTATATGTCTTAATTAACTGTCCCCCCATTAATGTGAAGTCGGTGTGTGAACCCGTACTGAACATTATGTTGCTCACAATCGCCAACAGCAGCCACAATACCTTCTATCTCAAACAGGTAGCCATTCCCACCAGCTTCCGCCTTACATAGAGTACACCAGGCTATCTTTTCGGAAAGGAAAGATGCCTTCTTGAGACTCCATAGAAGACATATGGCTTCCCTCCTCACCACTAGAAAACCACGTTAAAGTCCCACGTGTGTATCACGAGCAACGGAGCCACGAAAACAACGTGGAGCAGTCTGTCTGTGCAGCCTCTGCTCCAGTTGTTCATTATGTTAGAGCATCAGTTAGGAGACAGTGAGTACTGCCGATGCTGGAGACCAGAATAGACAGTGGTTTGCTGGAAAAGCACAACAGGAGAATCGACATTTCAGGCATAAGCCATTCATCAGTATCAGCATCAATTACCTCATTCTGTCCCTGTGTAAGTGCATTGAGGTGTGAATGGCCTCCTACTGTTCCTGTATAAGTGGCTCAACGGGCTGAATGTCCTCCTCTTGTTCATGTGTAAGTGACTCAAGGGACTGAATGGCCTCATTCTGTTTCTGTGTAATTGACTCAAGGGACTGAATGACCTATTCCTTGTCCAATTGGATAGGGCCAAGGGCCTGACTGGTTACCCCTGCTTCCTGTTTCACAGATCGTTGTACTGACAAGTGTGATGATGCTACAGATTTAAGAGGTTATTTTGTCCTGGTTTCTTTTAAGAGAGAGATTGAATGATCGTTACCAAGCTGGCTAGTTAAGACTACATGAGTAAACAGCGAGAGAGGCCTTTTAATGCAGACTGAATGGATGTGGCCAGCTCTCACAGATTAGGATCTTTACGTTTTGGTTTGTCAGCAACGTCAGAAACTATTGGGGTCTCAAGAGAGTTGGAAGCTTCAGTAAATGTCTCTTGGCTGCTACTCTCTCCGAATTTTCTCTTGCTGCTGTTTTTAACTCCTGGATTGGAGAAATGTTTGTGATAATCTGTGACTGAATATTCATTTTTGCCAGGGGCTGTGTTTATGGGATTTTCCTATATTGGAACAGTTCATCAGTAATAGTTCCTAGATCTATTATTCTGTTAACTTCTCCAAAAGATTAGATTAGATTACTTACAGTGTGGAAACAGGCCCTTCAGCCCAACAAGTCCACACCGACCCACCGAAGCGCAACCCACCCATACCCCTACATTTACCACATACCTAACACTACAGGCAATTTAACATGGCCAATTCACCTGAGCTGCACATCTTTGGACTGTGGGAGGAAACCGGAGCACCCGGAGGAAACCCACGCAGAGAATGTGCAAACTCCACATAGACAGTCGCCTGAGGCGGGAATTGACCCGGGTCTCTGGCGCTGTGAGGCAGCAGTGCTAACCACTGTGCCACCGTACCGCCCAATAGAATGAAGTTATTCTAAATTCCTCTTTCTTTGGTTTCATTTTATCTTTAGTGTTTAAATAACTGGTGATTTGCTTCCTACCGAGTAATTTGACCAGTCACATTGCATCTGGAACAGACAGTTTACATTTCCTTTTAAATAAGAATACATTAGAGTCTCGGCTACTGCCTTCAAATATTTTCGAGGGGCTGTGGTGTAGCCCATCACCACTAGGCTTCTTCTCTTCCTGAGTAATAGACTGGAGGCACTGAATGGGCTGTTCCTGTTCTTCTCCAATAGTGTCAATGGGCTGAATGGCTTCCTCATATTCCTTTGAAACCAGTGTGAGGTGCTGAATGAACTCTTGTTTTACTGTGGCAATGTGCAGTGTCAGCCAGTGCTGTTACATGAATGTTATGGATCCTATAACAGCACAAGCCTCGATGGAGTCCGGGTCATGCTGCACATGGACACAGACAGTCCAGGAGCTGACGGAGGCGTCAGGTTATTCTGAACATTGTGGAACCTTCAGTGACCACCCCTACATTCTGAACTTATGGTGGGGAGAGTAGGGGCGGGGAGACATTGATGAAGCAGCTGAAGCTATTTGTGAAGAGGGAGCTACCCTGAGGATCTCCCACAGAGGTGACCCCGAACTGAGATGATGAACATCTTCCTTTGTGCAATGTTTGAATCCAAACACTGGAGATTTACTCTGATTCCCATTAATTCCAGTTTTGTTAACATCCTTGATGTCAACAGAAGTCAACCACTGCCTTAATTTCAGGGCCAGTCATTTTTACCTGAACCCTTGTGTCAACCACTTTTGATCTTAAAAATAGGCCATGGTATAGGAGCTGCAAGGGTTTTCTTCAAACAGGTGGCATTGAATGTCAGGATTTATCTTCTCAAGAGTGTTCGGGGAGCTAGATGACTGCAAGTATTTGAAGAGGAGGTCGATGGATATTGAAATGTCAGAGAGTTGATGGCATCGAAGAATTGGGTATGACAGAGGATTTGAGACCTAGAGCAGATCAGTCATAATCTTAGTGAAGGTCAAGGCAGGTTTCGGGAGTGAACTACCTGCCCCTTTTTCTGATGTTCTCACATTCTGTTATTGGAAAATTAGTGGGTGTTATTTTCATGGATGTTCTTTATTGTATATTGCAGTCAGTGAGACTAGAGGATTTTGTGAGCCATCGCTGGGTGAGGTTTTGGGGCTATATTCAGTGAATCTGGGTCGACAAGATGACCAACAAATAAAGCACAAGTTGCAGAGAGGGGAAGTTCTGTAAAGAGAGATGAAGGGCCTCTTTCATACCCAGCCTGGATTTTCTGATTACATTTCCCAAATCACCTCAAAGCGTGTGGGACAGTCCTGAGGGGCTGAATGGTCTCCTCTGTTTCTGTGCACCAAGTTATAGCAGGAGGTAGCCTCTAAGGGTCCCTGTCCAGCAGGTATGTGGGGCCGAATGGAACACAGAAACATGGGACTGAGGAGCAGAAGTGGGTCATTAGAAGCTTTGAGCCTTCTCCACCAGGCACTAAAATTGTGGCTGTTCAGGTTGTGGCCTCAGCTCCACCTTCCTGTCTGTATCCCATTATCCATGAATCACTTCAACCTCAAATATTTAATTAACGCAGCTTTCAATCAATAGGAACAATAAACGATAAACTTCCAGTGAAGATAATTCTGACTTGAAAGGTCTTTTCAGAATTTTTCGTCGTCTCTGTTCGAGAATCAGTCAGTCACGCAGCGTGGAAAAAGAACCATAATACCAATCTGTTCTCTCCGATCAGATATCAAATCTGATCTGGTCCTATTTTCCAGCATTTGGCCAATATCCCTTCTCTTTCAGAGATTGTTAAAATGAGTGATTGTAACGGCCTTCACGACTTCCTCTGACAGCACTTTCTGTACACACACCTCTCTCTGTATGTAACATTTACCTTCAGTTCTGTTCTAAATCATTCCCCCCTCGTCTTCAGCCTACGCACGCTTGTTCTTGACTCCCCTATCTGGGGGGGGGGGGGGGGGGGGGAGGCAGAACGTGGCTGTTCAGAATATCCATGCCCCTGATGGTTTTATAAACCTCTATCATGTCACCCCTCAGCCGCTGACACTCCAGGGGGAAACACTTCAACCTTCCAAAAAGTTCAAACCTCCACTCCTGGGACATCCATGTAAATCCTTCTGAAAACAAACAAGTTGTATGGAGTATTCTTAACGTGACCTCAACAACATCCTGTACCAGATGCAACATGACACCACAACCCCTATACTCAATGCTCTGATTGATTAAGGCAAACGTACCAAACGTGTTCTGTACCGCACTGTCTACCTGCGACTCCACTTTCAAGGGACAATGCACCTGCAGCCCTAGGTCCCTTTGTTCTACAACACTCCCCAGGACATTTTAATTAAGTGTATAATTTCGACCCTGATTTGCCTTTCCAAAATGCAAAACCCCCGTATTTAAAAAAATTAAACTTCATCTGTCACTCCTTGTTGCTCTGTCCCATCTAATTGTGGTTTTGTTGTACGCTGAGATAATCTACTACACCACCTTTCTGATGGCATCTGTAACCTTACTAACTATGGCCCCGATATTCACATCTAAATCCTTTACATCAATGATGAAATGCAGTGAACTCAGTACTGATTCTGGCAGCACACTGCTGCTCACAAGCCTCCAGTCTGAAAAATATCCCTGTTGCTTCAAGCCAATTGTGACTAGCTTCCTCTGTATCCCATGTGACTGAACCTTACTCATTTGTCTACCAATCGGAATGTTATGAACATCTTGCTGAGGTCCATATAGACAATGTCTACGAAACTACCTTCATCAATCTTCTGTATCACCTCTTCATAAAACTCAATCAAATTAATGAGACATAATTTCCCATACAGAAAGCCGCGTTAACTACTCCAATCAGCCCTTGCCTTCCCAAATGTGTGTAAATCCTGTCCCTCAGAATCCTCTCCAACTACTTTCTAACAACTGACATCAGGCGGCACCGGTCTAAAATTCCCCGGCTTTTTGAGTCACTATTTTCTTTTCTCGTCCCACTTCTCCACTACTAACAACAAATGTTAAATGTAACCATGTTGGTGATATGACCGATGATATCGGTATCAGACTGGATCAGAGTCAGTTTTAGGAACAAGTCAGGCTAATTTCTTTCATCTGCTAAAATCGCACGTTTATGATCCAGAGCAATGTGACTCAAACTATGATGGAATGATGAATGGCAAACTGGATATTGCTAATAAATAATCGATATTTCCCTTTCTCAAAAGACTGGCGTACGCGCGCGCACACACACACACACAAAACCAATAAACAAAATCTCTGCATTTTCAAGTTGAAAGAACTTTGTCCAGATATTAGTGCAACTCATGACAAAGGAAAAATTGAAAGATTGTCCCCAAAATGGTATTCTGTTTCTGAAGATACTCTACTCACACAAGCTGATATAATGGGATTTCATCCTGGAACAGCTGGATTTGGCTGAATTCCCTTTGCATTAGGCAGTGAGGAGATTCCAATGAATTCTGGTCAGGGATTACCCAAAGCGATTAGCACTGTTTCCTCAGAGCATCAGGAACGTGGGTTCGATTCCAGCCTCGGGCGACTGTCTATGTGGGGTTTGCACATTCTCTCTTTGCGTGAGCTTCTAATGGGTACTCCAGTTTCCTCCCACAGCTCAAACTTTGTACGTTAGGTGGATGGTCATGCTAAGTTGTCCAGTGGTCATGGATTTCCAGGTTAGGTGCATTAATCAGGGGTAAATCTCGGGGAACGAGCCTAGGGAGGTTACTGTTCGGAAGTTTGGTATGGACTTGTTGGGCTGAAGGGCCTGTTTTCACACTGCCTGAATTCTTTAAAAATGAGAATGGTAATGATGACCGGAGAGGTGTTTTATTTTTAGCTCACACACATTGCTGTGATGAGGAATAAGGAGGGGGAGAGAGAGAGTGTAATAGGCCATTCCTTCTCAGGACGATTACATTTTCTCCTTCTCTGAGTTGAATCACACAGTAATGTCATCCTCTCCCAAACTGGATCATGTGAGTTCTCCTTGTACATTGTCCAAACTATGTCTCCATCACATTCCCTGTTCCATGTAGGTGCATCATTGCTGCTGTCACGCACAGAGTCATATCCTTAGCATAAAATGTCGGTTTGAAAATATGTTTATATGTCCCTGCATCATTATAGAATAAAATATTTAATGTATTCAGAATACCTGAGTTAAAATGAATTTTTTTAACAAATACAGAAATTGCTAGAAAAGCTCGGCAGGCCTGTCAGTAACCTGCATGCCTTTTGCATGTTGTAGATGTACCAGACTCCATCGCTTCGTCTGGCAGCTCATTCCATATGCACACCGCACTCTGCGTGAAAAGGTGCCTCTTAGGCCTCTTCAAAACCTTTCTCCTCTCACTTTCAACCAATGCCTTCTAGTTTTGGACACCCGTGCCCTGGGGAAAAACCCTGACTACTCACCCTATCCATGAGCATTCTGATTTTATAAATCTCTACTGCTATAAATGTGACTCCAATCAACACGAATGGCTGTAATTTCAGTCATCCTGGGCCTAAATTCTGAAATTAAATAATGACACCTCTTCCTTCTGCATCAGGTCACAATTCTAAATCCATTTTAATAATTTATTCGGATGTATTATGAGACACTTCAGTGGGAATTTCACCCAGATCTTTGTGCCTGGAGGTAGGGACACCAGAACCACTCGGCAATACCCATAAAGCTGTAGCATTATTCTCCTGTGTATTTTCTCATCAGCCTGTTATGACACGCTGTGACATACCTCTGCAACAGGCAGGAAATGAATCCAGTCCTACTAGTCCAGAGCTAGGAACACTACCACACAAGTCCAGGAATTGGAATCAAATCCAGAGCTCTGGCTCAGAGGCAGGGACACCACCCACTACACTACCATACCCAGACTTTGGGTCATAGTTTAGATGCCCGCTTTCAGCTCTGTGTGGATTTATTATAATCCGGTTACCATTACTAAACTACATTGAACATTTTTATTGTGAAACAAATGCAAGATGTTTGTCTCAACTGTAGGATGTTGAGTGTTCGTGCTGCACCATCGAAGTTGAGTATGAACGTCTTTAATCGGTATTATCTGTAGTCTGCAACATTAGGGAAAGAAGTCTTGCAGACACACTCAGCCCAATGAAGTGTCTCAAATAGATATTTATTACTGAACACCACAGACGAAGAAAAAGCATAATTTCTGGCCCAAAAATACGGATCAGTATTATCCAACTCTCACCTGTGACTGCCCTCTTCCTAAAAACATGAAATGATACCAGGCCGCTGATTACTGTCCAGAGTCTCCAACTCACTGAATATGTCTGCAATCTGTCCCTCCTTCCCGTAACCACATAAGGCAAACCAAGCTCAGCGTCTTTGTGAAAATCAAGGCCGGAGTGTGCAGGCCTTTTGGAGATGGGGAGGATATTTTAAAGGGGAAAGAGTGAGGAGGTGGTAATATCACACACTGGGCTGAGGGTGGCAAATGGAGTTTAGTTTAGATTAATGCGAGGTGTTGGATTTGATGAATCAAAAAAGAGCAGGACCTATACAATTAAAAGCAGGGCCTTTGGCAGTTTTGTAGAACAGAGACCTAGGCCGTCAGGTATAATTCTTTAACATTTGCATCTCATACAGATAGTGTGGTTAAGAAGGTGTTTAGCACACTTTCCTAATTGGTCAGACCTTTGAGTATCGGAATTGGGATGTCATGTTGAGGTTGAACAGGACATTGGTGAGACCTCTTCTGGAGTACTGTGTCCAGGCTGGTCATTCTGCTCGCTCATTCCATAGGCACACCATCTTCTGGGTGAAAAAGCTGCCCCTTAGGTCACTTTTAAATGTTTCCCCTCTCAACTTAAACCTATGTCCTCTAGTTTTGGAGTCTCCGTACCCTTAGAAAATACCTTGACTATTCACTTTGATATTATTGCCCTTGATATTATTAAGCTGGAGAGGGTTCAGAGAGATTAACCTGGGTGTTGCTGGGAATGGAGGGATTGAGCCATAAGGAGAGACTGGGTAGGATGTGATGTTTTTCACTGGAGAGTATGAGATTAAGGCATAACTTTACAGAGGTTTATAAAATCATCAGGGGTATGGATAAGCTGAAGGGCTGATGTATTTTCCCTAGAGTTGGGGATTCAAAACTGAGGGATATATTAAGGTGAGAGGAAAAAGATTAACAAAAGTCATCAGAGGTAATTATTTTAGACAGGAGCTGGCTTGGGTGTGGAATGAACTTCCAGAGGAAGTGGTGAAAGCAGGGACAGTTACAACGTTTAAAGTACATTTAGATCAGTACATGCATAAGACATCCGTTTGGATGGTGCTGTGAGCAGCTGCCCTCTCCTCCCGCCTCTCTGAATGGATCCCTGTTGGTTTTCCCCCTCTGCCAATGCCTATGTAGTTGCGTGGGGAGGCCAGCAGAGGGTGGCATTGTAACACTTTAAGCACCATTGAGACTGCCAGTCCTGCCCCAAACAGAACACACACGGGAATTGTCAGGGCACTGAGTGAAGCTCATCTGGTAACTTAAATGAAACATAAAGAAATGTTCGATTCGCCTCGTAACTTGTTAAAATATGAGTGGCAGAGAACTCCCAAATTCCACTGTTTAAATAAAAACATCAATTTTTTTTTTCACTTTGAAAGTGAACATTTTACATCAACTAGTCACAACTCTGGGACCCCTTTCTTTTAACTGCTTATTACCCGACACCAGCTCTATAGCAATATCCTATTTCTGGGTCTGGGTCAGGTGTTTGTAAGCTCTCAGTTCAGAACAGCATTCACCCTCGCTTAAAGGTACAATACACACTTTGAACTTCATCACATTATACCCTGATGAATATAGATAAGTGGAACTTATCCGGATTTCTCTTGCTCTGTGGTTTGTCAATATTTCATCTACTCTGTCTCGTATGTGGCTGGATTTTTGGTGCACCATTGACAGCATGTCATTATTCGACTCACTGGGGACTGTGACGCCATGAAAATCTCAATGTTTGTGGATGGCACTGAACCCGGAAGAACTCTGAAGTGTATGTAGGACCGTGTAGAACTCTAACAGTACAATCATACATTGGTGTAGTGTTCAGGTTTATGGCAGATGGGGATCAGTGCAGAGCAGTGTGAGGTGATGCACTTTGGTAGGAAAGACAATGAAAGACAGCTTAAAACAGGCTGTACCATTATAAAGGGGCTGCAAGAACAGAGAGCGCTGGGTGTATATGAGCACAGATTATTGAAGATATCAGGACAAGTGAGTAGTAACTAGTTTCAGTATCTGAGCTGTTTACAGGGGGAGGTGTAGGTGGGAGTCTCCGTGCTCCCTTCCTGGGAAGTGGTTTTAACGATGTGTTGTGAGCCCACCCTCCTGTCCACCGAGACCGTGGGGATTCCATTTGTACCAGAACAACACAAAAGGGAGATGGCATCAGGGCCATGGCTTCTAAGTTGTGCCGGGGGTAAACGGAACTGCCAGTGGGTTTAAAGTGAGAATTGCCCTGCACTGAACATTGCTCCTTACTCGATCGGTGGGACATGGATATTTCAGAATCTCCACACGAGGCGCCCTGGTCCTCTCCGGCTCCTACCAGGGTCCTCCCCACATGGCGGGGGGAGGGGGTGAGGGATCGGATATCGGGCATTCCACCACCCGGCTTGGCCCTTCTGTCCTATTCCAGGTTGTTTCTTCTGGAATGGGAGGTAGGGAGGGTGGGAGTGGGAGGCCCTGCTCTAGGTGGGGGACAGGGTCATGGTGACTTGTCCAAGGGAGTCAGTCCACAGTGTTGTATCCATGCAGTGTTATATCTATGCAGTATCATTAGTGTGGGTGGCGGGCAAGTGGAGGGAGGGAGGGAGGGGGAGAGGGAGAGAGAGGCAGAGAGAGAGTGGGAGAGAGAGAGGGAGAGAGAGACAAAGACTTGTTCGGGGGTTGGTGCTATAACAGATATACAGTGAGTGTGAGGGAACAGACAGAATACAGTGACCCTTTATCCTGACCGTGCGAGGAAGGATATTGATGCTTGTCCTGTGTTAGTGGTCATTTCCTCAGACTGCAAATACTACACTGAGCTGGATGGGGAGCTGAGACCCTGCTCGGTGGGTCTAGTGGTGTGGTTCCCTCTGGGAAGAGAATAGTCCCCTCTGTGCTAGCTCATCCACCAGGACCTCCGTGCCCCTGTCGACAAATAGTGGTGTAATTGCCCCTTATATGCCATGATCAGCGTAAACTGTGCAGGGCAGATCCTAATTGAGAAAGCTCAATCATGTGCCCATTAGCTTGTTAAAGATGGCACCAGTGCCAGAGATCACGGAATATCCAGGGGCACCCGGGTGATGGTGAGTACCTCCAGCCATAATGGATGGGAGAATAGGGATGGTATTGAATGAGAGGGACACCATGGGGTGAGGTGGGTAGTTAATGAGGTGAGTTCGATCCGATAGCAGCAGGAAATTAGCTCAACCTCGTCCAGACGATCCCTCTGTCACACTCAAGGAAAATCAAACAAAGATGAATTATTTATAGCATCTGCTCAATGAGTCATAGATTCGGTTGAAACTAATTCCAGTTACAAAGATGAAGAACAAATGCTCATATGATCTCACACCAATTCCCTTTTTCCCATCTTTCCTGGGAATACTGGCTCATGTTACAGGATGCTATCGTAGTGTCTACATTTCAGCATTCTGAAACCTGGGAAAACATCCTTCATTGACACTGTCTCTCAGTCTCCCCCTCTCTGTCCATACCCCAAACCTCTTCCATGTGGTGATATTTAAACTGATTCCCCTACCATCTCTCTCTGGCAGTGATGTTCACACCCACAGCACCCTTTTCTCATGGCACAATATACATATGGATCTGTCAATGGGTAGGAGTGGTACTTCCTGTCAGTTTCAGCATGGGCTGCAAACTTCCCAACGCAACACAGTGTTACTGAGCAATGCACTGGGGTGGGGTACACAGTCCTACATGCTGGGAGGGTAACTGCTCCTGGTTTACAGGTTAATTCACGGGAGATCACTGCACAGTTTGCTGTGCTGGTCAGACTATCTGGTTGAGGTTTATAGATAACGCGATAATGTGGTTTGTGTAGCTCCTTATACTGGATGGATGTTTGTTTCAGGTTCATACATTAGTTCCCTGCTGTGGTCTGCACAGCTCCCCGTGCTGGACAGCTATCTAATCTGGGTTTATAGATCAATGCACTGCTGTGCTCTGCACTTCTCCCGGTGTTGGACAGATATCTAATCCGGGTTTATAGATCAATGCACTGTTGTGGTGTAGCACTTCTCCCGGTGCTGGACTGATATCTAGTTTGGGTTTATAGACCTGATCTGTGCAGTGTTCCACTCTGGTCCACACAGTGTTTCAAAGTGAACAGATATCTGGGCTGATTCTGTGAGGTGGATTGAGAATGTGGTATATCTAACCATTTCAGCTGATCTGGCAATCCCTTTAGTTCCCATTCCTGTGATTGGACCCTCCGTCTCTCACCCCATTAATGTTACAGTGTGCCCAGGTAAAGTACAGCATGTTGGTGGGGTGGAAAGGGGGCAAAGTTGATGGACAGGTCAAGGAGTTCCCCGGAACGTTCTTTCCCTGACATTCTATAACTGACATTCCCCGGAACGTTCTGTCCCCAACATTCTATAACTGACATTCCCCAGAACGTTCTGTCCGCGACATTGTATAACAGACATTCCCCAGAAAGTTCTGTCCCCAACATTCTATAACTGACATTCCCCGGAACGTTCTCTCCCTGACATTCTGTCACTGACATTCCCCGGAATGTTCCATCCCCGACATTCTATAACTGCCATTCCCCGGAACGTTCTGCCCCCAACATTCTATAACTGACAATCCCCGGAAAGCTCTGTCCCCGACATTCTATAACTGACATTCCCCAGAACGTTCTGTCCCCGAAATTCTATAACTGACATTCCCGAAACGTTCCGTCCCCAACATTGTGTAACTGCCATTCCCCGGAACGTTCAGTCACCGAAATTCTATAACTGACATTCCCGAAACGTTCCGTCCCCAACATTCTATAACTGCCATTCCCCGGAAAGCTCTGTCCCCGACATTCTATAACTGACATTCCCCAGAAATTTCTGTCCCCAACATTCTAAAACTGACATTCCCCGGAACGTTCTGTCCCCAACATTCTATAACTGACATTCCCCGGAACGTTCTGTCCCCGACATTCTATAACTGACATTCCCCAGAACGTTCTGTCCGCGACATTGTATAACAGACATTCCCCAGAAAGTTCTGTCCCCAACATTCTATAACTGACATTCCCCGGAACGTTCTCTCCCTGACATTCTGTCACTGACATTCCCCGGAATGTTCCATCCCCGACATTCTATAACTGCCATTCCCCGGAACGTTCTGCCCCCAACATTCTATAACTGACATTCCCCGGAACGTTCAGTCCCCGAAATTCTATAACTGACATTCCCGCAACGTTCCGTCCCCAACATTCTATAACTGCCATTCCCCGGAACGTTCAGTCATCGAAATTCTATGACTGACATTCCCGAAACGTTCCGTCACCAACATTCTATAACTGCCATTCCCCGGAAAGCTCTGTCCCCGACATTCTATAACTGACATTCCCCAGAACGTTCTGTCCCCGACATTCTATAACTGACATTCCCCGGAACGTTCTGTCCCTGACATTCTGTAACTGACATCCCCCGTAATGTTCCGTACCTAACTTTCTATAACTGCCATTCCCCGGAACGTTCTGTCCCCAACATTCTATAACTGACATTCCCCGGAACGTTCTTTCCCTGACATTGTACGACTGGCATTCCCTGGAACGTTCTGTCCCCGACATTGTATAACTGACATTCCCCTAAACGTTTCGTCCCCAACATTCTATACCTGCCATTCCCCGGAAAGTTCTGTCCCCAACATTCTAAAACTGACATTCCCCAGAACGTTCTGTCCACAACATTCTATAACTGACATTCCCTGGAAAGTTCTGTCCCCGACATTCTATAACTGACATTCCCCGGAACGTCCTGTCCCCAACATTCTGTAACTGACATTCCCGGGAAGGTCTTGTCACTGACTTTGTTTGTGAACGGCCGGACGTCAGTAAATTGAACAAACGATAAGATCCCGAGGGAAGAGATCCCGTTCCAGGGAGAAGGAGACACTGTTCCGAAGGCCCCTCAGGCAGTTCAAGGGGTGAATACGTTTTCCCTGCGTTTACATTGCTTCATGACACAGGATTGACCACAATTTAGACAAAAATATAGAAATCCCCAAACGCCGTTTGTCTTCAGGAAACTGAGAGAGAATCCTTCAGGACAGGAACGTTTCCACCCTCCGTATTAGGACCTGAGAAGGAGTGACCGGTGTCAGTTCTCGAGTGATCGTGTGCGTGGGAATGTTATAGAAACAATATGTCCTTATGGATGTGTCTCTGTGTGTTTGGGGAGGGAGGGTTTCTTGTGGGTTATGTCACATTTTTGTCAGTAATTCAGACGTTCCCATTTGTTATTCCAGCTCCAATTATTTTAATAAATCCCTGAATACAGGGACACATTAGAAAATCTCACTGTGTCCCCGATCAAACGGGTCCCTTTGCCTCCAGGCTGATGGATAATGGGTTTGTTTTCCTTCCTCACAGTTAACGTAGTGACCATCTACGTCCTTCTTTATAAAGATTGTGGATTGTCTCCATGTGTCAGACGTTACCTGGCGGCCATGGCAGCGGCGGATCTCCTGGTCATTATCCTCGACCTGATCCTGAGACACATTCCCATTGTTTATCGGGAACAGTTTTATTTCCTGAGGGACTCCGTCCCCGTGTGTAATATCCACGCCGTCCTGCTTTATGCAGCCACTGACTGCTCTGTCTGGTTCACCGTCACTTTCACCTTTGATCGGTTTGTGGCCATTTGTTGCCAGAAGCTGAAAAGTAAATATTGCAGTGAGAAAACGGCGGCTGTGGTTCTGGGAGAAGTGACTGTGCTGAGCTGTTTAAAGAACATTTCCTGGTATTTTATGCTCACGGCTCGGTATTGGCTGGGAAACATCCCCTGGTTTTGTGATGTAACAGTCGCTGTTCGACTCTCCAGTGTCTGGGTCACAATCGAGTTCCTCCACCACATTCTAACCCCGTGTGTCCCATTTCTCCTGATTCTGCTGCTCAATGTTCTCACCGTCAGACACATTTTAGTGACCAGCAGAGCCCGCAGGAGACTCCGCGCTCACACCAATGGGGACGCTCAGTCTGACACAGAACTGAGAAACCGAAAAAAATCCATCATTTTACTGTTTGTGATCTCGGCCAATTTCATCCTGTTATGGTCAACGTTAATGCTGTATTCTATATGGGCCCGGATGTATGATTTTGGGTATCGGTCCGTGATTCTCCATGGCTTTGTGCAGGAATTGGGCTTCATGCTGCAGCTCCTCAGTTGCTGCACAAACACCGCGATTTATGCCGTGACCCAGACTAAGTTCAGGCAGCAGCTGAAGAATGTGCTGAAATATCCCTTCACCGAAATCCATCTATCCATCAAATTCCCTCATTAATCAATCCATCCGGGATTGAGGAGTCCGTCGCTATAACAGACTGAGGGAAGCGATGGTTTGTCCATCCTTACCCCACAGGGAGGTTACAGAGAAACATTTCAAAGTTTATCACAACTCAGGGGCCAGTGAGCAAAGGCACCATCCCATTGACTGTATCCTTCACTTCCATTTGTAAAGAATAAAAATGTTGATTAAAGCGTGCCGAGCAGCAGAGTGACTGATGTTGTTGTGTTTCTTTGTGTAGAAGCTGAGCTGGAGAGAGACAGACTCAGCCCCAAGTCCTGGACCTCAGAGAAGGGGAGGGCACCGGGCCCTGAGCTCAGGAGCTGTGTTTAACTCACTCTTAACGCCCCCACACTCCAACCTGGACTACCCATTTCCTCTCCCCCACTCTTTCTCATCACTTCTCTCCCTCTAGCTCTCTCTCTTTCTGCACACTGTCTCTTTCTCACCACCTCTCCCCTTCACTCTCCCTCATCGCCTCTCAGGCAACCCCAACCCGAGTTTTGTCCACCTGCCTCCAATCTACACTCTCCCCCTCACCCTCACTCTTTCACACTCCTCCCGGCTCTGTCTCCATCCCGCAATTCCGTCTCTTCCCCATTTTCCCCTCCGACTCCCTCTCACATCTCTCTATTCTCTCAACCACACACCCCCCACACGCAGCCACACCACCAACAACCTAATAACTGGGTCAGAGGGAGAGGGAAGGACCAGGGAGACGGAATGCGTCAGAGAGAGAGGAAGGGATAGACAGGAGGGAGAGAGATTCAGTCAGAGAGAAACCGAGGGAGGTGAGGGGAGACGGACCGAGGTAGGGGGACCGAGCATGAGAGAACGGGGAGAGAGAGCAAAGGAGCATGGAGAGACAGAGAGAGAGAGAGACAATGGAGAGATAAGGTGAGGGAGGGAGAGAGAGAAATAGGGCAGGACATAATGACAGAGGGGTCAAAGAGAGTGAGGGGACAGAGAGAGGGTAACAGAGAGACGGGGGACAGAGCGACGGGGGATAGAGAACAGGGGACAGAGAGAGAGAGAGGCGACAAGAGAGAGAGAGGCAAAGGGAGAGGTAAGGTTATGGAGGGAGAGAGAGAGATACAAGGGAGGACATAATGAGAGAGGGGACAGAGAGAGGGGCAACAGATAGAGGGTGGACAGAGACAGAGGGACATGGAGAGTGGGGACAGAGAGTGGGGAGACAGAGAGGGGGGGAGAGAGAGAGGGGAGAGAGAGAGGGGGACAGAGAGAGAGACGAACAGAAAGAGGGGCGACAAAGATAGAGGGGTCAGAGATTGGGGGACAGAGAGAGGGTGACAGAGAGAGGGGGGACAGAGAGGGGGGGACATAGAGTGTGGAACAGAGACGGGGAACAGAGAGAGGGGGACAGAGAGAAGGGGGATAGAGAGCGGGGACAGAGAGTGGGGGACAGAGACTGGGGGACAGAGAGAGAGTGACAGAGAGAGTGGGACAGAGAGAGGGGGAAAGAAAGAGCGGGAGAGAGGGACAACAGAGAGAGCAGGGACAGAGATAGTGGAACCGAGAAAGGAGTACAGAGAGAGGGGGAGAGAGAGGGGAGGGCAACAGAGAGAGTGGGGACGGAGAGTTAGGTGGACTGAGAGCGGGTAAGCATTAAGGGGGGAGGACTGAGGGAGAGGGGGTACAGTGAGAGGGGGACAGAGAGTGGGGAGACAGAGAGTGGGGAACTGAGGGAGAGAGGGTACAGAGAGAAGGGGGACAGAGGGTGGGGGGGCAGAGAGTGGGGGAATGGAGAGAGGGGGAAAGAGGGGAGGACAGAGAGTGGTGTACAGAGAGTGGGGTACAGTGAGAGGGGGACAGAGAGTGGGGAGACAGAGAGTGGGGGACTGAGGGAGAGAGGGTACAGAGAGAGGGGGACAGAGAGTGGGGGGACAGAGAGTGGGGGAATGGAGAGGGGGGAAAGAGGGGAGGACAGAGAGTGGGGTACAGAGAGTGGGGGACAGTGAGAGGGTGACAGAGAGAGAGGGGGACAGAGAGTGGGGATCAGAAAGAGGGGGGACAGAGAGACGGGGAGAGGGTGGGAGAGAGAGGAGGCATAGAAAGGGCGACAGAGAGAACGGGACAGAGAGTGGGAGAGACAGAGGGGGTCAGAGGGAGGGGAGAGAGAGCGTGGGACAGACTGAGGGGTACAGAGAGTGGGGGAGGCAGAGGGGGTCAGAGAGATGTGGTCAGAGAGAGGGGGTCAAGAGATGGGGAGAAAGAGGAGGTCAAGAGATGGGGAGAAAGAGGGGGTCAGAGAGTGGGGCAGAGAGAGTGGAGACAGAGAGTGAGGGGACAGAGAGTGGGGAGATGGAGAGAGTGGGGGACAGAGGGGGGACAGAGAGGGAGAGGACAGAGAGAGGAGGGACAGAGACAGGGACAGAGAGAGGTGGACACAGAGGGAGAGCGGGACAGAGGGGGGAACAGGGCGAGGTGGGTCAGAGGGGGGACCGGAGGACAGAATAGAAAGAGATGGGGGAACAGAGAGGGGGACATAGAGACAGAGAGGGGGAGAGAGAGGGGGACAGAGAGAGGGGGAGAGAGAGGGGATGGCAACAGAGAGAGTGGGGACGGAGAGTTAGGTGGACTGAGAGCGGGTAAGCACAGAGGGGGGGGACTGAGGGAGAGGGGGTACAGTGAGAGGGGGACAGAGAGAGGGGGTACAGTGAGTGGGGGACTGAGGGAGAGAGGGTACAGAGAGAGGGGGACAGAGAGTGGGGGGACAGAGAGTGGGGGAATGGAGACTGGGGGAAAGAGGGGAGGACAGAGAGTGGGGACAGAGAGTGAGGGACAGTGAGAGGGGGACAGAGAGAGAGGGGGACAGAGAGAGGGGATCAGGGAGAGGGGGGACAGAGAGAGGGGGAGAGGGTGGGAGAGAGAGGAGGCAGAGAAAGAGCGACAGAGTGAGCGGGACAGAGAGTGGGAGAGACAGAGGTTGTCAGAGGGAGGGGAGAGAGAGCGTGGGACAGACAGAGGGGTACAGAGAGTGGGGGAGGCAGAGGGGGTCAGAGAGAGGGGTCAAGAGATGGGGAGAAAGAGGGGGTCAAGAGATGGGGAGAAAGAGGGGGTCAGAGAGTGGGGCAGAGAGAGTGGAGACAGAGAGTGAGGGGACAGAGAGTGGGGAGATGGAGAGAGTGGGGGACAGAGGGGGAAACAGAGGGGGGACAGAGAGGGAGAGGACAGAGAGAGGAGGGACAGAGACGGGGACAGAGAGAGGTGGCCACAGAGGGAGAGCGGGACAGAGGGGGGAACAGGGCGAGGTGGGTCAGAGGGGGGACCGGAGGACAGAATAGAAAGAGATGGGGGAACAGAGAGGGGGACATAGAGACAGAGAGGGGGAGGAGAGGGGGACAGAGAGAGGGGGAGAGAGAGGGGACGGAGAGTTAGGTGGACTCAGAGCGGGTAAGCACAGGGGGGGGGTACTGAGGGAGAGGGGGTACAGTGAGAGGGGGACAGAGAGTGGGGAGACAGAGAGTGGGGGACTGAGGGACAGAGGGTACAGAGAGAGGGGAGGACAGAGAGTGGGGGGCAGAGAGTGGGGGACAGTGAGAGGGGGACAGAGAGGGGGTGTCAGATGGGGTAGACAGAGAGTTAGGTGGACTGAGAGCAGGTAGGCACAGAGAGGGGGGACTGAGGGAGGGGGGTACAGAGAGAGGGGGGACAGAGAGTGGGGGGGACAGAGAGTGGGGGAATGGAGAGAGGGGGAAAGAAGAGAGGACAGAGAGCGAGGGGACAGAGAGAGGCGGGACGGTGGGGCAGAGAGAGGCGGGTCAGAGAGAAAGGAAACAGAGAGAGGGGGGAACATAGAGAGGGGGACAGTGGGGCGGAGAGAGGGGGAGACAGAGAAGGAAGGAACAGAGAGTGGTGGACGGGGTTCAGAGAGGGGGTTCAGAGGGGGGACTGAGAGACGTGAACAGAGAGAGAAGGGACAGAGAGAGGGGGACAAAGATGGGGTATAGAGAGAGGGGAGACAGAGAGAGCAGTGACAGAGAGAAGGTGGGGCAGACAGAGGTGCCAGAGAGAGGGGCGGACAGAGAGAGGGCTAAGAGAGGGGGGGATATAGCGAGTGGGGACAGAAAAGGGTTCGAGAGAAGGGGACAGATAGAGGGGGGACAGAGAGAGAGGGGGCAGCGAGAGAGGGGGGTTAGAGGTAGGGGACATAGAGAGGGTCAGAGAGAGGGTGATAGGGGGGAAAGAGAGAGAGAGCGGACAGAGAGATGGTGATAGAGAGAGGGGGACAGAGAGAGGGGGGCAGAGGAAGGGTGACAGGGGGGGACAGAGGAAGGTGTCAGAGAGGGGGGACATAGGAGGGGGACAGAGAGAGGTGCGCAGAGATGGGGACAGAGGGGGGGACAGAGTGAGAAGGATAGAGAGGGGGCAGTGAGGGGGCCGAAGATAGAGGGGGCTCAGAGAGAGGGGGACAGAGAGAGGGGGTGATAGAGAGTGGGGGAACAGAAAGAGGGGGTGATAGAGAGAGGGGGCAGAGAGAGATGGGACAGAGAGGGGGGATAGTTACAGGGCGATAGAGAGGGCCTGAAAGATTGGGGAGATAGAGAGATGGGTAGACTGAGAGCGTGGTGGACAGAGAGAGGGGACACAGAGAGAGAGGGGACAGAGAGTGAGTGATGGGCAGAGAGAGGGGGACATCGGGAGAGGGGGGAACAGAGAGAGGGTGACAGAGAGAGGGGGAGATAGAGGGGGTGAGAGAGAGGGAGGACAGAGAGCGACGGGACATAAATAAGCGGGACAGAGAGGGGGCTGAAAGAGGGGGTAGAGAGGGAGGGAAGACAGAGAGCGAGGGAACAGAGAGAGGCGGGACAGAGAGGTGGCTGAGAGAGAGGGTGTCAGAGAGACGGGAAAGGGGGGGCGGGACAGAGAGAGAGGCGGCAGACAGAGGGGGACAGAGAGATGCGGACAGAGAGGGGAGACAGAGAGGGGGTAGGAGAGAGAAATGGGGGACAGAGAGAGGGGGACAGAGAGAGAGGGTCAGAGAGGGGGATGTCAGAGTGGGGTAGACAGATAGATGTGTGGACTGAGAGCGGGGGAGATGGCAGAGAGGGGGGAATGAGAGAGGGGGGACAGAGACAGGGAGGACCGAGAGAGAGGGCAGAGCGAGAGGCGGACAGAGAGAGACGGGGACAGATGGGGGGGGATAGAGAGAGGGGGAACAGAGAGAGAGGGGGCAGAGTGGGAGGTCAGTGGGGGGGGAGCAGATAGAGGGGGACAGAGAGTGAGGGGGTACAGAGAGAGTGACAGAGAGAGGGGGAGATATTGGGGGTCAGAGAGAGGGGGACAGAGAGTGCGGGTCACACAGTGGGGGGATGTAGAGAGGGGGGACAGAGGGGAGGACAGAGAGCGAGGGGACAGAGAGAGGCGGGACGGGGCGCAGAGAGAGGGGGGACAGAGAGAGAGGGGATCAGAGCAGGAAGGGACGAAGAGAGGTGGACAGAGAGGGTATGTCAGAGAGAGAGGGTTCAGAGAGGGGGGGGACAGAGAGACGTCGACAGAGAGAGGGGACAGGGAGACGGGAAACAGAGAGAGGGGGACAAAGCGATGGCAGACAGAGAGAGAGGGACAGAAAAGGCGACAAAGAGAGGGATAACATAGAGAGGGGGACAGAGAGAGGGTGGACAGAGAGAGAGGGTACAGAGAGAGGGAGAACAGAGGGGGCTAGAGAGTGGGGGCGCAGAGAGAGAGGGAGGACAGAGGTAGGAGGACAGAGAGAGGGGGAGAGAGGGATGGAGCAGACAGATGGGACAGAGAGGGGAGACAGAGAGGGGGGCAGAGAGACGTGGACAGAGAGGGGGACAGGGAGACGGGAAACAGAGAGAGGGGGACAGAGCGATGGCAGACACGGAGAGGGAGACATAGAAGGCGACAAAGAGAGGGATAACATAGAGAGGAGTACAGAGAGAAGGTGGACAGAGAGAGGGGGTACAGAGATGGGGGAACAGAGGGGGTAGAAAGGGGGGGCGCAGAGAAAGAGGGAGGACAGAGATAGGGGACAGAGAGAGGGGGAGAGAGGGAGGGAGCAGAGAGATGGGACAGAGAGGGAAGACAGAGAGGGGGGACAGAGTAACGTGGAGTGAGAGAGGGGGACAGAGAGGGGTGACAGATGGGGGCGGAGAAAGGGGGGTATAAAGAGAGGGGGAAGAGAGGGGGACAGAGAGAGGGGGACAGAGAGTGGGGACAGTGTGAGTGTGGGAAAGACATATGGGCAAGAGAGAGGGGTGGACAGAGAGAAGGGGAAAGAGATGGGGGGACAGAGCGAGGGGGGACAGAGAGAGGGTGTATAGAGTGGGGGTACAGAGAGGGGGTACAGAGTGTGGTGGACAGAGAGAGGAGGGACAGAGAGTGGGGACAGAGAGGGTTAGGGACAGAGACAGGGGTGGACAAAGAGAGGGAGTGACAGAGAGTGGCAGGACAGAGAGACGGGATATTGGAGAGAGGGGGCACAGAGAGAGGTGGACAGAGAGAGGAGGGACATAGAGAGGGGGACAGAGAGGGGTGACAGAGAGGGGTGTGTTAGAGTGGGGAGACAGAGAGATGGGTGGACTGAGAGCGGGGTGGGCCAAGAGAGGGGAGACAGAGAGGGGGGACAGAGGGAGGGGGAACAGTGGGTGGACAGAGAAGGAAGTGGTAGAGAGGAGGCAGAGAGAGAGAGGCGGACAGAGCGTGGGGGATCAGAGGGAGAGGGGACAGAGAGATGGGGGACAGAGAGAGGGGGGACAGAGAGTGGCGAGAGAGAGATGGACAGAAAGGGGGGGCAGAGAGGGGTGACATGGAGAGGGGGACAGAGAGAGGGGAGAGTTAGATGGGGTCAGAGACTGGGGGGACAGAGAGTGGGGGAAAAAGAGTGGGGGGGGAATATTGGGGGGACAGTGTGGGGAACAGAGTGCGAGGATAGAGAGGGAGGGACAGAGAGAGATGGGGGACAGAGAGGGGGGCAGATAGAGGCGCGGAGCAGAAGGGGGACAGAGAGAGGGGTGACAGAGAGAGGGTTGAGGGGGAAAAAAGAGTGGTCACATTGAGAGAGAGGACAGAGAGAGAGGGGACAGAATGAGAGGACAGAGAGATGGGGGACAGAGAGAGAGGATAGATCGATGGCGGGAGAGAGAGAGGGGGGAGAGTGAGAGTGAGTGGACAGAGAGAGAGTGGGTACAAAGATAGGGGTGGACAGAGAAAGAGGGGGAAGAGAGAGGGGGAGAGAGAGAGAGGGGGACAGCGACAGAGGGGGGACAGAGACAGGGAGGCCGAGAGAGACAGCAGAGCGAGAGGCGGACAGATGGAGGGGGACAGAGAGAGGGGGACAGATGGGGTGTGATAGAGAGAGGGGGACAAAGAAGAGAAGGCAGAGAGGGAGGTCAATGGGGGGACAGATAGAGGGGGACAGAGAGTGAGGGGTACAGAGAGAGTGAGAGGATAGAGAGTGCAGACAGAGAGAGGGGACAGAGAGAGGCGGCTCAGAGAGAGGGGTACAGATAGATGGGGACAGAGAGAGTACGGTGCCAGACAGATTGGAACAGAGAGAGGGGAACACGGAGTGGGGGAGAGTGGTGGAGGGGACAGAGAGATGGGGACAGAGGGGGGGCACAGAGGGGGAAACTGAGGTGGGTCAGAGAGTGGGTAAAGAGAGGGGGACAGAGAGGGGGGACAGAGGGAGAGGGGACAGAGAGAGGGGGACAGAGAGAGGGTGACAGAGAGAGGGTGACAGAGAGAGGGGGAGACAGAGGGGGTGAGAGAGAGGGAGGACAGAGAGCGACGGGACAGAGATAGGCGGGTCAGAGAGGAGACTGAATGAGGGGGGGAGAGAGAGATGAGGACAGAGAGCGAGGGCACAGAGAGAGGTGGGATAGAGAGGTGGCTGAGAGAGAGGGTGTCAGAGAGATGGGGGCAGGGGGCGGGACAGAGAGAGATGGGGAGCAGAGAGAGGGGGACAGTGAGATGGGGACAGGGAGTGGAGACAGAGAGAGGGTAGGACAGAGAAACGGGGGACAGAGAGAGGGGGACAGAAAGGGGGGTAGAGAGGGGGATGTCAGAGTGAGGTAGACAGAGAGATGTGTGGACTGAGAGCGGGGGGATGGCAGAGAGGAGGGACTGAGAGAGAGGGGGACAGAGAGAGGGTGCAGAGAGGGTGACAGAGAGAGGGCGAGATAGAGGGGGTCATAGAGAGGGGGACAGAGAGTGCGGTTCACACAGTGGGGGGATGGAGAGAGGGGAGACAGAGGGGATGACAGACAGTAAGGGGACAGAGAGAGGCGGGACGGGCGCAGAGAGAGGGGGACAGAGAGAGAAAATGGGTCAGAGACAGAGATGGAACAGAGAGAGGGGGACAGAGCAGGAAGGGACAAAGAGGGGTGGGCAGACAGGGTATGTCAGAGAGAGAGGGTTCAGAGAGGGGGGACAGAGAGACGTGGACAGAGAGAGAGGAGACAGGGAGACGGGAAACAGAGAGAGGGGGACAGAGCGATGGCAGACAGAGAGACGGAGTCAGAGAAGGGGACAAAGAGTGGGGAAACAGAGAGAGTGGGACAGAGAGAGGGTGGACAGAGAGAGAGGGTACAGAGAGAGGGGGGACAGAGACAGGGTGGACAGAGAGAGAGGGTACAGAGAGAGGGGGAACAGACGGGGGTACAGAGAGACGGCGCAGAGTGAAAGGGAGGACAGCGATAGGGGGACAAAGAGAGGGGGAGAGAGGGAGGGGGCAGAGAGATGGGACAGAGAGGGGAGACAGAGAGAGGGGGGACAGAGAGTCGTGGAGTGAGAGAGGGGGACAGAGAGGGGGGACAGATGGAGGGCGGAGAAAGTGGGGTATAAAGAGAGGGGACAGAGAGGGGGACAGAGAGAGGGGGAACAGAGAGAGAGGGACAGAGAGAGGGTGGGGCAGACAGAGGGTCCAGAGAGAGGGGGGACAGAGACTGGGGACAGCGTGATTGTGGGAAAGACAGATGGGCAAGAGAGAGGGGTGGACAGAGAGAGGGGGACAGAGATGGGGGCAACAGAGCGAGGGGGGTACAGAGAGAGGGTGTAAAGAGTAGGGGATAGAGAGGGGGTACAGAGTGTGATGGACAGAGAGATGAGGGACAGAGAGGGGGGTAAAGAGAGGGGGCGACAGTGAGGGAGGACAGAGAGAGATAGGGACAGAGAGAGGGGTGGACAAAGAGAGGGACTGACAGAGAGAGCCAGGACAGAGAGAGGGGGTAATGGAGAGTGGGGGGCACAGAGAGAGGAGGACAGAGAGAGGAGGGACAGAGATAGGGGACAGAGAGGAGTGACAGAGAGGGGCGTGTCAGGGTGGGGAGATAGAGAGATGGGTGGACTGAGCGGGGTGGGCAGTGTGAGGGGAGACAGAGGGGGGAACAGAGAAAGGGTGACAGAGAGAGGGCGAAATAGAGAGGGTCAGAGAGCGGGAGGACAGAGAGCGAGGGGACAGAGACAGGCGGGACAGAGAGGAGGCAGAGAGAGAGAGAGAGGGACAGAGAGAGAGGAGGACAGGGGGGATTAAGCTATAAGGGGCACAGGGGTGGACAGAGAAGGAAGAGGTAGAGAGGAGGCAGAGAGAGAGGGGGACAGAGGGAGAGAGGACAGAGAGATGGTGGACAGAGGGGGGCCAGATAGAGCGTGGACAGAGAGAGGGGGGACAGAGGGTGGCGAGAGAGAGATAGACAGAAAGGGTGTACAGTGGTGGGGACAGGGAGAGGGGACGGGGGGGGAGTTAGATGGGGTCAGAGACTGGGGGTCAGAGAGTGGGGGAAAGCGAGTGGGGGGACAAATAGTGGGGGGACAGTGTGGGGGACAGAGTGGGAGGATAGAGAGGGAGGGACAGAGAGAGAGAGAGAGAGGACAGAGACTGGGCCAGATAGAGGCGCAAAACAGAGGGGGGACGGAGATAGGGTGACAGAGAGAGGATTGACGGGGGGACAGAGAGAGGGGGCACAGAGAGAGAGAGGACAGAGAGAGTGGGGGACAGAATGAGGGGGCAGAGAGATGGGGACAGAGAGAGAGGGGATAGATAGATGGCTGGATAGAGAGAGAGGGGAGAGTAGGAGTAAGGGGACAGAGAGAGAGTGGGTGCAGAGAGAGGGGGTAGTCAGAGACTGGGGGCAAGAGAGAGGGGGAGAGAGAGAGGGCGACAGCGAGAGAGGGTGGACTGAGAGAGGGGGGTCTGAGAGAGGGGGGACAGAAAGAGGGGAGACAGAAATAGGGGAACAGAGAGAGGGGGAGACAGAGAGATGTTTCACAGAGAGCGTGGTACAGAGAGAGGGGGCAGAGAGAGAGGGGTACAGAGAGAGAGTGGGGAGAGACGGGGGACAAAGAGAGGGGGCACAGAGAGATGGGGAGAGAGGGAGGGGGACAGGGAGAGGGGTATGCAAAAAGTGGGGGACAGAGAGGAGAGACAGAGAGGGGGGAGTTATAAAGGGTGAGAGAGTGGCAGGACAAAGAGTGGGGGGACAGTTTCGGGGACAGAGTTGGGGGACAGAGAGAGGGGGACAGAGAGAGAGGGGGACAGAGCAGGGAGTCTGAGAGAGGGGTGGAGCAGAGGGGGGAACAAAGAGAGGGGGACAGAGAGCGAGGGCGACAGAAAGGGGGGACAGAGATGGGGGACACTGAGAAGGGGGACCGAGAGAGAGGGGAGAGAGAGAGAGAGAGAGAGGATAGAGAGAGGGGACAGAGAGAGTGAGGGGACAGAGATAGAGGGCGTACAGAGAGAGGGGGTGAACAGAGAGAGTGGGACAGAGAAAGGGTGACAGAGAGTGTGAGGAAAGAGAGAGGGGGAGAGAGAGAGGGGTGCAGAGAGAGAGAGATGGGGCAAAGAGAATGGGGACAGAGAGAGGTGGGACACAGAGAGAAGGGGTATAGAGAGAGCGCGGGTACAGAGAGAGAGAGGGAACAGAGACAGTGAGGGGACAGAGAGAGAGGGCGTACAGAGTGCTAAGGTGGATAGAGAGAGGGGACAGAGAGAGGGGGACCGAGAGTGGGGGGAACAGAGTGAGGGGGAGATAGAGGGGGTCAAAGAGAAGGGCGGCAGAGAGTGGGGGGATAGAGAGAGGGAGATGGATAGAGGTGTGTACGGAGGGGAGGGCAGAGAACGGGGGGACAGTGAGAGGTGGAACGGGGTGTCAGAGAGACAGGGGGACAGAGAGAGAGGGGTGACGGAGGGGACCGGGGAATAGAGAAGGAAGGAACGTGGGACACAGAGAGTGGGGCAGAGAGATATGGACAGAGAGAGAGGGGACAGAGAGAGGGGGACAGAGAGACGAGGGACAGAGAGAGGGGTGGAGAGAGAGTGGTGGGACAGAGGGGGACAGAGAGGGGGCACAGAGAGACGTGGACAGGGAGTCAGGGTACAGTGAGAGGCGGCAGAGGGGGCGGGACAGAGAGAGGGGGACAGAGAGATGGAGGACAGAGAAGGGGATGGGGGACAGAGAAGAGGGCACAGAGAGACAGGGGACAGAGAGGGAGGAAAGAGAGAGTGTGGACAGAAAGAAGGGGGTACAGAAAGAGTGGGCAGAGACATGGGGACAGAGAGAGGGGATAGAGAGAAAGAGGGGACAGACAGAGTGAGGGGACAGAGACAGAGGGCCTACAGAGAGAGGGGTGGACAGAGAGAGGGGTACAGAGAGTGAGGGGACAGAGACAGGGGGCATAGAGTGGTGGACGGAACATGGTAGATGGAGAGACTGGGGTACGGAGAGAAGGGAAGAGAACGAGGGAACAGAGCGAGGTGGTATGAGGGTTCAGAGAGAGGGGGAACGGGGGAGATGGGGAGACAGAGGGGGGACAGAGAAGGAAGGGACAGAGAGAGGGGGAGAGAGAGTGGGGACAGAGTGAGGGGGCAGAGAGAGAGGGGTTAGAGAGAGTGAGGGTACAGAGAGGGGGAACAGAGAGAGGGAGGACAGTGAGAGGGGGACAGAGAGGGGGGTGCCAGGGTCGGGGAGACAGAGAAATGGGTGCACTGAGAGCGGGGGGCAGAGAGAGGGGGGACTGAGAGAGAGCAGCAGAGAGAGGGGGTGACATAAAGGGGGACAGAGAGAGGAGGAAGGGTAGAGAGGCGGGACAGAGGCGGGATAGAATGGGGGGACCAAGAGGGTGGGAACAAAGAGGGGGGACAGAAAGATGGGGACAGAGAAAGGGGTGGACTGAGAGAGGGGGACAGACACAGGGGGTGACAGAGAGAGGGGACATAGAGAGGGGGACAAAGAGGGTGGTCAGAGTGAGAGGGGGCAGAGAGAGAGGGGGCAGAGAGAAGGGTCGCCAGAGAGAGGGAGGACTTCGCGATAGGGACAGAAAGAAGGGGGACTTGGGGGGGCAGAGAAAGGCGGACAGACAAAGGGTGTACAGAGAGAGGGGGAAGAGAGCGGGGGACAGAGATGGGGACAGAGAGATGGGGTCAGAGAGAGGGGGAGAGAGAAAGGCGCGACAGTGGAGGGAGCAGCAAGCTGGGCACTGAGAGAGAAGCAGGCAGAGAGAAGGGAGACAGAGAGAGTGGGTACAGTATGAGGGGGGTTACAGAGAGAGGGGTGTTCAGAGACAGGGGTACAGAGAGAGGGGGACAAAGAGAGGGGGACAGAGAGGGGGGAAACAGATAGAGGGAACAGAGAGAGGGGACAACAGAGAGAGGGGGAAAGAGAGAGAGGGGAACAGAGAGTAGAGGGAACAGAGGGGGGGAAAGAGAGAGGGGGACAGAGAGAGGTGGACAGATAGAGGGAAGGCCAGAGAGGGGAGAATAGTGAGAGGGCGCGACAGCGAGAAGGGCAAAGAGAAAGGGAACAGAGTGGGGGTACAGAGAGAGCGAGACAGAGAGAGGGCTAGACAGAGACAGGGGGAAAGACAATGCGGGCCAGTAGAGAGGACTCCGAGATTTCGGGACAGAGGGGTGACAGAGAGGGGGATAGAGAGGGGGAAGAGCGGGTGGGACATACAGAGCGGCCAGAGAGAGGGGGGATAGAGATGGGGGCAGAGAGAGGGGGGACGTAGTGAGGTGCGGCCAGAGAGGGGAGACAGAGAGAGGTGGACATAGAGAGGGGGAGAGACAGAGAGGGGGACAGAGACGGGGACAGAAAAGGAGGACAGAGAGGGGGACAGAGAGAGAGGGACAGAGAGAGGGTGGACAGAGAGAGGGGGAGAGACAGAGAGGGGGACAGAGAACGGGTACAGAGAGAGATGGGGACAGAGAGATGGGGACAGAGAGTGGGCACAGAGAGGGGGAGAGAGTGGATGGACAATGGGGTGACAGAGAAAATAGGGACTGGGGGCACATAGAGGGGAGCACAGAGAGAGGGGGACAGAGACAGGGAGACAGAGAGAGTGGGGCACAGAGGGAGTGAACAGAGAGAAATGGGGACAGTGAGAGGGGGACATAGAGAGAGACGGACAGAGAGAGGGGGCAGAGCGAAGAATGGGTGCAGAGAGATGGTACAGAGTGGGGGGACAGAGAGAGGGGGACAGAGTGAGTGTGGACAGAAAGAGGGGGAGACAGAGAGGGGGATAGAGAACGGGGACATAGAGAGATGGGGACAGAGAGATGGGGGACAGACAGTGGGGACAAAAAGGGGGGAGAGAGATGGTAGACAAAGTGTGGACAGAGAGATGAGGGACAGAGGGCGGGACTTGAGGCACAGAGGGGGGCACAGAGAGAAGGGAACAGAGACAGGGAGACAGAGAGAGTGGGGCACAGAGGGAGTGAACAGAGAGAAATGGGGACAGGGAGAGGGGGACAGAGAGAGAGAGACGGACAGAGAGAGGGCAGAGAGAAGGCTGGGTAGAGAGAGAGGGTACAGAGAGGGGCGGACAGAGAGAGTGGGGACAGAAGGAGGGGGACTGAGAGAGGGGTGGACAGAGAGAGAGGGGCAGAGAGGGGCGACAGAGAGTGGGGGACTGAAAGAGGGAGGACAAAGAGAGGGAGACAGAGAGGGGACATAGAAGGTGGGGACAAAAAGAGTGGGACAGAGAGAGAGGGGACAGAGAGAGAGGGGGACAGAGAGAGTGGGAGAGAGCGAGGGGGTACAGAGAGCGTGGTGTTCAGAGAAGGGCAGAGAGAGGGGCACAAAGAGAGGGTGGACAGAGAGAATGGGTTAGAGAGAGTGGGGGGACAGAGGGGGGACAGAGACGGGGTCAGAGAGGGGTCAGAAAGAGATGGGGACAGAGAGAGGGGGACAGAGAGAGGGGGAAGAGAGAGAGTGGGCAGAGAGTTGGGGACAAAGAAGGGGGTCTGAAAGGGTTCAGAGACGGTGAAAAGAGGGGGACAGAGAGTGGGGTGACAGAGAAAGGATGAGACAGAGAAGGGAGCAGAGAGAGGGAGGACAGAAGTGGGGGCACTGCGAGAGGGGTGATAGAGAGGGTGGGACAGAGGGGGGACAGAGTAGGGGGGGAAGAGATAGGTGTGACAGACAAAGGTCCCAGAGACAGGGCGGACAGAGAGAGGGGGACAGACAGTGGGGGGACAGAGAGTGGGGGTCAGAGGAGGGGACAGAGAGAGAGTGAGGGCAGAGCGAGAGGAACAGAAAGGGGGGACAGAGAGGGGTGGGTAGAGAGTGAGGCGACAGAGACAGAGAGAGAGGACAGAGAGAGGGGGGGACAGAGAGAGAGGAACAGAGAGAAGAGGACAGAGGGGGGAAAGAGAGCGGGGGACAGAGAGAGTGAGAGAGGGGGGACATAAAGAGGGGGGACAGAGAGATTGGGACAGGAAGGGGGGACAGAGAGGGGGGACAGAGGGAGGGGAAATGAGAGAGGGGGTGAGAGAGGGGTGGACAAGAGGGAGAACAGAGAGAGGGAAGCAGAGCGAGGGGCGCGAGGGGCACGGGGGGCAGAGAGAGAGGACAGACTGAGGTGGGATGGAGAGAAGCGGCACAACGGGCGGGACGGGTGGGGACAGAGAGAGAGGGGCACAGAGGGAGTGGGGCCAGAAAAAAGGTGGGACAGAGAGAAGGGGACAGAGAGAGGGTGACAGAGAGAGGGGGGACGAAGAGAGGGGGACAGAGAGAAGGATGGGTGCAGAGAGAGTGTACAGAGAGGGGGGAGACAGAGAGAGTGGGGACGGAAAGAGGCAGAACAGAGAGAGGGGTGGACATAGAGAGGGCGACAGAAGTGAGCGACAGAGAGAGATGGGGACAGAGAGGGTGGGAAAAGAGAGAGAGGGACAGAGTGAGAGGGGACAGGGGACAGAGAGAAGGGGACAGACAGAGAGGGGCAGAGAAGAAGGGGACAGAGAGAGAGGGCGAGGCAGATATAGGTGTGGACAGAGAGGGGGAACTGAGCGAGGGGTGGACAGAGAGGGGGTCTGTGAGGGGGAACAGAGAGTGGAGAGTGGAGACAGAGAGAGGGTGGACAGAGAGAGTGGTACAGAGAGAGGGTGACAGAGAGAATGGGACAGAGAGAGTGGTGGGACAAAGAGGGGGGACAGATGTGGCACAGAAAAGAGGGACAGAGAGAGATGGGGATAGAGAGAGGTACAGAGAGAGGGTGGAGAGAGAGATGGGGGCCAGAGATGGGAGACAGGGAAGGGGACAGAGAGGGGGACAGAGAGAGGGGCAGAGAAAGGGTTACAGAGAGGGGGACAGAGAGAGGGGAACAGACAAAGGGGGGTTCAGAGAGCGAGGGACAAATGGGGGGACAGAGAGGGGGGAGAGATAAAGGGGACAGCGAGAGGTGGGAGAGGGAGAGGGGTGCCGGAGAAAGGGCGAGACAGAGAGGGGGTGTAGGGAGAGAGGTGGGACAGAAAGGGGGCCACAGCTTGAGGGTGGGACAGAGAGGGTGGGACAGACAGAGGAGGGACAGAGAGCGCGGGGGACAGAGAGCGGGACAGAGAGAGAGTGAGGGCAGAGAGAGAGGCACAGAAAGGTGGACAGAGAGAGGGGGGATAGAGAGAGGGGACAGAGAGAGAGACGACCGAGAGAGTGGGCAGAGAGACGGGGAACAAAGAGAAGAGGACAGAGGGGGAAAGAGAGCGGGGACAGAGAGGGGACATAGAGCGGGGCAAAGAGAGAGTGGGGGGACAGATGTGGGTACAGAGAGAGTGGGTAGAGAATGACGGGGTACAGAGAGAGTAGTGGACAGAGACAGAGGAGATAGAGAGCGAGGGGGCAGAGAGAGGGGGCGACAGAGAGAGGGGTAAAGAAAGAGGGAAACAGAGAGTGGGGGACAGAGAGGGGATCAGAGAGAGTGGACAGAGAGAGGGAGACAGAGAGAAGGCGAGACAGAGAGAGGTGGAAAGAGAATGAGGGACAAAGGGGTAGAACAGGGAGAGGCAGGTTCTGAGAGAGAGGGGACAGAGAGGGGTGATAGAGTGGGGGACAGATAGAGGGGGGACAAAGACGGGGGACAGAGGGGGCATAGCGAGGGGGGACAGAGAGGGGGGTACAGAGACAGGGGCGGACAGAGAGTGAGACAGAGAGGGGGAGAAAGAGTGAGTGAGAGAGAGGGGGACAGAGAGATGGGGACAGAGAGATGGAGACAGGGAGGGGGCACAGAGAGGGGGGACAGAAGGAGGGGGACTGAGAGAGGGGGAGAGAGATGGGTGGACAGAGACGGAGGACAGAGAGAGAGGGAGGCAGAGAGCGGGTACAGAGAGGGATGGATAGAGACAGGGAGACAGAGCGAGGGGGGCAGTGGTGGGGGAGAGAGAGAGGTGGACAGAGAGAGAGGCGATAGAGAGAGAGGGGGACACAGAGAGGGGGCGGCAGAGAGAGGGGAAAAGGGAGAGGGAAACAGACAGAGGGGGACAGAGAGGGGGTCAGAGAGAGGGGGAGACAGAGAGGTGGCGAGACAGAGAGATGGGGAAAGAGAATGGGGGACAGAATGGTAGGACAGGGAGAGGCCGGGTCAGCGAGAGGGGGACAGAGAGGTGGGATAGAGTGGGGGACAGAGAGTGGGTGGGACAGACAGAGGGGCCAGAGCGAGGGGGGAACAGATAGGGGGGTACAGAGAGAGGGGCGGACTGAGAGAGAGGGAGACGGGGGGGGGGGAGGTCAGAGAGAGTGGGACAGAGAGAGAGGGGGATTGAGAGGGAGGGGAAAGAGAGTGGGGGACAGACATCATGGGCAGAGAAGAGGGGGACAGAGAGAGAGGGCGAGGCAGAGATAGGTGTGGACAGAGAGGGGGGAATGAGAGGTGGGTGGACAGAGGGGGGTCAGTGAGAGAGGGGACATAAAGTGGAGACAGAGAGAGTGTGGAAAGACCGAGGGGTACAGAGAGACAGAGAAAGTGGGACAGAGAGAGGGAGAACAGAGAGGGGAGAGAGAGAGGGGGGACAGAGCGAGAGTGGACAGAGAGGGTGGTACCGAGAGCGGGGGACAGACAGAGATTGACAGAGAAGAGGGGGACAGAGAGAGAGGGCGAGGCAGAGATAGGTGTGGAATGAGAGGCGGGACTGAGAGAGGGGTGGACAGCGAAGGGGACAGAAGGGGTCAGAGAGAGAGAGGGGCGCAGAAAGGGGTACAGAGAGGAGGGACAGAGAGAGGGGGCAGACAAAGGGGGGACAGTGAGAGAGGGACATAGAGGGGGAGAGAGGGAGAGGATCATTTAAAGGGGGACAGAGAGAGGGGGAGAAGGAGAGGCATGACAGAGCGGGAATAGACGGGTGGACAGAGAGAGTGGGGACAGAAAGAGGGGGGACAGAGAAAGAGGTCGACAGAGAGAAGGCCGCGAAGAGGGGGTGACAGAGATGGTGACAGAGAGATGGGGACAGAGAGAGGTGGCGACAAAGAGAGGGGGGACAAAGGGAGGGGGGACAGAGAAATTGGGACAGAGAGAGAGGGAGAGACAGAGACGTGGACAGAAAAGGAGGACAGAGACTGGGACAGAGAGAGGGGGGCAGAGAGAGGGGGGACAGAGGTTGGACAGAGAGAGGCGAGACAGAGTGCGGGACTGGGGAAGAGAGAGGAGCACAGGGAGAGGGGAACTGTGAAGGGGGACGGAGAGAGGGGGACAGAGAGAAGGATGGTTGCAGAGGTGGGGGCAGATGGACGGGTTGACAGAGAGAGGAGGGACAGAGAGAGGAGGAGAGACAGAGAGGGGCCAGAGAATGGGGACAGAGAGGGATGGGGACAGAGAGGGGGGAGAGAGAGGGTGGACAGAGGGGGGCAGAGAGATGCGGGACGGAGGGCGGGACTGGGGGCACATAGAGGTCGGCAGAGAAAGGAGGACAGAGACAGAGAGGGGAGACAGAGAGAGAGGATGGCAGAGAGTGGGGGACAGAGTGAGGTGGACAGAGATTGGAGGACAGAGATGGGGGACAGAGAGAGGTGGGACAGAGAGTAGAGGGCAGAGAGAGGAGGGCAGAGATAGAGAGGGGAATCAGAGAGAGGGTGACAGAGAGTAGGGGACAGAGAGAGATGGATAGAGAGAGGGGGACAAAGAGAGGAGGACAGAGACAGAGAGAGGGGAGACACAGAGAGGCGGTCAAAGAGTGGGGGACAGAGAGCGGTGGACAGAGAGAGAGGGACAGAGAAAGGTGGAGAGAGAGAGGGTGATGGGGGGGACAGAGAGAGGGGGTACAAAGAGAGGGGGCCAGAGAGGTTGACAGAGAGCGGAGGAGAGAGAGAGGGAGACAGAGAAAGAGGGGGCACAAAAAGAACGGGGACAGACAGAGTGGGGGGACAGAGAGGGGGAGAGAGAACGGGGACAGAGAGAGATGGGGACAGAGAGATGGGGACAGAGATGGGAACAGAGAGGGGGAGAGAGAGGGTGGATGGGGGGACAGAGAGAGGCTGGACAGAAGGGGGTCGGGGGGGCATATAGTGGGAAGCACAGAGACGGGGGAGGAGAGGGGGAGGCAGAGTGAGTGGGGGAGAGAGGGAGGGGACAGAGAGAGGGGCAGGGAGAGAGGGGACAGAGAGAAGGATGGGTGCAGAGAGAGTGTACAGAGAGGGGGAGACAGAGAATAGGGACAGCAAGAATGGGGACAGAGAAAGTGGTGACAGAAAGTGGGGGCAGAGAGAGGGGGACAGAAAGAGGGTGACAGAGAGAGGGACAGAGAGGGAGGGGATAGAGCGAGGCGGAAGAGAGTGGGGGACAGAGAGAGATGGAACAGAGTGGGTGGGGACAGAGAAAGGGGGAAGAGAGAGAGAGAGAGTGGGAACAGAGGGGGACAGAGGGAAATGGGGACAGAGAGAGGGGGAAGAGAGAGAGAGAGTGGGAACAGAGGGGGACAGAGGGAAATGGGGACAGAGAGAGGGGGGAGACAAAGAGACGGGGACAGAGAGGGGGGCAGAGAATGGGACAGAGAGGGGGACAGAGAGAGAGGTGGGCAGAGACAGGGGAGGGAGATAGGGGAACAGAGGGAAGGATTGGTGCTGAGAGAGTGTACAGAGAGGGGGAGACAGAGAATGGGGACAGAAAGAGGGGAGACGGAGAGAGGGGTGACAGAGACTGGGTGCAGAGAGAGGGGGACATAGAGAGAGGGGACAGAGAGGGAAGGGACAGAGAGAGGGGACAGAGTGTGGGGGACAGTGTGCGGGGAACAGAGAGAGATGGGACAGAGAGTGTGGGGACAGAGAGAGGGGGAAAAGAGAGAGAGTGTACGGGGGGGGGAGACAGAGAGAAATGGGGACAGAGAGAGGGGGACAGAAAGGGGGAACAGAGAGAGATGGGGCAGAGAGGGGGGACAGAGAATGGGACAGAGAGGGGGACAGAGAGAGAGTGGCAGAGAGAGTGGGTAACATGAAGGGGGACAAATAGAGGAGGAAAGAGAGTGGTGGGACAGAGGGGGGATAGAGAGGGGGGTCCAAGAGGGTGGGAAAAATGAAGGCGGCCAGTAAGATGGGGACAGAGAAAGGGGTGGACAGAGAGAGCGGACAGACAGAGGGGGTGACAGAGAGAGGGGACATAGAGAGAGGCGACAAAGAGGGTGGTCAGAGAGAGAGTGTTCAGAAAGAGAGGGGGCAGAGAGAAGGGGCGACAGAGAGAGAGAGGACAGAGCGAGGGGGAAGAGAGAAGGGGGACTGGTGGCAAAGAAAGGTGGACAGACTAAAGGTATACAGAGAGATGGGGAAAAGAGCGGGGGACAGAGAGGGGGACAGAGAGGTGGGGACAGAGAGAGGGGGAGAGTGAAAGGCGCGACAGCGGATGGAGCAGAGAGCTGGGCACTGAGAGAGAAGCGGGCAGAGAGGGGGGGACAGAGAGAAGGGGACAGAGAGAGGTGGACCAAGCGAAGGGGACGGAGGGCGGACACGGATAGAGGGAACAGCGAGAGGGCGCGACATCGAGAAGGGGAAAGAGAAAGGGGAACAGAGAGTGGGGGGACAGAGAGAGGGAGACAGAGAGAGGGCTAGACAGAGACGGGGGAAAGACAATGGGGGCCAGGAGAGAGAACAGCGAGATGTCGGGACGGAGGGGCCAGAGAGAGAGGGGGATAGAGGCGGGGGGCAGAGAGAGTGGGGACATAGCGAGGTGGTGAAAGAGAGGGGGGACAGAGAGAGGTGGAGAGAAGAGGGAGAGAGACAGAGAGGAGGACAGAGACGAGGACAGAAGAGCGGGCCAGAAAGAGGGGGCAGAGAGAGGGGGGACCGAGGGTGGACAGAGAGAGAGGCGAGACAGAGTGCAGGAAGGGGGAGAGAGAGGGGGGACAGAGAGAGGGGGACAGAGAGGGGGACGGAGAGCGGAGGATAGACAGAAGAATGGTTGCAGAATTGGGGACAGAGGGACGTGTGGTCAGAGAGAGGGGGACAGAGTACGGGGACAGAGAGAGATGGGGACAGAGAGATGGGGACAGAGAGTGGGGACAGAGAGTGGGGAGAGAGTGGGTGGACAAAGAGGGGACAGAGAGAATCGGGACTGGGGGCACATAGAGGGGGGCACAGAGAGGGAGTACAGAAAGAGGGCGGACAGAGAGAGGGAGACAGAGAGGGGAGGACAGAGAGTGAGAGAGAGGGGGACACAGAGAGGGGACGGGGGGTCAAAGAGAGTGGAACAGAGAAAGAGGGGACAGAGAGTGTGGTACAGAGAGAGGGGGATTGACAGGGAGGGGGAAGAGAGTGGGGGATAGACATCATGGGCAGAGATAGGTTTGGACAGAGAGCGGGGACTGAGAGTGGGGTGGACAGAGTGGGTTCAGTGAGAGAGGGGACAGAGAGTGGAGACAGAGAGAGGGTGGACAGAGCGAGCGGTACAGAGAGACAGAGAGAGTGGGACAGAGAGAGGGAGGACAGAGAGGGGGGTGAGAGACCTGGGACACAGAGAGGGGGGAGAGAGAGAGGGGGTGAGAGAGAGAGGGGGGGAGAGAGAAGGGGACAGAAGGGGTCAGAGGGAGAGAGGGCACAGAAAGGGGTACAGAGAGGAGGGACAGAGAGGTGGCAGACAAAGAGTGGAGAGGGAGAGAGGGACAAAGATGGGAAGACCGAGAGAGGGGATCTGATAAAGGAGGACAGAGAGAGGGGGAGAGGGAGAGGTATGACAGAGCGGGGATAGAGCGGTGGACAGAGAGAGTGGGGACAGAAAGAGGGGGGGACAGAGAAAGTGGTCGACAGAGAGAAGGCTGCCGGGAGGGGATGACAGAGAGGGTGTCAGAGAGATGGGGACAGAGAGAGGTGGCGACAAAGAGAGGGGGGACAGAGAGAGGGGGGACAGAGAGATGGGGACTGAGAGAGGGTGGAGAGAGAGAGAGGGACAGAGAGATGGAGGACAGAGAGAGGGGGAGAGAGAGAGGGGGGTAAAGAGAGGAGGGTACCGAGAGAGGGGGACAGAGAGGGTGGGTACAGAGAGTGGGGGTCAGACAGAGATGGGCAGAGAAGAGGGGGACAGAGAGAGAGGGCGACAAAGTTACGGGGGACAGAGAGAAGGGGACAGGCAGAGGGTGGAAAGAGAGAGGGGGACAGAGAGATGGAGGACAGAGAGAGGGGGAGAGAGAGAGAGAGAGGGGGGGACAGAGAGCGGGGGACAGAGAGGGTGGGGACAGAGAGTGGGGGAAAGACAGAGATGGGCAGAGAAGAGGGGAACAGAGAGAGATGGGGACAGAGAGAGGGGACAGAGAAGGTGTCAGAGAGAGTGGGACAGAGAGAGGGGACAGAGAGGGTGGTACAGAGAGAGGGGGACAGAGAGGTTGGCGATGAGAGTGGAGGACAGACAGAGATGGGCAGAGAAGACGGAGACAGAGAGAGAGGGCGAGGCAGAGATTGCTGTGGACAGAGAGGGGAGAATGAGAGAGGGGTGGACAGAGGGCGGTCAGTGAGCGAGGGGACAGAGAGTGGCGACAGAGAGAGGGTGGACAGAGAGAGTGGTACAGAGAGACAGAGAGAGTGGGACAGTGAGAGGGGGACAGAGAGGGTGAGGGGGGGACAGTGAGAGGGGACATAGAGTGTTGGGGACAGAGAGAGTGGGCGACAGAGAGAGCTGGGACAGAGAGAAGGGTACAGACAGAGATGGGCAGAGAAGAGGGGGACAGAGAGAGTGGTGACAGAGAGAGTTGGTGACAGAGAGAGGGGGACAGAGAGAGGGGACATAGAGAGAGGGGGACAGAGAGAGTGGGCGACAGAAAGAGATGGGACAGAGAGAGGGGGGACAGAGCGAGAGCGAGACAGAGAGAGGGGGACAGAGAGAGGGGACAGAGAGGGTGGTTCAGGGAGAGGGTGCTAGAGAGGGTGGCGACAGAGAGTGGGGGACAGACAGAGATGGGCAGAGAAGAGGGAGACAGAGAGAGAGGGCGAGGCAGAGATTGCTGTGGACAGAGAGGGGAGAATGAGAGAGGGGTGGACAGATGGGGGTCAGTGAGCGAGGGGACAGAGAGTGGCGACAGAGAGAGAGGGTGGACAGAGAGAGTGGTACAGAGAGACAGAGAGCGTGGGACAGTGAGAGGGGGACAGAGAGAGTGAGGGGGGGGGACAGTGAGAGGGGACATAGAGAGATGGGGACAGAGAGAGTGGGCGACAGAGAGAGATGGGACAGAGAGAGGGGACATAGAGAGAGTGGGCGACAGAGAGAGCTGGGACAGAGAGAAGGGGACAGAGAGAGATGGGCAGAGAAGAGGGGGACAGAGAGAAGGGGACAGACAGAGATGGGCAGAGAAGAGGGGGACAGAGAGAGTGGTGACAGAGAGAGGTGGTGACAGAGAGAGAGGGACAGAGAGAGGGGACAGAGAGAGGGGGGACATAGAGAGAGGGGGACAGAGAGAGTGGGCAACAGAAAGAGATGGGACAGAGAGAGGGGGGACCGAGAGAGAGCGAGACAGAGAGAGGGGGACAGAGAGAGGGGGTACAGAGAGGTGTGACAGCGAGAGGGCGAGACCGAGAGTGGGGGATGGAGGGAGGGGACAGAGATGGGTGACAACGAAATGGCGGCACAGAGTGAGGCGGCAGAGAGAGGGGGAGAATGAGGGGGGACAGAGAGGGGCTGACAGAGATGAGGGACAGAGAGAGAGGGACAGAGGGGGGCGACAGAGAGAGGGGGCCAGAGAGAGGGCGGACAGAGAGAGAGGAGACAGAGTAGGGGGAAGAGATAGGTGGGACAGGCAGAGAAGTCAGAGAGAGGGGTGGACAGAGACAGGGAGACAGACAGAGAAGGGACAGAGGGAGGGGGCAGAGAGAGAGGACATAGAGAGAGGGGTACAGAGAGAAGGGAGACTGAGAGAGGGGGACAGAGAGAGGGGAACAGTGAGAGGGGGAGCATAGCGACGGGTGGGCAGAGTGAGGGTGTAGAAAGAGAGGGGCGGACAGAGTGGGAAGACAGAGAGAGGGGGGCAGAGAGAGGGGTACAGAGGGGGGACAGAGAGACGGGGACAGACAGAGGTGGGACAGAAAGAGGGGGAACAAAGGGGTGACAGAGTGAGGCAGGGCAGAGGGCGGGACTGGTGGGGACAGAGATAAAGGGGCACAGAGAGAGTGGGGACAGAGGGGGAGACAGGGAGAGTGGGGACAGAAAGAGGGCGGTACAGAGAGAGGCGTGGACAAAGAAGGGGACGGAGAGAGGGGGACAGAGAGAAGGATGGGGCAGAGAGAGGGAGACAGAGAGAGGGGTGTCAGAGAGAGTGGGACAGAGAGAGAGGGGACGGAGAGGGTGGTGACAGAGAGAGGGGGACAGAGACGGTGGGGACAGAGAGTGGGGGACAGACAGAGATGGGCAGAGAAGAGGGGACAGCGAGAGCGGGCGAGGCAGAGAAATGTGTGGACAGAGAGGGGAGACTGAGCGAGGGTGGACAGAGAGAGGGGGACAGAGAGGGGGAGAGGGGGGTACAGAGAGAGATGCGGACGGGGGGACAGAGAGAGGGGAGAGAGAGATGTGGGACAGAGATGGGGGACAGAGAAGGGGACTGAAGGGGTCAGAGAGAAAGAGGAAAAGAGAAAGGGGTACAGAGAGGGGGACAGACAGAGGGGGACAGAGAGAGAGGGACAAAGAGGGCGGAGAGGGAGAGGTGTGACTGAGCGGGGATAGAGGGGTGGACATAGAGAGTGGGGAAAGAAAGACGGGGGACAGAGAAAGGGGTGGACAGAGAGAAGGCGACAGAGAGAGGGGGTGACAAAGAGGGTGTCATAGAGATGGGGACAGAGAGAGGGGACAGAGAGAGGGGGACAGAGAGGGGGAGATAGAGAGAGAGCGAGAGAGAGTGAGGGGGACAGAGTGATGGGGACAGAAAGAGGGAGAGAGGCAAGACAGGGGGACAGAGAGTGGAGCACAGGGAGAGGGGGACGGGGACAGAGAGAAGGGGAAAAAGAGGGGGAACAGAGAGAGGGGACAGAGAGAGGGGGACAGAGACAGGGGACATATAGAGGGGGGACAGAGAGAGTGGGCGACAGAGAGAGGGGGACAGAGACAGTGAGGCAGAGAGAAGGGGACTGAGAGAGTGGGACAGAGAGACCATGACAGAGAGAGTGGTACACAGAGAAAGCGAGAGTTGGACAGAGAGAGCGGGACGGGGGAGAGAGGGAAACGACAGAAAGGGGGACAGAGAAGGGGACAGAAGGGGTCAGAGAGAGAGAGAGGAGCAGAGAAAGGGGTACAGAGGGAGGACAGGGAGAGGGGCACAGAGAGAGTGGGGGACAGAGAGAGAGAGGGACGAAGATGGGGACAGAGAGAGGTGGTCAGATAAAGAGGGACAGAGAGAGGGGGAGAGGGAGAGGCGTGACAGAGCGGGGATAGAGGGGTGGACAGAGAGAGTGGGACAGAAAGAGGGGGACACAGAAATGAGTGTACAGAGAGAAGGCGACAGAGAGGGGTGTGACAGAGCAGTTGTCAGAGAGAGAGGACAGAGAGAGAGGGGGACAGAGAGAGGGATGACAGAGAGAGAGTGAGACAGAGAGACGGGACAGAGAGATGGGGACAGAGAGATGGAGAGAGAGAGGCAGGATTGGGGGACAGAGTGTGGAGCACAGGGAGAGGCGGACATAGGTGGCGACAGAGAGAAGTGGGAAAAGAGGGGTACAGAGAGAGAGGGGGACAGAGAGGGGGGGCAGAGAGAGGGTACATCGAGAGTGGGCGACAGAGAGAGGAGGACAGAGACAGGGAGACAGAGAGAAGGGGGACTGAGAGAGGGGGACAGAGAGAGGGGCAGAGAGAGAGCGAGACAGAGAGAAGGGGACAGAGAGATGGGGTACAGAGAGGTGTGATAGAGAGAGGGTGAGACAGAGAGGGGGACAGAGAGGGGGGACAGAGATAGGTGACAGCGCGATGGCGGCACAGAGTGAGGGGGAAAGAGAGAGGGGGAGAGTGAGATGGGGACAGAGAGAGGGGTGACAGAGAGGGGGGACAGAGATAGTGGACAGAAGGTGGCGACAGAGAGAGGAGGCCAGAGAGAGGGGGGACAGAGAGAGGGAGACAAACAGAGGGGGACAGAGGGAGGGTGGCAGAGAGGATGGACAGGGAGAGAAGGTGTAGAGAGAGGGGTACAGAGAAGGGGGGACAGAGAGAGGGGACAGACAGAGGGGTTACAGCGGTGGAGGACAGAGAGAGGGGGATGGAGAGAGGGGGTGACAGAGAGAGGGGACAGAGAGAGGGGACATAGAGAGAAGGGGAAAGAGAGAAAAGGGACTGAGAGAGGAGGACAGAGATTGCGGGGACAGAGAGAGAGCGAGAGAGAGAGGGGGGACACAGAGAGGGGGGACAGAGAGTTGTGACAACGAGAGGGCGAGACAGAGAGAGGGGGAAAGAGAGGGGGACAGAGATGGATGACAGCGAGATGGTGGGACAGAAGGAGGGGGACAGAGAGGGGTGTTAGAAACAAAACTCACTTATAAATCAGCCGGAGACAAAGCCATGGAAAAAATGACAATTTAATAAAAACTTGCAAGTCTGGGCACCCTTACTGCTTGCCTGGCAAGGAGTGCGAGGATATCAGTTATACAATCATTTTTGTACAGTCTGTGTGCCACAAGCTCACATTCCTTACCTTATCATAATCATTTATTTCATTTCATTTCCTTATTTGGCCTAACCTTAAGATGATTACTTCACTTGTTTTTCTCTTTCCTTATCTCAGTACCAGGCTGTCCCGTGACCTTGGATGTCTGGGTTCTTTGTCTTGTTACTATAAGCTTTATTGTGAAAATACCCTTACTTCTTTTGTGGTCAGCTACAACACTCCATACTTATTTCCTAGCCTAAAATTATTTTTTTACACTACTTCTTTAAAAGAACCCCTATATTCATTAAAGTCTTAGCCTTAAGTATACTGCACGCTACAAGAATTCCATGACCATTTGTATAATGTCTCACCCCTCCTCATCTACAGAAATTAAACTCCACTAGCACTTACAACGATTACATTTCTATATCGCCTGCAGAAAACTACATTTCTTATTTCCCACAATTCCCCCTTTTTTTCTAAAATCTGTAGTTTCTGCACTTACTATTTCTCCTTCAATCCATTTTCTAATTTTCTGTGCTCTTACGTTTTCTTGGCTCTGAGGTTTACAATCTTATATCTTGAAAGAAACAGCTTCAGATGCATTAGGCAGGTGAACAATGAGCACTGGACATGTACATAGTTATACCTTTGCGCTGCATGAGGTCACCTCTCCCAGCTACGTGACTTCCCTTTGTCTAAATTAAACTCCACTTCTATTTTCTTTACTGCGTCTCTAGTATAGCTTATAAATCTTTGTTGGTTATTAAAAAATGTAGTTTATCCAATCTACATTTTTGTAAATTGTTACCCACCAAAATAGGGATGGTTCAAAACCTGCTGCAATCTGGTTGGGGGCCTTAAACTCGTCAGGCACCCCCCCCCCCCAGGAACTCCTGAGGAGTCAAGATAAATCCTGTCATCAAAGGAAGTCTCCAATATCAATCTCTTGCTTCGCTCGTCCTCCTTCATTATCTTCGCCTCTTTCTCAAATGCCAAGGTAAATGGAATTGCCAATTGTACAATTGCACAAGTGCCCCGCCAGCTAGAGGGCATAGTGGATCTTCAAATCTTCCCACCACAGTACCATCACAAATCCGCTCGGGGTAATTTTAAGGCTGAATAGTTCCTTCCCCACTCTGTCTCGGAAACTGATTCAATTTCCGAGCATAGCGTTAGGTCCCCTAGAAATCGGGACTGGTCTGTTCCATTCCTCTGAACACAGGAGGTATGATTCCCAACCACATTCGCAAACATAGGGGAGTTTTTAATTCTCTCCCCTTTAGGGAAGGAAACATAGACAGCAATGGCCGGCAACCGGGGTTTCCCCAAACCGTCTCATCCTGGTACAGGGCTATTATGCATGGTATACCGGCCCCGTCTTGCTTCCACTCCAGCGGAAAGGGAACCACTCGAGACACCGGGCTACCTGAGGCACATGCATATCAATTGCTTTTGTTTATGCTTGTTACCGTATATTTCACCCATTCTACCCAGGCATTTGTATTCCTGTATCCAGTTGCTAGTTCAAGGGTCTGTCTTAGTTCTTTGACCTCTATAATGTTTACCAAATTCAGGTGGCTGTCAGGGATATAAGGTTCTTGTTCTTTTCGCTTTCCCTTTTCTCCCATTATTTGAAAGCAGCAGCCAACAAAACACTTCGAAGGATACCTCCCAGTCACTGCACCCTACATATTTTCAGGGGGACCTCAGTGGCTTCCATTAAGATCATAAAGTTGTTGCTGAGGGGGTCGACTCCCATTTTCACGGGCAGGAAGAAAGCGAGCAGGAAAGGATTCTTCAGAGGAGGTATTTTTAATAGTGAGGTATATCAGGTTGCATTTCTCATCAGTACATTCTGGGGACGGGCTGAAGGGATCTCTATGAATAGAGATGCCAGGTGGCGATCCTTGTACACCAAATGTTTCCTTCATCTGTTCTGAAGACTGGTTGTAAAGGAACTAGATTCTCCCCGATCCTTTACATCTCCGCAATCTACTATGCTGCAAACATCACCTGTGGGTATTCAGATTCAGGGATTTTTAATAGTTTCGAAAATGCCACCCCTATTTCGTAAAGACCAACCACCAAGACGATGAAGTTGGTCACTCTATTCATGGTACCTATTTGATAAAAATATCCCCGTATTCACCCACCCCTTTCTCTCGCGTCAGGGAAAGGTGAACCCACACAGCACTTACAATTAATGGCAGCAGTTTTAAAAGTCTCTTATTTCAATTCAGTCTTTCTGCTCAGCTTGATTTTCAGGGGGTCCTCTGTAGGATTAACTTGTCACTCCGCCGAGGAAAAAGGAGCGTCTACCAGACCCTGAACGCGAGTGTGATGGTTCCACCCTTTTTCTGCAGTCCGTACTGCCGTTTCGGTAGTCAGGAGGGTGAGGAATGGTCCTTCCTAGTTTGGGTGCAGCTGAGTATCTTTCCAGGTCTTTATCAGAACCCAATCTCCTGCTTTTATCTGGTGTGCTGCGAACTTTAAAGGTGGTGTCTGTGCCCGTAGACCAGTATTCCTAAGAGAAGACAATGAAGAGCCAAGAGCCACAATATAATTTTTCAGAAGCCTATCAGCAAATTCGGCCATAGGTACTTCCCTTCTCCCTTCCAGGAAGGGAAGTCCAAACATCATTTCATAAGGCAAGAGACCTACATCACAACTGGGCGTAGTCCGAATACGTAGCGGTGCTATTGGCAGACATTTTGTCCATGGTAATCGAGTCTCTAAAAATAGTTTAGACAACTGTTTTTTTAAAGTTTGTTTCATTCGTTCCATCCTTTGTGAAGAAGGAGGGTGCCAAGGAGTGTGAAATTCCCATGAAATCTGCAATGCTGCCATTACATTCGTAATATTTTTAATGTGAAATGAGTACCTTGGTCGGGATCTATGTTTTCTACTTCCCCTTATCATGGGATTATATGTTCAAGGAGGATCTTTACCACTCCTTTGTAAGTGGCTGAGGACATCGGGAAGGCTTCCACCCACCCAGTCAAGTGGTCTACTATGACCAATAAGTACTTCTGCTTCCCAACAGGAGGTAATTTTGTGTAATCAACATGTATGTTTTGAAAAGGTCTCACCCCAGGATTTCTTCCAGCAATTGCTCCCCTTCTTCTCACTCTCTTATTAGTCTTTTGACAAGTTGGACATCCTACACGTACATGTTTGACAAATGTGTCAACTCCATTAAATCCATACCTTCTTAACACTATGTCACAAATAGCTTGGATGCCCCAATGACTACCTTGGTGCAGGGTATTCAGGATGTACTCATTACTGTTTTATTCAGCATCTCTCTCCTATCTGGGAGAATCCATCTTCCCTCACTCGTCTTAGTAGCTCCTATTTCTTGAAATTCTTTCTCCCCTTCCTCCATGTACACAGGGTTCGCGGAAGAAGAGTTTAGTAGGGGTGTAAGTATTTGTATCTTTGTTACTGTAAGGTTCATACCTGCCTCTTTGGCTGCTTCATCTGCTAGTCTATTTGCTCTTGCTACTGGAGTTTTCCCCGTTTGGTGCCCTAGTATATGAACAATTGCTATTTCTCGCAGTAACTGCAAACTTTCTAATACTTATCCTATCAATTCTTCGTGTACTAATTCCTTTCCTCGGCTATTGATTAGACCACGTTCTTGCCATATTTAACCGAAGGTATGGACCACCCCATATGCATACATAGAGTCAGTGTAAGTTGTTCCATCCCGATTTTCTAATCGCTTTAAGGCCTGGTTTAAGGCATGTAATTCGCAAGTTTGGGCTGACCACGTACTAAGTAACCAGTCAGCCTCAACTGTGCGGTTTTCACTACCGTCTACTACTGCATATCCATTATGTCTTCTTCCTTGTACTGCTCTTGACGACCCATCTATAAACAGCCTACCTCCTTCATATAGGGGAATATCCTTTAAGTCTGCTCTTGTTCTGGTCTGATACTCGATAGTATCTAAACAGTCATGTTCTATTTCTCGCGTGTCTAGGGGTTCTCCCTTCCACATGAAGGTGGCTGGGTTCAAACAAGTTTCTGTTGTTGACACCAGGTCGTCTCTCTCCATAAGGATAACATTTTAGAATTCTTGAGTCCGTCAACCATCTTCCTGCCTTTTGATTAAACACCATTCTGACTTGATGGGGAGTGCTAACAACTAGCGCTCCTCCGAAGGTTAGTTTGTGGTACTCTTCTACCAGAATGGCAGTGGCCACGACCGCCTGTATGCACTCAGGCCAACCTCTCGAGACAGAGTCTAGAATTTTGGACAGGAAGGCTATGGTTTGTTTCTTTCCACCTATTTTCTGGGTTAGCACTCCTACTGCTGCTCCATTATTTACTGTCACAAAAAGGTGGAAGGGTTTCTCAAGGGAAGGGAGGGCTAACACGGGAGCTTGTATCAAGCTTCGTTTAATTCCTGTAATCCCTCCTTTTCTTCTTCTGTCCATTGTAGTTTTACATGTTTAGATTCTGTCAATTTGTAATATAACCCCTTCGTTTTCTGGTCATACACTTCTATCCATAATCCACAATAGCCCACTAGCCCCAAAAACTTGCGTAACTCTCTTTTGGTGGTCGGTAGGGGTATTTCTGTTATTCCTTTTATCTTTTTGGGGTTAATTCGCCTAGTGCCTTCACTGATGAGGTGCCCTAAGTATTTTACCTCTGTTTCGACATGTTGTAACTTATTCTTGGATACATTTAGACCCTGTTTCCCGAGGAAATCTAACAGTCTATTGGTAGCCTCGCTCATCTCATTTCTCTTTAGTCCAGATACAAGTAGATCATCCACATATTGTAACAGTGTCGTCCCCTTGGGCATCGTAAATTCTTCAAGGATTTACTCTAGTACTTGTCCAAACAAATTGGATGATTCCGTGAATCCCTGGGGAAGTACCGTCCAGTGGAACTGCTGTTTTCTACCCGTGTATGGATCCTCCCATTCGAAAGCAAACATGTCACGGCTTTCTGGGGCCAGAGGACAAGCCCAGAATGCATCTTTTAAATCTATGAAACTAAACCAGCGATGGTCACACGGTATTTTATCTAACAAAGTACATGGATTGGGTACCACTGGGTGCCGTGTACGAACCAATTGATTTACTGCCCTAAGATCCTGCACCAGTCGATAGGTTTCTTCTGGTTTGTGGACAGGCAATATCGGAATATTAAAGGGCGACATGCATGGTTTCAATAACTGAGTTTTTATCAACGAATCTATAACTGGTCATAGACCTCTGCGGCCGTTTAGGGATATTGGGTATTGTTTTACATGCTTTCTTGGTTTAGCATAGTCTTTATCGGATCAATATTTAACCGACCTGGATTACCACCTTTTGCCCATGCATCAGGACGGATTTGTTTTTCATCACTCGGTGTTAACATGGCAATTTTTAGAGTTATATTACGAATACCTACCTCTATTTTTAGGCCTAATTTAATAATCAAATCTCTACCCAGTCAATTGCTCCCGATATCAGGGACATGTAAGAACTGTCCTGTTATTTATTCACTACTTCCCTTATTAAAGTTGGCTCAAGAATGGGTACTAAATTTTTTTAAACTCCAAAAACCCTGATTCTATGCTTAGTTAATTTAACGCAATTAAGTCTAAAACGTAGGGAAGACCGGGCCGCTCCCATATCTACCAAAAATACTATCTCCTCCAATTTCGGTCCCACCTTTAGGTTTACCAAGCGTTCCTGGTGGGTCTCAAGAGGAAGGAACCCCTGACAACCGCCCCACTATTCGTCCTCAAAAGTCATCAGGGAAACTGTTTCTTTTTTCCCTTTGGAGATCTGGACAATCTCGTCTGAAATGTCCCACTTTTCCACAATAATAACATCCTGCCTGTTGTCTCCCTTCCTTAATGTTTTGCTTTTATTTTTTATATTTCCCCCTTTTCTTCCTATCATCCTCATGTTCCTGCTGCCGTTTTATTATTTCTTTTACTGCAGCCACCATCATTGTGGCTTTCTGCTTCTGCTTCTCATCTTCCCTTTTTACATAGACCTTCTGTGCCTCACATAACAGTTCTTCTATTTTTTTTTAATCCATCCCTCTAATTTCTGTAGTTTCTTTTGTATGTCTGGCCATGATTTGGTTACAAACTGGACCTTTAAGAGTCCCTGTGCAACCTGATTATCGGGATCCATTCCCGAATACTTGCTTGTGGCGTCCTTGAGCTTTTGAAGAAATGCAGAAGAGGTTTCATCCTTTTCTTGTCGTATTTCAAAGGCCTTAACAAAGTTTTGCGATCTAGGTACTGCTTCTTTAATTCCTAATATTACCATTTCTGTGAGGTCTCGTATTGACTCCCTATCGTCTCTGTCATTATTTTTCCAATGTGGGTCAACACTTGAGAATTTACGTTAAACTTTTCATTTCCTTTTAAAGACCCTAACTTCACTGCTAGCTAAAGGAGTATTTACATATCCGATTGCACCTTCCCCAATCGGAGCCTCTCTTAAGGGACATAAATTTACATTTTCGATTATCTCTGCACCTCCTTTACGTGTGGTGGCTCGAGTGATGCTGAGACCACCCCCCCCCCACCCCCACCCCCCAGGTTCAGTATCTTTTAGTTCAGAGTCCATTCCCCTTTCTATGTCTTGACTCGGTTCAACTTCGGAAGCTGTAGACTCATTCTGGGGAGTAGTATATGGGGGCGGCAAACACATTAAGGGGCCCCATTGTAACTTCTCTTTTTTAATCTTTTTCTTTTGTTCTTTCCCTGATTCCTCCGTATTCATGGGACATAATTTTACTCCTGCGCTCCCTATCCAACAAGCCACCTAATCGGACTCTTTTTGGCTGCAGGTTCTTTTCGATTGACATATAAATTAAAATCTTGACAAAGGCAATCCTCATCGCACCCATACTTGGGCCAAAAAGAAAGAATACCAGGCGCCTTAATACTTTCTCTAGTCAGAACGAAATAACAATATTTTATCATTGTAGTCTTATCTTTCTCCCGCGTCTGGGAGTGGTTTTTCCAATTACCCAACATTTTTCCCAAAGACTGTCGGGCGGAATATTAAACATTATTTACAGATCGATCGTTAGACAGGCAATTCCCCGTGCCTCCCATTGTTGCAAATTTAATTAATCTTAACGAGGTCCAGTGTCACCTTCTTCCACACCCCCTTCAGGGTCCTGACTAGACACTCGTCCAATTAATCTTACCAATTATATGCTTTTTGAGACTTCAACTGTTAACATTCAATCACCAACAAACAAATGTGCATTCAAACCAGATCATAAAGGGTTGAAGTTTCTACTAGCTGTCCAGCTTTTTTTTTTCTCTCTCTCTCTCTCTCACACACACACACACACACACACACACACACGCACACGCACACACACATTCTCTCACAGACACGAGCTTCTCACAACAAGTCTTCTAACTTTTTACAATTTTTCTAGACGTTTGGACATAAGTTAATTACAAAGTGCAGTCTCAGCAGCCCTTCAGTTTCTATCCCTCGTGACGCGGGCTATTTTCCATTGACGTATACTTTAATTTAGATCTTACCAATTCCCCCGTACTTCTCGTAGGTTTCCCGCCCACTTAAGGTTGTCCCGACCATCAAGAAAATACTTAAAGATCACTTTACTTACCTTGGTCTGTGCACAGTGTTACCTGGTCGCAGCTGGCTCCTAACCTGCGCAGCAATCCCCTGAAGCTCTAATGGTCACTGCAAAACCACTTCAGCTCTTAGGGTCACTGTAAATCCCCCACAGCTCTTATGGTCACTGTAAAACCACTACAGTTATTATGATCACTGTAAAACCCCTACAGCTCTTATGGTTAATGTAAAACCCCTAGAGCTCTTATGGTCACTGTAAAACCACTCCTTGTTTCCAGGGTCTCCCAGACCGGATCGTACTCGCCTCAACCGCAAACGGCAAACCAAGGAGTTGGAGATCGACTAAATCGGCGAGGTGCACCTCCCTCGTCGTCCAAGAGTGCCGAGCGGTCGGAGTTTTGGATCCCGGACGAGCGCCCAAATTGTTAGAAACAAAACTCACTTATAAATCAGCCAGAGACAAAGCCATGGAAACAAGGAAAATTTATTACAAACTTGCAAGTCCGGACACTCCGCTATTCTGGCAAAGAGTGTGTAGATATCAGTTATACAGTATTTTTGGACAGTCTGTGTGCTGCAGGCTCACATCCCACCGACCCCCCCTCCCCGCTCTTTCACTATTCTTACCCTATCATAATCATTTATTCCATTTCATTCCCTTATTTGGCATAACCTTAATATGATTACTTCACTTGTTTTTCTCTTTCCTTATCTCTGTACCAGGTTGACCTTGGATGTCTGCGTTCTGTGTCTTGTTACTATAAGCTTAGTGTGAAAATACCCTTACTTCTTTTGTGGTCAGCTACAACACACCACAGTTATTATCGAGCTTAAAATTATTTTCTTGAAAACTACTTCTTTAAAAGACCCCCTCTATTCATTAACGTCTTAGCCTGAAGTATACTACACGCTACAGGAATTCCCTGACCATTTGTATAATGTCTCACCCCTCCCCATCTACAGAAATTACACTCCACTAACACTTACAACAATCACATTTCTATATCGCCTGCAGAAAACTACATTTCTTATTTCCCACACCCAGTTTCCTGAAGACAAACAGAGTTTGGGAATTCCTGTATTTTGGTCTAAATTGTGCTCAATCCTGTGTCGTGAAGAAATGTAAACGCAGGGAAAACGTATTCACCCCTTTAACTGCCTGAGGGGTCTTCGGAACGGTGTCTCCTTTTCCCTGGAACGGGATCTCTTCCCTTGGGATCTTATTATTTGTTCAATTCACTGACGTCCGGCCGTTCACAAACAATGTCAGGGACAGAACGTTCAGTGAATGTCAGTTATAGAATGTTGGGGACAGAACGTTTCGGGCATATCCTTGACCTGTCCATCACGTTTCCCCCCTACCCACCCCAACGACATGATGTACTGTGCCTGGGCACACTGTAACATTAATGGAGTGAGAGACCGAGGGTCCAATCACAGGAATGGGAAGTAAAGTCATTGCCAGATCAGCTGAAAGTGTTAGATATAGTAATTCTCAATCCACCTCACAGAACCAGCCCAGACACCATACACCCAGGGGAGATATCTGTTCACCGTGGAACACTGTACAGACCAGGCCAGTGTACTGCTCAGTACAAACAGAAATCTGCCCAGAGTGGACCATTCCACAGATCATGTCAGGGCACTTATCTTCAAACGCAGACAAGACAGCTCTCCAGTATGGGAAGCAGGGAAAGAGACAGAAAAGCTGTAGCTGCTGCAATCCAAAGTTGACAGGCAGCAAGCTGGGAGAACACAGCAAGTCAGGCAGCATCGGGAGGTGGAGAAGTCAATGTTTCGGGTGTAAACCTTGTTAAAGAGTCCTGAAGGAGGGCTACACCTGAAACATCAAATTCTACACCACCGGATGCTGCCTGAATTGCTGTGTTCCTCCAGCAAGTATTCAGCATGGGAAGCAGTGCAGACCACAGCAGTGCATCGATCGATAATCCCTGACTAGATATCTGTCCTGCACTGGAAGCTGTGCAGACCACAGCAGAGCACCAATGTGTGAACCTGAAACAAATATCCATCCAGCATGGGGAGCTGTACAGACCACATCATTGCATTATTTATAAACCTCAACTAGATAGTCTGACCAGCACAGCGAACTGTGCAGTGGTCTCCCGTGAATTAATCTGTAAACAAGGAGCAGTTACACTCTCAACATGTAGACTGTGTACCCCACTCCAGTGCATTGATCTGTAACCCAGGAGCAGTTACCCTCCAAGCATGTAGGACTGTGTACACCACCCCAGTGCATTGATCTGTAAACCAGGAGCAGTTACCCTCTCAGCATGTAAGATTCTGTACACCAGCCCAGTGCATTGATCTGTAAACCAGGAGCAGTTACCCTCCCAGCATGTAGAGCTGTGTACACCATCCCAGTTCATTGCTCAGTAACACTGCGATAGATCACTGCACAGCGTGGGGAAACTTGCAGCCCATGCTGGAAGTGACAGGATGTACAGCTCCCATCCATTTCCAGCTTCATATCTCCATTATGCCATGACAAGTGTGGGTTGTGGGTGTGAACATCACTGCCAAAGGGAGATGGTGAGGGAATCAGGTTAAACATCAACACATTGTAGGGGTTTGGGAAATAGACAGAGACGGGGAGACTGAGAGACGGTGACATGGAAGGATGTGTTCCCAGGTAACAGAATGCTGAAATGTAGATACTTAGATACCATCCTGTAACATGAGACAGTCTTCCCAGGAAAGATGGGAAAAGGGGATTTTGGTGTGAGGTCAGATGAGCATTTGTCCTGCAGCTTTGTAACTGGAAGTGGTTTCAACAGAGTCTATGACTCATTGGGCTGAATCGAACAATAATTTATCTCAGTGACATTTTTATTGAGTGTGACAGAGGGATTATCGTCACGAGGCCGAGCTAGTTTCCTGGTGATATCTTAATGAATTCACCTCATTAACTACACACCCCACCCCATGGTGTCCCTAACATTCAATGCCATCCCGATGCTCCCACCCATCATGGCTAGAGTACTCACCATCTCCCGGATACCCCTGGATATTCTGTGATCCCTGGCACCGGTGCTATCGTTAACAAGCCAATGGGCACATGTTTGAGCTTTCTCCGTTCAGAGCTGCCCTGTACAGTTTACCCCGAGCATGGCAGATAAGGGGCAATTACACCACAGTTTGTCGACAGGGGCACGGAGGTCCTGGTGGATGGGCCAATACAAAGTGGGACCATTCTTTTCCCAGAGGGGGCCACACCACCAGACACACCGAGCATGGCCTGAGCTCACCACCCAGCTCAGTGCAGTATCTGCGGTCTGAGGAAATGTCCAGCAATACAGGACAAGCATCAATAACCTTCCCCGCTCTGTCAGAATAAGGGTCACTGTATTCTCTCTGCTCCCTCACACTCACTGTATATCTGTTATAGCACCGACCCCCGAACAAGGATTATGCTCCACTACTCTCACTGCATGCAGCACCTTCTCTCTCTCTCTCTCTTTCTCTCTCTTTCTATCTCTCTCTCTCTCTGTCTCTACCTCTCCCTCCCTCCCTCCACTTTAACCCGCCCCACATTAATAAAAGTGCATGGATACAACACTGTGGACTGACTCCCTCGAGACCCCTCACCATGACCCCCTCCCCACCTATACCAGCACTAACAGCAGGGCCACCCACTCCAATCCTCACTCCCTCCCTCCTTTTCTCCCATTCCAGGAGAAGCAGCCTGGAATAGGACAGAAATGGCCAAGCCGGGTGGTGGAGTGCCCGATATCCCCCCGTCACCCTTCCTCCCCCCGCCATGTGGGGAGGACCCTGGTACGACCCGGAGAGGACCGGGACACTTCATGTGGAGATTCTGAAACATCCACATCCCACCGACCGAGTGAGGTGCAATGCTCAGTGAAGGGCACTTCTCAATTTAAATCCACTGGCAGCTCCGTTTCCCCCCAGCACAACTTAGAAGCCATGGCCCTGATGCCATCTCCCTTTTGTATCGAGCTGGTATAAATGAAATCCCCACAGTCTCGGTGGGCAGGACGGTGGGCTCACAACACATCATCACCACCACCTCCCAGGAAGGGAGCACGGAGGCTCCCTCCAATACCTCCTCCTGTAAACAGCTCAGATACTGAAACTAATCTGTGATAGTTACTGCTCTCCCCACCTGTCCTGATATCCTCAACAATCTGTGTTCATATACACCTAGCGCTTTCTGCTCCTGCACCCCCTTATCCATGTACTGATCTAAATGTCATTTAAATGGTGTAACTGTCCCTGCTTTCACCACTTCATCTGGAAGTTCATTCCACACACAAGCCAGATGCTGGCTAAAATGACTACCTCCCCCCCTCCCCCCCCATGACTTTTGTGAATCATTTTTCCTTGCACCTTAAAATATCCCTCAGTTTTGAATCCCCAACTCTCTGGAAAAGACATCAACCCTTCACCTTATCTGTATACCCCTCATGATTTTATAAACTTCTGTGAAGTTGCCCATTAATCTTTTACTCTCTATTGAAAAGACTCCCAGCCTATCCAGTCTCTCCTTATAGCTCACTCCGTCCATTCCCAGCAACAACTCGGTTAATCTCTTTTCAATACTCTCCAGTTTAATGATATCAAGGTCAATAATATCAAAGTGAATAGTCAAGGTATTATCTAAGGTTACATGGACATCAAAACTAGAGGACATAGTTTTAAGGTGAGAGGGGAAAAATTTACATGTGACCTGAGGGGCAGCTTTTTCACCCAGAGAGTGTTGCGCCTATGGAATGTGTGGGCAGGGTGACCAGACTGGACACAGTATTCCAGAAGTGGCCTCACCAATGTCCTGTACAACCTCAACATGACGTGCCCATTCCGATACTCTGACGAATTGTCTGACCAATGAAGACAAGTGTGTTAAACACCTTCTTAACCATACTATCTGTATGAGATGCAAATTTTAAAGAATTATACCTGACGGCCTAGGTCTCTGTCCTACAACACTGCCAAAAGCCCTACTTTTAATTGAATTGGTCCTGTTCTTGTTTGATTTACCAAATCCATTACCTCACATTAATCCAAACTAAATTCCACCTGCCACTCCTCAACCCAGTCCGTAATATTCCCACCTACTTACTTTCCCCGTTTAATTTTAAAATTATTTCCCCCACTCCAGGATGCCTTGATTCCGGCCTTAATTTTCACAAAGACCCTGAGCTTGGATTGCCTTCTGTGGTTAGGGGGAGGAGGGACAGATTGCAGACACAGTCACTGGAGTGGGGAGGCTGGTCAGTAATCAGCAGCCTGGTATCATTTCATGGTTTGCGGAAGAGGGCAGTCACACATGAGAGGTGAGTAGAACTGATCGGTATTTTGGTGCCAGAAATTATGGTCTTTCTCCGTCTCTGGTGTTCAGTAATAAATATCTATTCGAGACCCTTCTTTGGGCGGAGTGTGCCTGTCGGATATCTTTCCCTAATATTGAAGACTACAGATATTAGCAATTAAAGATGGTCATTGTTAATTTCGATGGCACAGCACGTGCACTCAGTATCCTACAGTTAAGACAAATACCTTGCATTTGTTTAACAATACAAAGTGTTTTGTGTAGTTCAATAATGGTAACCTGATTATAATAAATCCACACAAAGCTGAACGCTGTTTCTTAAAATATGACCGAAAATTTGGGTATGGTAGTGTATTGGGTAGTGTCCCTGCCTCTGAGCCAGAGCTCTGCATTTTATTCCAGTTCCTGAACTTGTATGGTAGTGTACCTCGCTCTGAACTAGAAGGTCTGGATTCAAGTCCTGTCTGTTGCAGAGGTATGTCACATCATGTCAGAACAGGTTGATGAGCAAACACACAGGAGAATAATGTTACAGCTTTATGGGTATTGCTGAGGCGATACTAGTGTCCCTACCTTGTAAAGCCCACAGAAGTGTCTCAGGATACATCTGAACAAACTGATTAAAATGGATTTCGAATTGTGATCTGATGGAGAAAGAAGAGGTGTCAGTATTGAATTCAGAATTTAGGCCTAGGATGACTGAAATTACAGCCATTCGTGTTGATTGGAGTCACATTTCGCCACAGTAGCGGTTTATAAAATCAGAATGGTCATGGATAGGGTGAGTAGCCATGGGTTTTTCCCCAGGTTAGGGGCGTACATAACTGGAGGGCATTGGTTGAAAGTGAGAGGGGAAAGGTTTGACGAGGCCTAAGGGGCACCTTTTCACGCAGAGGGTGGTGTGTGTATGGAATGAGCTGCCAGAGGAAGTGATGGAGTCTGGTACAACTACAGCATGTAAAAGGCATCTGGGTGCTGACAGACCTACCGAGCTTTTCCAGCAATTGTTGTATTTGTTACGAAATGCATTCATTTTAACACAGGTATTCTGAATAAATTAACATTTTATTTTTTAATGACGCAGCGACATATAAACATGTATTCAAATCGACCGAGACCATTTCCTGCTAAGTTTATGGCTCTGTGTATGTTAGCAGCAATGATGCACTTACATGGAATAGGGAATGTGATGGAGACATTGTTTGGACAATGTACCAGGAGACCTCACATGGTCCATTTTGGGAGAGGATGACATTATTGTGTGATTCAACTCAGAGAGGCAAAAAATGTAATCTTCCCGAGAAGGAATGGCCGATTACACTCTCTCTCATTCATTGTTCCTCATCATAGCAATGTGGGCGAGCTAAAAAAAACTCTACAGTCATCGTTACCGTTCTTATTTTTATAGAATCCCTGCAGTGTGGAAACAGGTCCTTCGGCCCAATAACTCAATACAAACCTTCCCAACGCGTTCCCCTATATTTACCCGGCGAATACACCTAATTTATAAATCCCTGAACACTATGGACCATTTAGCATGACCAATCCACCTAATCTGCACAGCTTTGGACTGTGGTAAGAAACTGGAACACCCATTAGAAGCTTACACAGACAAGGGGAGAATGTACAAACTCCCCACAGACAGTCCCCAAGGCTAGAATCAAACGCGGGTCCCTGCTGATATGAGGAATCGGTGCTAGCCATTGAGCCACCGTGCTACTCTTTGGGTGATCCCTGACCAGAATCCATTGTAATCCCTGCCTAATGCTCAGGGAATTCAGCCAAATCCAAATGTTCCAGGATGAAATCACATTGGTAGCAGCTGTTTGAGTAGAATATCTTCAGAAACAGAATAACATTTTGGGCAGTCTCTCAATTTTTACTTTTGTCATGCGTTACACTAAGATTTGGACAATGCTCTTTCAAGTTAAAATAGCAGAGATTTTGTTTATCGTTTTGTCTGTGTGTTTGTCTGTGTGTGTATGTTTTCGTGTGTGTGTGTGTGTGTGTGTGTGTGTGTGTGTGTGTGTGTGTGTGTGTGTGTGTGTGTCAGTGTTTTAAACAGAGAAGTATCGATTCTTTATTTGCAATATCCAAACAGTTTGCCATTCGTCTTTCCATCATTGTTTGAATAACATTGCTCTGGATCATAAATGTGCTATTTTTGCAGATTAAAGAAATTGGCTTGACTTGTTCCTCAAACTGACCGTGACCCAGTCTGAAACCAATATCATTGGCCATAAAACAAACCTGGTTCATTAACCATTTGTTGTGAGCAGTGGAGGATTGGGACTAGAAAAGGAAACAGTGACCCAAAAAGCCGGGCAACTTTAGACCAGTGAGCCTGATGTCAGTGGTAGGTAAGTTGTTGGAGGGGATTCTGAGGGATAGCATTTATGTAAATTTGGGAAGGCAAGGGCTGATTGGGATGGTCAACGTGGCTTTCTGCATGAGAAATCATGTCTCATTAATTTGACTGAGTTTTATGAAGAGGTGACAAAGAAGATTGATGAAGGCATTTTGGTAGATATTGTCTATATGGACCTCAGCAAGGTGTTCATAACATTCCGATTGGTAGACAGATGAGTAAGGTTCGGTCACATGGGACACAGAGGAAGCTAGTCACAATTCGTTTGAAGGAAGAGGTATATTTTTCAGACTGGAGGCTTGTGAGCAGCAGTGTGCTGCAAGAATCGGTACTGAGTTCACAGCATTTCTTCATTTATGTCAGGGATCTGGAAGCGAATATCGGGGTCATAGTTAGTAAGGTTACATATTACATCAGAAAGGTGATGTAGTAGATTATTTCAGAGTACAACGAGTCCGCAATTAGATGGGACAATAGTGCAAGGAGTGACAGATGACGTTTAATTTAGATAAATACGAGGTCTTGCATTTAGGAAAGCAAATCAGAGCATAAATTATCCACTTAATGGTAAGGTCCTGGGGAGTATTGTAGATCAAAGGTACAGTGTTCCATGAAAGTGGAGTTGCAGGTAGGCAGTGTGGTGCTGAACACATTTGGCACATTTGCCTTAATCAGACAGAGCATTGAGTATAGGAGTTATGGTAGCATGTTACATCTGTACAGGATGCTGGTGTGGCCATTTTAAGAATACTGCATACAAATTACTCGTCTGCAGAAAAGATTGACACGGATGTTCCAGGACTGGAGGGTTTGAGCTTTAGGGAGAGGTTGATTAGGTTGAGGTGTTTCCCCCTGGAGTGTCAGAGGCTGAAGGGTGACATTATAGTGGTATAGAAAACCATCAGGGGCATGTATATTCTGAACAGCCACGTTCTGTTTCCAAGGGTAGGAGCGTCCAGAACAAGAAGGCATAGGTTGAAGGCGAGAGGGCGAATGATTTCGAAGGGACCTTAGGGTAAAAGTTACACACAGAGAGTGATGTGTATAAAGAAAGTGCAGTCAGAGGACGTGGTGAAGGTGGTGACAATCGCACATTTAAAATGTATCTGAAAGAGGATGGTTATTGGCCAAATGCTGGCAAATAGGACTAAATCAGATTTGATATCTGATCGGAGTGAACAGATTGGCATAACGGGTCTGTTTCCCCTCTGCATGACTCTCTGACTCTATAAGAGGGATGGCAAAAAAAAAATTTAAAAGGACCTTTCAAGTCAGAATTCTCTTCACTGAACTTTTATCATGCCTCTATGTTCGCATTGATTGAAAGCTGCTTTTGTTAAATATTTGACAGGGAAGTGAGTCACGGATCATGGGACACAGACAGGAAAGTGGGGCTGAGACCACAACCTGATCAGCCAAAATCTTAGTGCCTCGTGGACAAGGCTCAAACTATCTAATGACCCATTCCTGCTCCTCAGTCTCATGTTCCTGTGTTCCATTCAGCCCCTCAAACCTGCTAGACAGGAGCAGTTGGAGGCTACCTACTCCTAAAACCTGTTGCACAGAAACAGAGGAGACCATTCAGCCCTTCAAGACTGTCACACACGAATTGAGGTGATTTGGGAAAGCCAGGTCGGCCATGAAAGAGGCCCCTCATCTCTCTTTACAGAGCCTACCCTCTCTGCACCTTGTGCTTCATGTGTTGGTCATGTTGTAAACCAAAATTCACCGTGAATACAGCCCATATAACTCACCCAAAGATGGCTCACAACATCGTCTGGTCTCACTGACTGCAATATACAATAACAGAACATTCATGAAAAACACCCACTAACTTTACAATAACAGAATGGGAGAGCATCAGAAACAGGGGCAGGTCGTTCACTCCCCAGCCTGACTTGCCCTTCACTAAGATCATGACTGATCTGCTCTTGGTCTCAAATCCTCTTTCATACCCAATTCTTCATAGCCCTCAACTCTCTGACACGTCAATAACCAGCTACCTCCTCTTCAAATACTTTCAGTCATCTATCTCCCCAGACAATATTGAGAAGAGAAATCCTGGCATTCTATACCACCTTTTTGAAGAAAACACTTGCTGCTCCGATACCATGGCCTCTTCATATGAACAAAAGAGGCTGACACAAGAGTTCAGAAAAAATGATTGGCCCTGATATCAAGGCTCCTGAACTGTTCTGTGTCCATGTGCAGCAAGATCCAGACGCCATTGAGGCGTGCGCTGTCAAAGTGTCAATAACATTCATGTAACAGCACTGCCTCACACTGCACATTGCCACATTAAAACAAGAGTTCATTCAGCACCTCACACTGGTTTCACAGGAATATGGGGAAGCCATTGAGCCCATTGACACTATTGGAGAAGAACAGAGACAGCCCATTCAGTGCCTCCAGCATATTACTCAGGAAGAGAATGAATCTAGTGTGATGGACCACACCAGAGCCCCTCGAAAATATTTGAAGGCAGTAGCCCAGACTCTAATATTTTCATATTTTAAAGGAAATGTAAACTGTCTGTTCCAGATGCAATGTGAATGGTCAAACTGCTCGGTATGAAGCATAACGCCATTTATTTAAACACACAAGATAAAATGAAACCAAAGAAAGCGGAATTTAGAATAACTTAATTCTATTGGCCAAGTAAACAGAATACTAGATCTAGGAACTCTTACTAATGAACTGTTCCAATATAGGAAAGTCGCATAAACACAGCCCCTGGTAAAAAGGAATATTCAGACACAGATTTTCAAAAACATTTCTCCAATCCAGGAATTAAAAACAGTATCAAGAGAAAATTCAGGGAGAGTAGCAGCCAGGAGATAGTCACTGAAGCTTCCAACTCTGTGGACACCCTAATAGTTTCTGAAGTTACTGAGAAACCAAAACCCAGAGATCCTAATCTGTGACAGTTGTCCACGCCCATTCAGGCTGCATTAAAATAAATCCAAAGCCTCGCGAGCTGTTTACTCAAGTGGTCCTAACTAGCCAACTTGGTAACAATCATTCAATCTCTCTCTTATAAGAAACCAGGACAAAATAACTTTTTAAAGCTGCAGCATCACCACACTTGTCAGCACATCGAGCTGTCAAACAGGAACCAGAGGTAACTCAATCAGGCCCTTGGCCCTGTCCAATCGGACGAGGAAGAAGCCAGTCAGTCCCTTGAGTCACTTACACGGCAACAGGACGAGGCCATTCAGCCCCTTGCGTCACTTCCTTTTTATTCCTTCCCCTCTAACCTTAAACTGATCAGATCTCGTCCTAGATTCTCTACACCTTGAAAAACAATGACAGCATTCACCCTATCCATACCCCTCATGATCTTATACAGTTCTATAAGGTCCCCCCGGAGCGGACAAGGGGAGGCCATTCATCCCTTTGAGCCTCTTTGGCAGGAACAGTACAAAGTCATTCCCCCATCAACGCACTTACACGGGGACCGAATGAGGTAGTTGATGTTGATTCTTGGTGAACTGCTTATGCCCGAAACATCGATTCTCCTGCACCTCGGATGCTGCCTAACCTGGTGTGCTTTTCCAGCAATCGACTCTCTACTCTGATCTCCAGCATCGGCCGTCCTCGCCGTCTCATAAATGATGCTCTAACACGATGAACAAATGGAGCAGAGGCTGCACAGACAGACTGCTCCACGATGTTCCTCCTGGCTCCGTTGCTTATGATACACACGTGGAAATTTAACGTGGTTTTCTAGTGTTGAGGATGGAAGCCGTATGTCTTGTGTGAAGTCTCAAGAAGGCATCTTCCATCTCGGAATAGACAGCCTGGTGTTCTCTATGTAGGGCAGAAGCTGGTGGGAATGGCTGCCTGTTTCAGATGGAAGGTATTGTGGCTGCTGTTGGGGATTGTGAGCAATATGACGTTCAGTACGGGTTCACAGCCCGACTCCACAATAACGTGGGGAGAGTTAATTAAGGCATATTAGTATGAGGAAAGTCACGTTAGACTGATGAATGGACTCTCTCTGTTCAAGTAATGCTGATCGTGTTCACGTTGATCTTGTCTAGTGCATGTTCTGTGCAGTGTAATCTGTATCCCTTACTCTGTCCAAGCCTATTTCCACCCTATGATCTGTCTGGCCATGCTTACTATGATCTGCCTCCACTGCTCATAAATAAAGTGTTTCGCTGTAATGAAGTACACATGACAATAAATCAAACCAATCAATCATGGGTAAAGTATGGAATTTCTCACCCTATCAATAGCTCTTTTGGAATTAAGTGTTCGCTGCCACTCCTTTTGTTTCAGTATCACCATTTCTTCATCTCTCACAGCTCTACAGATTAAACACTCCGCTTCATTACTCTATCCTCATGATACCTTCATCCGTGTCTGTGGTAAGGAAATCATTCCTTACAAAGGAGATCAAATCTGTACAGAGTGCCCCTCATGCTTTTTCAGCAAGGGTCTACGACAGCAGGAAGATGGCTTTACTTATGTACTCGAATCATCATACAATAAAGGACAGCATTCCATTGACTGCACCCATTACTTACACAGGGATTCGGAGCAGTCAGCATCGCCTTGTGAGTGGTGGATCATACTTCGCAAATGTGTTAGAGTCCTTTTGTGAAGTGACCAAGAAGGTTGATGAGAGCAGGGCGGTAAACCTAGTCTCTTTGGATTTTAGTAAGGCCTTTGATAAGTTTCCACATGGCAGGTTGCTCTGGAAGGTTCCAGCACATGGAATGCTGGGGGATTTGGCCAATTGGATACACAGTTGGCTTTTTGTTAGGAAGCAGAGGTTTTAGTGGAAGGATGCTTGTCAGACTGGAGGCTGGGTCCATAGCTGTTTGTTATTTATGATTTGGTTGAGAATGTACAAATTAAGTTTAGTAAGTTTGCAGATGACACTAAAATAAGTGGGATCATGATCAGTAAGGAAGTTTATCGAAATTGCAGCAGGACCCTTAATCAGGTGGGGAAGTGGGCCGAGAAATGGCAAAACGAATTTAATATTGATGTATGAGGTCTTGCATTTTAGAATCTCAAATCAAGCTGGGAGTTTCATGGTGCATGGTAGGGTCTTAAGGGGTGTAGTAGGCAAATAGACCTTGGTGTTAAGATGCACGGTTCCCTGAGAGGTGGGTCACAGGTAGACACGGCAGTGAAAAAGGCATTTGGCACACTGGGCTTCATCAGGCAGGACATTGAGTATAGATGTTGGGAATTTATGTTGCAGTTACACAGGACTTTGGTAAGGCCGCATTTGGAGTATTGTGTTCAGTGTCTGTCACCTTGTTATGGGGGGGGGGGGGGGGTGTTATGAAATTAGAAAGAGTGCAGAAGGAATTTACAAGGACGTTACTAGGACCCAATGGTCTGAGTTATAGGGAGAGGTTGGACAAGCTAGGACATTTTCTTTTGAGTGTAGAAGACTTCGGGGGGATCTTATAGAGCAGTATAACATCATGAGGGGTATGGATAGGGTGAATGCTGTCAGTGTTTTTCAAGGTGTAGAGAATCGAGGACGAGATCTGATCAGTTTAAGGTTAGAGGGGAAGGAATAAAAAGGAACCTGAGGGGCCACTTCTTTACACAGAGGGCTGGTATGCAGATGAGCTGTTCGCAGATGTAGTTGAAGGTGGTACATTTACTACATTTCGAAAGCATTTGGATAAATTTGTTGATAGGAAAGGAAATGACTAGAAGGATATGGGCCAACTGCAGGAAAATGGGGTTAGCGTTGATTGACATTTACAAGGTGGAGTCGAACCCCTCTGTTAATTAAATACCAAACACCAAGAAAGGCTGGCCTCACCTCATAATCTGTTAAAAGATTACTGGCACAGATCTCCTACATTCCACCATTTAAACAAAAATTAACACGTTAGTTTCTTAACTTTAATAGTGAACACTAAACAACAACTATTCACAAATGCAAGCCCCTCTTGTCTTAACTACATAGTAACTGAATCCAACTCTATAAAAGTATGCTATTCCAACAACCCACATATTAAATATTATCATCTCAATGCCACATAGTCTCCATCTTTCCCGCTGTGTTCACTCTTCCAGCTGCTGATGTCACAGGGTCATGTTTCATTTACTGCAAGTAGGTTTCACATGAACATGTATCTTTGATAGAGAGTATTTGAGATGGCCAGTTAGCACTGCTGCTCGACAGCAGTTACTCTGCTTTTGGATGGCAGTGACTCTCCCTCTAGTGTTCAAAATCCTGTGTTTATATATTTCCCATATTATAATAAACCTCATACTTTCCAGGTGTCCCAACAATAATATCGAAATTCCGTTGGCTTCTGGTCTGCTAAGCGTTACTTAAACGCTTTAGTTGTATTTGAATTGTTGTCAAAACAGCAACCAAAACTCAGATATCCATTTCCCAGCTAATTGTGACATGTGGAACAGTATGACCTTTAGCTTGTATCTGTGGCTGTACTTTCTATTCAGCAAAACCCGTTCTGTCTTAAAGTGTCCAGACATACTTTCGGCTTCATAACACCTCCCCCCTTCAGAAATAAAATGAGCCATCAGTATAAAAAGATAGCTTCATTTCTTTTCCTTTAATTCTTAATCCCATTATTATGAAATACAAAAGTCATTAATCTAAGTTGTACCATTCATATCAATTCTGCACACATAAGTAACACTGGAATGAGTCAAATCTTATCTACACTTTTTCCTTTAAATGCGGGATAACACATCTGCTATCGCATTTTTTAGAACCCACAGCATATCCATTTTGTAGGTTTAAAGTCGGTAACATATGACTCCAATTAACTAGTCTCATATTTTGGCTTTAAATATTCTAGAAAATGCGAGAGGATTGTCGTTGTTGTCCACAACCAACTCCGACAATTTGTTTGTCATATAAACATTAAAGTTGAAGTGTTGAGCTACGGGGTCGTTGGGACACCCAGACCAACCAACCCAACCACCCCGTAACTCAACACTTCAACTCCCCCTCCGACTCCACCAAGGACATGCAGGTCCTTGGACTCCTCCATCGCCAGACCATATCAGCATGACGGTTGGAGAAAGAGCGCCTCATCTTCCACCTGGGAACCCTCCAAACACAAGGGATGAACTCAGATTTTTCCAGTTTCCTCATTTCTCCTCCCCCCACCTTGTCTTAGTCAAATCCCTCGAACTCAGCAAAGCCTTCCTAACCTGTAATCTTGTTCTTGACCTCTCCGCCCCCACCCCAGTCCGACCTATCTCCTTCACCTTGACCTCTTTCCACCTATCACATTTCTAACGCCCCTCCCCCAAGTCCCTCCTCCCTACCTTTTATCTTAGCCTGCTGAACACACTTTCCTCATTCCTGAAGAAGGGCTTATGCCCGAAACATCGATTCTCCTGTTCCTTGGATGCTTCCTGACCTGCTGCGCTTTTCCAGCAACACATTTTCAATCTATGCTGTGTCCTCTTCAGGTGTTGTTTACCTTACTCATCTAGTCTATCTAATCTCTCCCTCACCTTACATACATAATCCAAGTGTGAGATTTTCCGTCTTCCGTCTTGTCAATTAATACTTAATTAATTGCAAAGGACCTCTCACGTCATGTATGAACATGAACTTAAAGGAAGTAAACTGAGTAGATTTATTTGGGGCATCTCTGATGGCAAACAATTTACTGGGGCACCTTTATCCCAATCATTCAGGCAATCCTGACAGGACTGCAGATGCAGTCTGAAAACTGTGCGGCTGGAAAAGCACAACAGTTCAGGAAGCATCCTAGGGGCACGAGAGTTGATGTTTCATGTACAAATCCTTCATCAGGAAAGTGGGGGCAAGGTAGGGCGAATGACGCTGAGAAATAACTCGGAGATTGGGGCTGGAGCTGGGTGGGACGTATTTTTAATGGTGATAGGTAGATGCAGGTGGTGTGTGACGGTATTAGGTCGGAGTGGAGGGTGAATTGGATTTGTGGTAGGACAGCTGGAACTCTCAAAATATAGAGCATCAACGTTGACTTCACCAAATTCCAAATCTCCCCTCCCCCAACCTCATCACAGATCCAATCGTTCAAATTAGCACCACCCTTTTGGACTATCCCAACTTTCCATCTTCCTTCCCACCTATCTTCTCCACCCTCCCCTCCAACATATCACTATCAGTCCCAACTACATCATCCGATCACCTTGTCAGTGACCCTCTGGCCAGCCCTGATCCTACTGCCCTATTTATCTTTCAGCCCCCTTGCTCCCCCCACCACATTCCTGACATGAGTATATGCCTGATATGCCGATTGTCCTATCTTCCGATGTTCCCTGATCTGTTGTGCTTTTCCGGTGCCTCACTTCTCAACTATTAGAGACTGAGCAGATCCCGTATCTCACAATATCATAATTGGTTTTCCACGCCTAACTCTCCCCCCTTCCCCACCTTTCTGAGTAAGGTTTATCCACAGAGGCGAATTCTTTATAGGGATCAGGCCCTGCCTCCATACCCAGCCCCTGCCTAGGATGTACACTCTCCTGCAGCTCCTCGGCTCCACTTGGGGTCTCCTTTACCAGTTTCACTAATGTCACTGGATTAACCTCTTTTACCACACCTTTTCCCAAAGTGTCTTCCTTCAACCCCAAGCACTGTGTGTCCCAGCTTACTGCAGTGAAAACACCTTTTCCCAGTGCCCTTCTAAAACCATCAGTACTGTAATTTTACGTGTACAACTACGTTATAGTGAGAACACCTGAGACCTTGCACCATTTTTCAACCACTTTGGGCTTCTTTATTCACCTCGGGAAATTTTGCCAGTTTGCTCTACTCTATGTCTTCTATCGTAGGATCTCCCCATCTCCCAATTTCTTTCCTTCACATGAAGAAAATCCTCCCAGAAGCTAAATTTCATCTCATGCACCAATGCATATTTACCTGCCATTTCTGCCATGCTTCTCACTTCTTGAACTTTCTATTTATTCACATGAATTCTTAACATCTCTGGAAGTGAGTCTTTACATTTCTCCAGCAGAATAATCTCGCTTCGAGCCCCATTTTTAAGGCCCTCACCCATGTATCAAAATGACTGTATTTAATTTTTCAAACTCAACATAAGTCTGACCTCGCCTAGTCTCTATATTTCTGAACCTCTGTCTATATGCTTCTAGTACCAATTCATATACACTCAAAATGGCCTGTTCGACATCTGCATAATCTCTTGATCCCTCATCTGATAGCACTGCACATATCTCACAAGTTGTGCCCACCAGCTTAGTCTCAACTAGCATTACCCACAAGTTCACTGGACACACTATCTGCTGAGCCAAAATTACCAATGCATTAAAAAAGGTTTGGACATTTTCTCACCGAAATATGGCAATGCATTAAAATAGGTGCATACATCCCTACGTCCTCCCTTCATCTTCATCCTGGTAATTTAACTTTCGTACCTAATTCCCAACTTCTGAATTTCAAATTCTCTCTCTTTCCTTTTCCTCTCTTTCTCTTACTCTTCCTCTCTCTCTCACGCTTTCTGTCTCTTTCTTTATCTTCTAACTACAGTTGCCATATTTGCAATTTAAGTTTTTCTCACTCGACTGCAGTTGCCTGTTTTTCTGATACATCAAAGTGCTTGACCAATTCCATTACAATTTCAGCTTTCCTTTCGTCCCTGGTGAAACCCAATTCTAATCTATTTGTTAATTCTAAAAGTATGCCCTTCCTCTGTCTTTTTAAACTTTCTTGGCAAACTTGGGAATCATCTTCAAACCCCAGAACCTCTTTAGCAATGTTAAAAGCCATTTCTTTTAATTTAACCAACGACAAGGAAACAAACTTAAATGAATTTTCTCTCCTGTTTTATTTAATTGTCAAGTGACGGAATCTGCTGGGACCTTTTGTACCCTAAATCTGTCCAAATTCCATACCACAAGCCCTCAAACCGTTATGATGTCGATGTCGAACCCCTCTGTTAATTAAAACCACACGCCCAGCAAAGCTCTCCTCTTCTTGTAATCTGTTCAAATATGAGTGACGGAGAAGTCTCAATTTCCACTATTAAAAGAAAAATAACAATTTATATGTATCTGAGCTTGAAGGTTTGTTTTCAGATGAGTCATCACCATGACTAAGTAACATCATCAGTGAGAGTCTCCGGTGATACACTGGTGGTATGTCCTGCCTCTCTGTTTATAGGTTTTGATTTCTTAAGGTGGGTGATGTCATTTTCAGTTCTTATTTTCAAGGGAAGGTAGATTGGATCTAAAGTGCTGTGTTTATTAATGTACTTCTGGTTAGATTGCCATGCGTCTCAGAACTTTTGTGCGTATCTTTATTTTGCATGTCCTAGGATATGCGTGTAGTCCCAGTCAAATTGGTGTCCTTCCTTGTCTGTACGTATTGAAACTAGTGATAGTGGTTCATGTCTTTTAGTGGCCAGCTGGTGTTCATGTATCCTGGTAGCACGACAACAGGAGACTTGAAACGGAGGAAAAGTGATTTTATATACACTGTTTAATCAGTGTGTGTGCAGATAAGGAAGGTTGTTCATATGTGTACAACACATTCTGAATAAACCACACAGACATAGTTAACGAAAAATGGTGCTCATTATGTATAACATTTATAAAGCATTAAAACATTATTTGATACTCATCTGAAGTGTTATGTTCCCCTTCTCTCAACATTCCCCCTTTTCTGGGATTCCCTACTCCTGTCTCTCATTCTTATCAGGATGTGTGATATAAATCTTGCTTATGGTATCCCAACATATTTCAGTTAATCCCCTTTCTGGCAGGAATTAAATATATTGGCCTATTGGATTCTTTCCAAAGCTAGTGTCTGTCATATTATTGGAGAGAAAACTTCTGGCATCAGACACAGCATTTGAACATATTACTCTGTTCTACATGCACTGTACAAAGGACCACAGCACACAGGAATTGCCAAAACATTGAGGGATATACATCTACTTCTTTCGATAATCTAGTTTTCACAAATTTTCCCATTTCCATATCTATACCCTCTTTCTCCTTCTGTGTTTGTATCTAGTTAAGAAATCCCCCAATTATTCTTCGTGTCCCTACTCTCAAAACTCCTTCTTTCGGTTTATATCTATTGCTCTCTTCTTGATGTAATGTAATTACAATTGAGCAATATAACTAAAAAGACATTCAGGAGGAGCTGGTGAGAGTTATTTGGAAGGGGGGCCTTATACAGAAGATAATAAAATTCATCCCAAAAAATATGAAATATACTCATGGGAGGAACAGACAGCCATGAGCGATAAGGCAGGTCAGGACATTATCAACCAAAAGAGTAAACATACAATGTGATGAAGATTGTTGGGAATCCAGAGAATTCATTGGCTCTGAAGCTACATAAAGCTGGTATCACTGATACTACTGAGGTCTTAATCATGGTCATCGACAGAAACAGAGGGAAACACATTTGCGTTAAACGCAGAAGGTGGCATTACTCAATGAAAATATTTAGATGAATTAAACAATTGAATAAAAATCAGTTAAATGCTTGTCTGGAATGTATAAGATTGAAAGCATGACCCGGGAGAGACCATCAGCAGAACGAAAATTTGAAAACGGAAGCACTATAACATCAGAAACCAGAGTAGATCACTGAGTACAGGGCTGATGGGTGAATGGGTCTCGATGTGAACTGGGGAACAGACAGCAGAATTGCATTGCAGATATTGCAGATCAACACTATGTATTGATGTAGTGCTGTAGACCACAGCAGCAGGAGAAGCAGATCTGCATTCAACCACAACCTGCCACATTTTTGTCCAGGGATGATCCTTCAGTATGCCATTACTATCAACACGATCTATGGTTCAGTGACGAGTGTGAATGCACATGTCAGGGTCAGAACCACGTGAACATAAACCTGATGCTAACACATTAAAGCTACCGCACTTGACTAACAGATCTGATCGAAGCTCTGCGCTCCTGCCACATTCAGTCATAAATGGTGATGGGCGATTAAACAAATGACAGAGGAGAGCGCTCTTCAAGCATCCCCATTCTAAATAATCAAACAGCCCTGCAGCCTCAGTGTAAAAGACAAGGATGTCGTGTCTGCACCATCCTCAGCCAGAAGTGTTGAGCCGATGATCCAACTCATCTTCGCCATGATGCCCACAAAATAACAGATGCCAGCCTTCAACCAAGTCGACCCGCTGCAATTGACATGAACAAACAGCTGAACAAATGTCGGATTTACTGTGTTCAGCTGTTTGTTCATGTCAATTGCAGCGGGTCGACTTGGTTGAAGGCTGGCATCTGTTATTTTGTGGGCATCATGGCGAAGGTGAGTTGGATCATCGGCTCAACACGTCTGGCGGAGGATGGTGCAGATACGTCATCCTTGTCTTTTACACTGACACAATTCCTGCAAAAGAACTGAAGACTCGTGCTGCACAGCACGCTGTGTCCATGGAGAAGCTGTTCATTCCAGCTCCAACTCTGACATCTATCTGGCAATATGGAAAATTACTCAGATATATCCAGTCCCCTAAACTGGGAATACTTACAATTTGAACAATTACCATTCCCTCAGTCCCATCACGACAGTGATATTGGTGGGAGTTCGTTTTGACAGTGCTGTCAAGCAGCACAGAAATAACGCCCTCAATATTGTTTCTGACAGGTCCCCATGTGGAGATGGTGCTGTTGTGGAAACGTCACTGGATTACAAATCCAGAACATGATAATGCTCTGGCAGCAGATGGAAGTTAAAAACAAATATCGAGATCTAAAATCTGGTGTCAGTAATAGTTACCCTGAAGCAAATGTCGATTGTCAACAGCAGTTTGCTTCTCCAATGTACTTTCAGGAAGTGAATCTCTCGTGCTTTCCTGGTCTGTCCTAAAAGTGACTCCAGATGCACAGACATGTGATAAACTCTCCAATGGTCTCTGAAATGGCTCCCAAATTATCATCCCTGCTTCTAATCTGTTTCGCCCTGTCAGACTTTTATTTATTTCACTGAGGTCTCCACTGATTTTGCTAAAACACATGGAATACAGGCTCAGTCGCCCCAAACCCTGTTCCCACAACTAGCCTGTCATCCCAGAGATCAGCCTGTTCATCTTTCACTGACCTCACTCAATGCCAGGTTTGTCCTTTATTAGGTAAGGAGACCAAAACTGCACACTATACTGCATAATGTTTGAGATGGGGTCTCACCAAGGACCTGTACAGCGGCAGTAAGACCCCCTTACTCCTGGACTCAAATCACCCAGAAATGAAGGTCAACACACCATTTATCTTCCTAGTTGCTTTCTGATACTGAAATATTGCTTTCAGTGACTGTTGTAAAGCAAGATCCAGATACGTTTCAATGTTACAGCTACCCAACTGGTGGGTCTATGTACGCTGGTAAGTGTCCCAATGCCATTCCCAGTATTGACTCCTGGCTTTAGATCTCACTGCCCTGTATGGACGGCGGAGGTCGGTGAAGAATGAAACAAAAAGAAGCGTAAGTCCCTTTATAGAGTAACATTTCCCAACCTTTTCAAATGCACATTGGAAGAAGGAACAAAACAGGGGACTAATCAATGAATGGCAGCACATGAAGAATCTCAGACGGTTCTTCTTCACACATCCCTGAATGTGACTGGCCAGGGTAATACACAAGTTGAGAAAGCATAGGGGTCCGCAAGCATAGCCTTCATTCATCAAGGCTTAGATATGTTATGCCAAGATGGAATACTGCGTGTAGTTCTGAGAGCCACATTACAGTAAGGATGTGATTGTACTGGAGGGAGTGCAGAGGAGATTCACCAGGATGTTCCCTGGGATGCAGCAGATGAGCGATGGAGAGAGGATAGATAAGCTCGGGTTGTTGTCGTTGGAGCAGAGAAGGCTGAGGGGGCAAGAGTCAGAAGGATCAGATTCCGAGGGGCATGGACATTGTCGATTGACAGCAGCTTTTTCCTTTTAGTCAGAGGGAGAAGAACAAGGGGAAGCACATTCTTAAAGTGAAGATTTTGAGATTTAGAGGGGATTTCAGGATCGTTTTGCACCCAGAGGGTTTTGGAGTCTGGAAGGTACTATCGGAGAGGGAGTTGTCACGGGTAACCTTACAGCTGTTACAAAGTACTCGGGACGACCTCTTGAAGTATCATAACATTCCCAGCTATGGGGCTCGTGTAGAAAAGTGGGTCTAATGTAGACCGTGCTGTACTTCTTTTGGTGCAGAGTCTATGCTTCTATGAGTGCATGGTTGTGCAAGGTCAATCTTCGAAAAGCTTACGACAGGAATTGATGGGTTTCAGAACAATCTATATACACAAAGGTTATAAGAGTGAACTTGTAACCGCTTCATAAAGTATGTCAAAGTAAAAATTAAGGGTCAAGAACGTGCAGCTTCGTTACAGTCTAAAACCACAAAATAGAGAATGGAGAACAGGGAAATGGCAGAACTATGCAGCAAATATTTCAGTTATGACTTCACAGAAGCAAACAAAACGAAAATCAATCTTCCCAGCAATACTAGGAAACTTTAATCTGGTGAGAAAAAAAGGGAATAGAATAAAATGAGCGAATAAACGTTATGGAGAAAGTAATTTAACAGAAAGTAATGGGCTGAGACAAAGGCAACAGAGATTTATCAAATGAGAATCATATTTGAGAAACTGACTTTTAGCAAAACTATGGAGAAGCGATCAATGCAATACGATTGGATTTTCAGAAAGCTTTTTGATAAAGCCCCAAGCCTACTATGCAAATTACAAACTTATGTTTCTGGGGCTAATAGAAGGGCATGGTTTTGGAATGGGAGAGCTAACAGTAAACAGTGAGTAGGAATAAAATGATGTTCTTTTTTTAGAGCAGAGAACTCGGGGGTATAGTAGGATTCGGTGCTTGGGCCCAGCCATTTCAAATACACACCAAACTTTTGTTAGATGGAATCAAATGCAATATTTCCAAGCCTGCTGATGGCACTAATCAATGTCGGATTGTGAGTGGGTGAGGATGATTAAAGAAAAGCTCCAATGTGACTGAGGCAAGTGGAGTGTCTGTGCAAATACGGAACAATTAAAAGCAATGTTGGTAGATGTGACGTTGTGCCCTTTGATGGGAAAAAAGAGCACGGCAGCCTACAATTTGTAAAGCTCTTATAATCGATGCCTCGATGAATGAAGGCTATGTTTACGGGCCACGATGCTTTCTCAACTTGTGTAATACCCTATCCAGTCACATTCAGGGATATGTGGAGAAGCACCCTCTGAGCTTCCCAGTGTGCTGTCGTTCATTGACTACTCCCCTGTCTGGTTCCATCTTTGAAAGTGCATCATCTCATATTAATCAGGGTTACAGTCCATCGGCCATCTAATCATTCCATTTGTATCTTCCTGTAACATAAGACTTTGCTCCTCACTGCCAACCTCCCGGCCAATCTTTGTGTCCAACACAAACTTGCTCATCTCACTCTCCCCACCATCGTCCATATTCACAGATACACCATTTATGAATACCACAAATTATAAGGTTAAAGATCACACAACACCTGGCTATAGTCCAACAGGATTATTCAGAGACATTAGCTTTTTTAGTTTTGCTTCTTCATCAGGTGGTTGTGCACTTTGAAAGCTCATGCCTCCGAATAAACCTGTTGGTCTACAACCTGGTGTTGTGTGATTTTTAACTTTGTCCACCCCAGTCCAACACCAGCACCTCCGAATCACAAATAATAAGCGACACAACACTGATTCCCATGGTACACCATTGGACACCAGCCTCCAGTCACATAAACAGCCTTCTTCCATCAAAGTTTGTCTCCTGCCACTAAAGTTGATTTAGGTGCAAATTTGCAAGTCATTAATGGGTCCTACCTGTTCCCTGGTTATTCTGTTCTGGTTGACACACTGCAGATTATCTGGGGATTTGCCCTAATCTTGCCCTGCCAGCAGGTTTCAATGCCCCTGTGTTAGTCAGTTACCTCCGATTGAAGAATTTCCTCCTGATTGTGGTCTTCAATGGCCTGTCCCTTACCTTGCCATTATTTCTCTTTAATGTAGAGTAGACAGCCAGGGAAGCATTCTGTTTATTTCCATCCCGTCGTATGTTTTGAGAATTTTCTAAAGTTCATTGTGATCACCTCTCATTCTTTGAAGCTCGAGAGATCATAGGCCCAGTTTCCTCATCAGGCAATCTCGCCATCTGTGGGATTAATCTGGAGAATGTTTATTGCACTTCCTATGTGGTCAGTATATTCTTTCTCAGATTAGATCAGCAAAACTGAACACAATACTCCAGGTACATTCTCACCAACCCTGTACACAATATTCCAGGTACAGTCTCATCAACCCTGTACACAATACTACAGGTACAGTCTCCCCAACCCTGTAAATAGTACTCCAGGTGCAGTCTCACCAACTCTGTACACAATACTCCATGTACAGTCTCACCAACCCTGTACACAATACTCTAGGTACAGTCTCACCAACACGCTGTGAAACTACTTCAACATTTCGTTGCATCGATATTCTGACTCCTTTAATTGAAGGTGAACCCAACTTTAACTTGCCTCTTACATACATTCTTCCCAACACCCTTCAAAAAATTCCGAAGTTATCAAGTATGATTTCTCCTACAAAAATGTATACTGATTATCTCCAATGTTGCTGTTAATTTCTAAATATCCAATATCGCATCCTGTCTCATAGATTCCAAAAGTGTCTCGACAGATGTCAAGTTAATTGGTCTGCATTTCTCCACACTATCACTTTTTCCCTTTCTCGATGTTTGGATCCATTCCATTCATCTTCCTATCATGCTTGGATCACGTTTATTGCCTTCCATTTATCGACAATGGCTTTCCAGCCTCTCTGGAATATACAGGAAAATAAAATGCAGCCATTGGCAGTGCAATTAATACTTCACTGCTGAAATATTTCTGGCATTTTGAAATGAATTACATTAGTTTCACTAGACATGGCAATGCTTAATCCAGCTACATGTTCAAGAACTACCTTGTTACTAATATGAATTGACTTTGTGTCTTTAGTTCCACAAGCCCTATCCGATCACTTGGTATTTCTGGATGATTTTCTGGGTCTTTCTCCATGATGACAGATGCAGAGTAACAGTTATTTTCTCGGCCATTTCCCTGTTCTCACAATAAACTCTTCTGTCCCAATTACAAATTTCCACATTTTACCTTACCTTTGTTTGTTTCCTTTGAAATACAGATTGTAGATTTGTGCAGTCCTCGTATTCCTGTGTGTGACCATGCATGTTCGCTTTTTGATTTCCTTATCATTTTCATGGCCCTCCTTTCTGTATTGTGAATTTCTGACATTTCTCAGGTTTCCATAATGTCTGTAATTCTTCGGAAGTCACTTCTTATAATTAAAATAATCTTCAATTTGTTATGTTAACCATCATTTAGTCACTTTATCACTCTTTGGTGTTTTTACCTCAAAGAAATAGACTTTTGTTTCAAACATTGCAGTATTTCCATTAAACAGATATATCGAAGAACATTGCAAGAAGACAGAAAAGAGATTATGGGGGCCTGGCTAATATTTTTACATCATCGCTGGCCACGGGTGATATCCCGGATGACTGGAGGACAGTGAATGCTGTGCCCTTGTTCAAGAAGGGCTACAAAGAAAAATTTGGGAACTATAGACCAGCAAACCGGACTTCTGTAGTAGGTAAGGTACTTGAGAAGATTCTGAGAGATAAGATATACATACATTTGGAAAGGCAGGGTGTGATTAGGAGCAGCCAGCACGGCTTTGTATATGGGAGACCATGGCTCACGAATTTTTTATAGTTCTTTGATGAAGTGATCAGCAATGTTGACGAGAGCACGGTGGTATATGTAATCCAATTGATTTTAGTAAGGCCTTCAATAAGGGTTCACATGGTACGTGCTCTGGAAGGTAAGATGGCATGGAATAGATTGGGAACATGACAAATTAGATACAAAATTGTCTTGATGGTAGGAAGCAGAGAGTGGAAGGATGCTGGTTGGACTGAATGCCTGTCACTAGTGGAGTGCCTCAGTGTTCAGTGTTGGGACTATTACTGTTTGCTTTATTTATAAAGATTTAATTTAGAACGTACAAGGCATGATTAGTAAGATTGAAGATGACACTAATTAATGTGGTCTCGTAGACAGTGAGGAAGGTTATCAGAAATTGCAGCAGGACCTTGAGCAGTTGGGGACGTGAGCCAAGAAATGGAAAATGGAGGTGAATGTGGATAAATGTGGTGTTCTTGCATTTTGCAAAGTCAATTCAAGGTCGGAGTTTCATTGTGAATCGTTGGGTCTGAAGGAGTGTAATGGAACAGACCGACCCTGGAATTTAGGTACACAGTTTTCTGAAAGTTGATTCAGAGATAGACAGGACAGTGAGGAAGGCTTTTGGCACATTGACCATCATCAGTCAGTGCATTGAATACCGAAGTTGGGGAGTTATGTTGCAGTTATACAGGATATTGTTGAGGCTATACTTGCAGCGTTATATTCAGTTTTGTTCACTTTGCTCTAGGAAGTACGTTATTAAACTGGAAAGAGTGCACAAGCATTTACAAGGCTGTTGGAAGGACTTTATGGTCTGGACTTTAAGGAGAGTTTCGACAAGTTAGGGGGTTTTACTTTAGAGTGTATGAGAGTGATGTCGGATCTGATGGAAGTGTATAAGATCATGGGAGGCAGGGATAGAGTGAATACACTCAGTCTTTTTTTCCCCAGGGTTGGGCAATCACGGACTAGAGGGAATCAGTTTAAGGTCAGAGGAGAAAGAAGAAAAGTGAACCTGAGGAGCAATTTGTTTTACACACATGGTGGTACGAATATGTAATGAGCTGCCAGTGGAAGTGGTTGAGGTGGGTACATTAACAACATTTAACAGGTATTTGGACAAATACTTAGATAGGAAAAGATTAGAAGGATACCGGGCAATAGCAGAGAAATGGGATTCGTGTAAATGGACAGTTTGTTCGGAAAGGACCCCTTTAGGCTTAAGAGAAAATCTCCGTGCTGTAGGGCTCTATGACTCGAACAACTATTGCTTGTGTCTCACTGAATGTTATATTGTACCTTTCCAATTCACTGGAACTAACTTGACCCTCGAGTCTCCAGGCTTCCACGATGTTTGACTATAATGTTCAAAATTTCTATATTGCATGCACACGGTATGTGAAATGCAACATATTAATGTCACAATTCCTCAAAGCTGCTTCAGAACAAGGTTAGTAATTAGTTCTCCTGACCACAAAACACCAAATTCGAAATAATCTGCTCTCTAGTTTGGTTCACAACATACTCTCCAACCTACTTGATACACACTTATGGAATTTATTTTTCACATGAGCAGTCACTTAGTTAACACAGTTTCGATGCAACTTGAGACCATCCGTTATTACTGCAGCACCCACGATTATTTGTTACTCATTCACAGGATGAGGGCGTCGCATTTATAACCAGCATTTATTGCCCATGCAAGAGGGCAGTTAAGAGTCAACTTCATTGCCTTGGGTCTGGAGTCAGACCAGGGAAGGACAGCAGTTTCCTTCCCTAAAGGACATCAGTGAACCAGATGAGCTTTTCCAACAATCGACAATGGATTCTTGGTCATCATAAACCCTTGATCCAAGATATTTATTGAATTCACATTCCATCATCTGAGATGGCAGGATTCGGACCCGTGTCCCTACAACATTACCTGGATTTCTGGGTTAAGAGTTCAGTGATAAAAGCACTATGACATTGCCTCCCCTTGCATATACTTGCATATCCAATTTCCAGACCATATGATGCAAAATATTTGCGCGGCAGTTTTGGTCTCAATATATAACACACCAATGTTTGCTTCTCCTTGCTATTTGTAAGATCCACCCAAACTGATTATTTGCGATCTGAGGGACAGGATCTGTGGCATTATCAGTGATAGACTTGGACAAGACGTACAGGGAGGCTCGACGCTGGGATCATCTGAAGAAATGTCCAGCAATACAGGACAAGCATCAATATCCTCCCCGATCTGTCAGAATAAGAATCATCGTATTCTCTCTGCTCCCTCACACTCAATATTTGTTATAGCACCTACCCCCGAACAAGGCTCACACTCTATCTCCAAATAAGGCTCAAGCACGACCACTCTCACTCACTACTGCATTCAGCACCTTCCCTCCCCCAATTTCTCTGTCACTGACGCAATAGCCCCGCTCACTAAAACACTGCATGGAAAAGGCACTGTGGTCAGACTCCATCCCGACACCTCACCCTTCTCCCCTTCAGCACTAACAGCAGGAACACCCACTCCCACGCTCATTCATTCCCTCCCCTTCTCCCATTCCAGGAGAAACAGCGTAGAATTGACAGCAAATGCCAAGCCGTGTGGTGGAGTGCCCGATATCCGTTCCCTCATCCCCCTACCCCGACATGTGGGGAGGATCCTGGAAAGAGCCAGAGAGGACCAGGGGGCCTTGTGTGGAGATTCTGAAACATCCACGTCGCACCAACTGAGTAAGGAGCAATACTCAGTAAATAGCAATTCTCACTTTAAACCCACTGTCAGTTCCAACCTCATCTCTCTCCCTCGCAAAAGAACAGATACCCCATTGCACAGAGATGAAGGTATTGAAATACACAGAAGTATTGGTAAACACCACAACATGCTAACATGCACAATGCATACAAGGAGATTGGCAAACACACATATAGAAGCACACAGAGACATATACAGTCACACTCAAATAGACAGAAACACAGATAGAAACACACAGGCCTGATACACAGACAGACAGACGTAGTCACAAAAATACACAGGTAACAAGCACATGGACACACACACATATGCATACACACAAAGACCCAGACACTAGTGTCATTAAGATACAAATAAATAAGTTTTTGATTTATAAGGAGATCAAGGATTCGAGGGAGAAGGTAGGAGAATGATGTTAAGGAACATATCAGAAATGATAGAATGGCACGTCAGACTTGATGGGTCGAATGCCCTAATACTGTTCCTTTCTTTAATGCTCGTGTGGTATAATGCTAACAGGTAGTCTCTTCCTGAGGACGCAGCAGAGGCTGGGTTTGATACAGATTTGATTGTAAAGAGCCAGTGGTAATATGGGACAGAGTTGGAGGGCGGAATGGTTTATGTCTATTCCTATACCCGAAACGTTGCGGTGATTTAATATGCAGCTAACACAGTTTTAAAATAATGGGTCGCACAATGAAATAAGGATGTCCCTTTCCCTTTAGTAGTGTGCTTCCTGTGGTGTCCTCATCCTCAGGGAGCAGTGAAGACTCGGTTATTGAAGATATTCAAGGCTGAGCTCGACTGATCTTTGCTGGATAGGAGAGTCCATGGTATTTTGGGAACAGACAGAAGAAGGATGGTCAGACACAATCGGATCAGCCATAAGCATTCTGAATGGTGCAGCCGAATGCTAAACTGCAGCCCTTATCCAATGTGTTGTTCCTTCAATCCAGCACTCGATGCTGTTACAGAAAAAAACTGTTGCCCCTACCCTAAGTGTTGTTTTCTCAATCCACCCCTCGAGTCGGTTACAGGGTAGGCGACCACCCCATTCAGCCACACAGGATCGTTACAATGAAATGGGAGGAGACCATTCTTCCCCTCGAAGCCGTTACACAGGAATACAGAATGAAGCAATTCAGCTCATTGAGTACGTTCCACAGCCCAGGAGGAGGCCATTCAACCCGCCTGAACTGCTGCAGAGGAACAGGAATGCTGTCGCTAACAGAAAATAGTCAGATAAATGCATATTTTTACAAAACTGTAACTAGTTTTGCCTCAGAGATCACTGTCGGGTCATCAATGATCAATAATCTATGTAAAATATCTGGATGAAGGGACGGAATGGATCAAAGCTGAATTATCTTATAGACCAAGAAAACCATTCAATATAAGTTCAAATGGAGGTAGTTAATCTGCATTGTGATATAGACATGGAAGGTTAGAGAGCAAACTTTCAGCAGAAATAATATAAGGTGAGTTGTCTATTGTGGTAGTATGGATAGAACAGTAGGAAATAACTTAAATGGAGAGAGATCGCAGAACTCTGTGATGCAGATATTTTTCATATTCCTGGTACATGAATCATATGAAGTCTGTTTGCAGATGTAGCGAGTGATTTGGAAGGTAAGTGGAATGATGCTGTTTGTGGCAACAGGTGTGGGGTTTAATCAGGAATGTTTCACCACATCTGTACAGGGCATTGCTGAGGCCTTATCAGATACACTGGGTGCAGTTTTGATCCTCTAAACTAAAAAAAAGGTACAATTCCTTTTGAAGATGTTCAAAGATGCTTCCCTTTATTCATTCCTGAAATGAAAGCCTTTTGTTATCACAGATTATCTGCTAAGGATTTAGATGAGAAATCTCATTGAAGCACGATTTTCAGAAAGGTGTTTCAGCTGGATGAATATTTTCTCTTGTTAAGGAGACTAAAGTTTGAGCTTTTTTTATGAATGTGATGTGTTGATAGAAACATAAATATTGTGAAGATATCAACCCATTTATGAAAATTACAGACACATATAAAGATGTCATCAAATTATAAAGCGGGCACATTTTTTGCTAATAAAAGGCACTGTGCACAGCAACAGCATTGATGCTGCATGCAGCATACAGTCTATTATCATGCATTCCAGAGAATGAACATGGAGAGTGCTCGTGGCCCAGTTGGGTGTTAAGTTGATATTACAGTATTTTTCCACACAGAGATGGAGAAAAATATTACCTGCCTCTAAAGCAGCAGCCAATTGGTCTTTCTATCTTACTTTGATGTGCCTGAAAACAAGGTGTAAGAACAGAAAATCCCTGAGCCACCTTTGCCACTCGTGGAGGATTCCTGGTGAGAATATATCAAAATCTCTCCACTGCCCGAAGCAAAGGGAATTCAGCCAAATCCAACTGTTCCGGGGAAAATCCGCATTCCCAGACATTTGTGTGAGCAGGATAACGTCAAAGGCAGAAAAATACTTGGGACACTCGATCATTTTACCATTCGTTCAGCGTTCAAATTTCTTTATTCCACATTTTTGTAGAAAATTACCCAGTCTGATACCTATTTCAATGGCCACAGCACTCAACTTGTTTCATTTAAAATTTGTTTTCACCAGTAAGGGAGTGGGAAAAGACATCTGTGACCCTCGAACATTGGTCAGTACACCGTCAAGAGATTCTCAAAGGGCTGTTAAAGTTTGTGATGACTGGATATTTCCATTTATTCAAAATTGTGTATGTTAAACTTTTGATAGACAAATGAGAGTAGGAAAATGGTACACAGAGAGAAGACTGCTGCTGAGACCATAATCTGATCACAGTGCATGGTGGAGCAGTGACACGGTGTCTGATGACCAACTCTTGCTCCACAGTCCCATGTTACCATGTTGTATTCATCCCCTCACAGCTCCTGCACAGGAGCAGATGGAGGCCACTTGCTCCAAATAACCTGGTCCACAGTAGCACAGGACCTCATTCCATCCCTCCAGACTGTCACACAACGTTTGGTGTGGCTTGGAAAATGTTATTTGTAAATCTAGTCTGGGTTCGAAAGACGCCTCTGGTCTCTTTACATAGTGCCTCCTCTGCAACTTACGATTCATTTGTTGGTAATTGTCTACACCAAGATTCATTATGAATAAGGCCCCCAACCTCATCCAGAGATGACTCTAAAGTGCTTTCGTCATTCAATAACAGAACATCGAGAAACATTACAACCTTTAACTTTGTAATTACAGAAAATATGAACATAAGGAACAGGAATAGGTAATTCGGACGGTCAAGCCATTGTATACGATGATGGCTGATATACTGTCAGCATTAACTCGTCTTTAATACCCAATCCTTCACACCCGTCAGCTCTCTGACAGGTCAAATATAAATCTACCTCCTCTTTAAATATTTTCAGTGATCTAGCTCCCTTAACTCTCTAGCCTAAATAATTGTTGACGTTGATTACTCTCTGTGAGAGGAAAACACTCCCCACACAGACACCGGCATCTATTGATGTGAACAAGAGGTGAATACAGGAGCTCAGGGAAGAGTGAATGGCCTTAATATCAAGGCAGTATTTGACTGAGGATGTCATCGGGACCATCTACTTATTTGAGTTGAGTGGGAATCAGCTGTACCTTCCCCCACTGATTGAGATCTTTCAGAGCACAAAAGAAGATGTTCTTGGGCTGTGGCTGCCAACCCTCTCAGCCCCAGGACATCTCTTCAGGAGATCTTCAGGTTAACTTCCACAGCACAAACATCTTCTGCTCCTTTATCACGTCTACGCATCCCCAGCGCCCGCCATCCAACATAAGATCAGAAGCGGGGTGATCACTGAAGATCACAAAATATTCAGAACATTTTGTCACCCTTCAGCTCCTGAACCAGTCTCTCTGTCTATGTGCGGCAAGACCTAGACAGCATTCAAGTGTGTGCTGTTAAAGTGTCGTTAACATTCATGTAACAGCATGGCCAGACACTGCCCATTTCCACAGTTAAAACAGGGGCTCATTCAGCACCTACAGCTGGCTGCACATGTGGATATGTGGAAGCCATTCAGCCCATCGAAATGACAGAAGAAGAAGAGGGACAGCACATTCAATTCTCCTGCCTGTTGCACAGGCAGAGGACGGGTCTGGTCAGTACATTGAAGTGTTAAACAGGAATAGGCAGAGCCTAATCAGACCCTTGAACCTGTTCCATGGGACTAGGAGGAGGCCATTCAGCACCTCGAGAATCTTACATAGGAATGTGCGGGTGTCATTGCTGCTCCAACCTTAAAAACCAATGGAGCAGCGAATGCAATCACAGACGGCTCACAATGTTCCTTGTGGCTCCATTGCCTGTGGGACACATAATACTGTAAAGGCAGTGAAGAAGGAGGAAGTCAAATGTTTTGTGTCAAGTCTCAAACAGGCATCTTGCATCTCCGAGAAGACAGACCCATGTTCTCCATGGAGGTCAGAAGCTGGTGGGAATGGTTAACTGTTTTAGTATGAAAATATTGTGGGTGCTGTCGGGATTATGCATAACGTGAAGTTCTATTCAGGATCACACACCAAATGTACTGTGTTAATGTGGGGAGAGTTTAGTCAAAGACTGCCCCCTCTCTCTCTCTCAATCGAAATGGGGAGTGGCGTGGGGTGAGAGGGACGTTCCCAGAGGCTTTTAAACTATAGAGAATCATGTAAACCTAGTAATAACCAAGCCATGGAATTTATCACCGGATCAGTGACTGTTTGGAATATAATGCGTGACTGTCCATCCCCTTAAGGTTAACTGCAGACACCGCTTATTCCCTCAAAGCGCTACAGATGGTATAATCATTCCAACAATGAGTCTGGTGAAACTCCTTTACACGCTTTCTGCCAAGAGGATTAATCATTATAAAGGAGAGAAAATCTGTCCACAATACCCCAAATACTATCTCAGCAACACTCTCAGGGTTGATCACAATAATTCTGTTCCCTCATTTAGTTGTCTCAGCTTTTTTCCTGTGCTGTAAAAAGCAATTCTTTCTCTCTACATTGCAAATGATGTGGAATTTAGAAGATCCTTACATCTGTACATCAGCATCAATAAAGTCATCACCAGAGGTGACGATGGAGATGAATATCACTCTTGGATGGAGATTCAATCAGAAAGAATTCATTCGAAACAGGGAATGGTCACCTACCTGAATGGAAATGACTTGCAGGAACATGGAAATCAGGCAGAGGAAGGGAGCTCGCTTTTCTTTTGTTCTGGGGATATAACACACAAATGGCATGGATATTTTAACAGAGAATCGTACGTGAATGCAATTCAGATTTTTATTCCAGGTTCAGAGAGAGGCTGATGAGGCCTGTCCTATTGATGTCATCGATGTTAATGAACCGTGATAAAATGTCATTTACTGGACTTCAATTACAGTGTGATTATGGCATTGTGGAGGAGACAGAAAACTGACAATTGGGGGACATGGCAATTCAGAATGGAGGGAGGGAAAATAATTTTCCCCAGTCATCAGTATTGGAATGTTACCCTTTATAACTGATATGAAGAACAGATTCAAGGATACATTTAAAGTGAGGAATGAGGAGTAAAATATGTTTATTGAACACAAAATACAGGACAAAATGATTTTCTGTCCATACTAAACTATGGAAAGTACAAAGAGATAAGATGCACTCATAATATTGAGCTACATAAATTGAAATGTGTGTTACAAAACAACGAAAGTGGTGTGTAATCTTTCTCAATCATTATTTGGCTCTCAGCCAATCATTATTTCCCTCTGTCATTGATCCACCTCATTGAGATTCTCTGGCGCAGTATCTCAGTATCGAACAGGATTCTCAGTTCCTGCTGCTGTTCACCCAGTCTATATAAATTAAACCACCTTCTCACAAAAAAAATCACTTTGCCTTTTGGACTCTGGTTAACTGTCAGAAACTCAGCTATGTGATATTATTGAAGATAAATGATCGCGGACCACAGCCACTATCCGCAGAGTGCTCACAGGGTATGGCACCAGATAAAGGCCTTGCAATCCATGAGAATTTCTAAATATAACTTCCATTTTCTGTCTGTTCCTGTCTGTCTCCCCTCATGATGTCTTCTGATCTATCCAACTCACCCGCGTTTAACATCCCTCCAATCACTCCCTGTTTCCAAATTGTGCAGTTGGACAGCTTGATGTTGTGACCATTTTGGAGAAACGGATAGAGCAGGGACAGGACTGATCGTTAGAGGGTCCGGGGTGTAGATGCTTCATTAAGTACAGGGAAGGTACTAAAAGTGCGTGTGTGTATGTGTATGTGTGTGTGTGGGGGGGGGGGGGTGGCATTGTTAATCAAAGACGTTGGCAGAAAGGATGTTTGAGAAGGACTCGTCTACTGAATTAGTATGGCAAGAGGTTAGAAACAAAAACGGAGAGGTCACCTTTTTGACATTTCTCTATAGCCCTCTGAAAAGTTCCAGAGATGTAGAGTAAGGATTACAAAGACGATACTGGGTAGCAGCGAAAATAACAGAGTAGTTGTTATGAATGTCTTCAACTTTCCAAATATTGACTGGAAACGCTACAGTTCAATTACTTTATATGGGTCAGTTTTTGTCCAATGTGTGCAGAATGGTTTCCTGACACATTACGTATACAGACCAACAAGGGACGAGGCCAAATTGGATTTGGTACTGGGTAATGAACCAGACCAGGTATTAGATTTGGAGGTAGGTTAACAATTGGCGGTTAGTGACCACAATTCAGTTATGTTTACCTTAGCGATGGAAAGGGAACGTTGTATACCGCAGGGCAAGAGTTATAGCTGGAGAAAAGGCAATTATGATTCTATTAGGAAAGGTTTTAGGATGCAGATGGGGAAGGAAACGACAGGGGATGGGCACAATACAAATGTGGAGCTTTTTCAAACAACAGCTACTGCGTGTCCTTGATAAGTTTATACATGTCAGGAAAGAAGGAAGTTGTCGAGTGAGGGTGCTGTGGTTTACTGAAGAAGTTGAATCTCTTGTCAAGAGGAAGAAGGAGGCTTACGTGAAGATGAGACGTGAAGGCTCAGTTCGGGTGCTTGAGAGTTGCAAGTTATCCTGGAAGGACTTAAACATAAGAATAGCCAAGAGAGAGCATGAGAAGTCTTTAGCAAGTAGGATCCAGGAAAACCCTCAAGCTTTCTATCAATATGTCACCAATAAAAGAATGACCAAATTAAGCTTAGGGCCAATCAAAGACAGTAATGTGAAGTTGTGTGTGTAGTTCAAGTAGATAGGACAGGCACTAAATAAATATTTGAATCAGTCTTCACAATGGAAAGATAATGTTGTCGAAGCCTATACGGAGTAAAACCTATTAGACTAAATGGGATTGAGGTTCGTAAGGTGGAGATGTTAGCAATTCTGGAGAGTGTGAAAATAGATAAGTCTCCTTGGCCAGATGGGATTAATCCTTGGACTCTCTGATAAGTTAGGGAGGAGGTTACACTCCAATTGGTTCGAATCTTTACATTGCCATTGTCTACAGGAATAGTGCCAGAAGACTGGACGACAGCAAATGTTGTCCCCTTGTTCAAGAAATGGAGAAGAGATAACCCTGGTTATTATATAACAGGCTTACTTTGGTTATGGGCAAAGTGTTGGAAAGGAAAATAAGAGATAGGATTTATTATCATCTAGAAAGGAATCATTTGATTTGGGATAGTCAACCAGGTTTTGTGAAGGGTATGTCATGCCTCACAAATCTTACTGAGTTCATTGCGACGGTGACCAAACAGGTGGATCAGGGTAAAGTTAGAAATATGGATTTCAGTAAAATGTTTGATTCGTCCCCCATGTTAGGGTATTGCAGAAAATATGGAGAGTGTCGTGTTGGAAAAGCAGAACAGATGAGGCAGCGTCCAAGGAGTAGGAGAGTCGATGTTTCATTTGTAAGGAATCACTGTTCTGGTGGCCAGCATCTGCAGTCTTCACTTTCTCCTGGATCCTTGGATGCGGCCTGACCTTCTGCGCTTTTCCAGCACCACACTTTCGACTCTGATCTGAAACATCTGCAGTCCTTAATTTCTCCCAGAAAATACTAAGACGTGGAATTGACGGTGATTTAGCGGTTTAGATCCGAAATTGGCTAGCTGAAGAAGACAGAGGGTAGTAGTTAATGGGGAATATTCATCCTCGAGTTCCGTCGCTCGTGGTATACTGTAAGAATCTGTTTGGGGGCGACTGTTGCTTGTCTTCTTGAAAATGACCTTAATGAGGGAATGGAAGGATGGGTTAGTAAATGTATGGTTCACATTAAGTTCGTTGGAGCTGTGGGCAGTGCTGAAAAATGTTGCAGGTACTGAGCTGCAATGTTCTATGTGCATGGACCTACAATGGGCTGAATAACTTCCTTCTGTGATGTAACAATTCTGAGGTACTCTCACCCACAATAAAAGCTTTAGGTGCCTGGAGAGACAATCTGATCCAGTAAAGGACACACACTGCACAGTCATCCATCATCTCTTCCTGTTCTCTGATATACAGCGGCCTCAAAATATCAGTCCAAACAAAATAGTTTGATTCAAATTCAAGCAATCAGGATGACGTTCACCCGAGGGGATTGCCGTCAGAGGATTTTATGCATAATAAAATTCCAGAATAACATAAATAATAAAATAATATTACAGCAGCATAATAATTGGCAGCAGAGTAAAAGTTGCAGTTGCAAATAGTTCCAAGTTCAACACTGTGTTCAGTTTTGGTCGCCTTGTTATGGGAATGATCCTATTAAACTGGAACTTTACAAGCATGTTGCCAGGACTCCAGGGTCTGAGTCATAGGAAGAGATTGGATAAGCTGGGACATTTCTCTTTACAGTGCAGGAGACTGAGGGGTGGCATGAAGAGCTTCAAGAGGCTAGTCATGGCCCACATCAGCTCCAGTCTCCCAGTCTGCCTCGATCCCTTACAATTTTCCTACCAGTGGAATGGGTTCATAGCGGCTTCTATATCCCTGAAACATCTAGACAACAAGGACACCCACGTCCGATTCCTGCTCATTGATTATAGGTTCACCTTCAACACCATTATTCCCATCAGACTGATCACCAAACTCCCTGACCTTAGTCTCTGCTACGCCCTCTGAACTTGGATCCTCAGCTTTCTGACCTACAGTTCACAATCAGTGAAAATAGGTAAGTGTGTCTCTTCCATGATAATATTGAACATTAAAATCCCAAAGGATGTGTCCTCCCCCTCCCCCCTACTATACCCCTGCGTTGTATTGCCAAATTTTGAACGAATGCCATCTACATGTTCACTGATGACATCATCAAAATAGGACAGATATGTAATGATGGCAAGTCAAAATACAGAATGGAAATAGAGGACTTGGTTATATGCTGCACTGAGACCAACCTCTCTTTCAACATCGGCAGAACTAAACAACTGATCAATGACTTCACAAAGAAAGGAGGAGAACATGCCCCCATTGCATCAATGGAACTGAAGTTGAAAGGGTGGAAAACATTAAGTTGCTTGGAGGGACGATAACCGACTTGCCATGTAGATGTGACAGTCGAGATGGCACAACAACGCCTCTTCTTTCTCTGTCAGCTCAGGACATTTGACATGTCCACAAGGACCCTCACCAATGTCTACAAATGCACCACTGAGAGCAAGCTATCTGTGTGCAAAATGGCCTGGTGTGGACACAACCCTGTCCTGGACAGTAAGAGAAATGACAGAAGGTTGTGTGCACAGCCCATGCCATCACAGAAACCAACATCCCATCCATTGTCTCCATTTACACAGCTCACTGCCGCGGAAAGGCTGACAACATTATCAAAGACCCATCGCACCCTGGATCTCCTACAATCTCTTCCATCTGGCAGACAATACAGAAGGTTGAACACACAAACCAGCGGCTCATGAACAGCATCTTCCCAGCCCATTATTAAACTGAGGAATGGACTCTCTAACTTCAAATTATGCTGATCTTGCTCTCATTGATGTAGTCTATTGCATGCCCTTTCTGGTGTAGCCTTTATGCCTCAGTCTAAGTTTTTCGTTTACCCTATGATCTGTATGTCCTTGCTTATTGTAAGAGCGAGATTCCCCAGCTAGGGTCAAAGACTCTGGAGGCAGACAGGGCACAGGACGGAATGGACTTTAATTCAAGCAAAACTTGGTTCATGCTGGGAGACTATAAAGTGAGTCTTAAACAATTGCTGATGTTATGAATAATCCATCGGGTGCATTCAAGTCTTTAGTGAAGTAATTTAAGATGGGACTGGGATATCACAGGTATTACACAAACACAGCTGAGGGAGGGACAGGACAGGCAACTCAATGTTCCAGGGGACAGATGCTGCAGGAAGGACAGAAGGGGAGATGAGAGAGGAGGAGAGCTGCTGGTTCTGATGGGGTGAAACATCATAGCAGGACTGAGAGAGAATATTCCTGCAGGACCGCCCAGTGAAGCTGTGTTCGTGGAATTAATCAATAACAATGGGTCTTCCCTTTCCTCTGATTGTTCGACAGACCCCGATAGCCCCGCCCTCCCGCAGCTTGCCCTTCTCAAGATGGCGGTCCCGAGGCCCGCGCTCCCTCTTCCCTCAAACAAATGGCGGACGTGAGACAGGGCCACGACCCTGATCAAAGACCGCAACCTCCTTACCCGAGCGTAGAGGGTCTTTTAAACCTTTAAGCGAGAGTTGTGAATTCTCTCCGCTCCTTTCTCCAAGCGAGGCTCCCACACACCAGCTTTGGGCGCCACTCTCTGAAGCCGATCGCAGCCGCTGCCGGAAAAAGCAGCTCCATCTCTCTCTGTCTCTCTGTCCTGATCAATGTGACACTGCGCATTCTCTCCATAGAAACCAAACTGTGCATGCGTCTGAGGTTATCGCTGAGTTTATAGAGAATATTCATACCCGCACAGAATCATGGGTGAAATCTTAGACATTAACAGTTTCACTCTCGAAATACATTCATAGGGATGTCTAGCATACAAATATACTGTTCGGCCCAACTCAACCATAAAGGCCAGGTATGTAAATTACCAATCATTCTGGGAGTTTGAAAAGAAGTTTCTTACTCAAGATGTGAAAATCGATTGGAAACATGTAAGTTATCAGATTTACATCTCAACAATTTCTCAAAATCTCACATTGATTTATGCTCCACTATGCAGTGAAAATGATCAATCCTGCAAAACAGTTTGCTTTCTGACAAATCCTGAAGCGTACACTCCCCGAGAATGCGTTGAACCCGCTCCTCACTCACTCTCGTTGGAGGACTGGCCGCTGCTCAGTCCTCCAGTCGTGACTCACAGGCTAAGGGACAAGGAAAGTTAAAGTCAATGCCTTGTCATGCGGTGAAAATACCCCGATTCTTGGACAGAGAGGCCTGGGTTCAATCACAGCTTATGCAGGTGTGTGTAATAATAACTTTGAACAGACTCATTAGGAAAAACAAGGAAAGTCAGGAACAGAGTTAAAAAAATAGAAAATGCATGCAATGTGGTGGGGCTCTCAATTTCAGATGCTTTTAGTCTTTACCAAGTGTCTCAAGGCCCCTGAACAGACGGTTGCACTCCAAGTGCATAAACAGATACCACGATTGTGGGGCAAAGTGTTGTGGTGGGATATAGAGGTGCTTTTGTGGAAGATGCTCGATTTTGGAGGTGAAAATATGTGAGAAGGTTTTGTATGGAGTTACGTGTTCCCCTCCTGTTGCAGCATCGTATTATTGCCCTGACTATACCTCGTACATGTTTGGTAGAGATCAGTGACATTTCATAAACCCACAATACAAGATCTGTCACTCTGGTTAAGACAGCATAAATCTCTTGCAGCACTATAGTCACAGAACAATACAGAGCAGAACAGGCCCTTCGTTCCTTGATGTTGCGCTGACCTGTGAACTATTCTCAGCTCCTCCCCCTACACTATCCCAAACTCACCCATGTGCTTAACTAAAGGATTGTTTAAATCGACCCAATGTGGCTGAGTTAACTATATTGTTAGGTAATGCATTCCACGCCCTAACCACTCTCTGAGGAAAGAACCTGCTTCTGACAACTGTCTTAAATCTATCACCCCTCAATTTGTAGTTATGACCCTTGTACACACTGATGTCACCATCCTCGGAAAAAAAAGACTTTTACTGTCTACCCTATCTAAGCCTCAGGTCATCTTGTATGTCTCCATCAAATCCCCTCTTAGCCTCTTGCTAATGAGAAGAGGTTCAAGTTTCTCAACATTTCCTCATATGACCTTCCCTCCAGACCAGGCAACATCCTGGTAAGTCTCCTCTGCACCATTCCAATGCTTCCACATCCTTCCCGAAATATGGGCACCAGAACTGCACACAATATTCTAAGTGTGGCCGCATCAGCCTTTTGTATAGTTGCAGCATGATATTGCGGCTGCGGAACTCAATCCCTGTATGAATGAAACCTAACGCATCTTATGCCTTCTTAACAGTACTATCCACCTTGGTGGCAACCTTCAGGGATCTATGTACATGGACTCCAACATCCCTCTGCACATCCACACTACCAAGAATCTTTCCATTGACCCAGTACTCTGCCTTCCTGTTATTCTTCCCAAAGTGCATCACCTCACATTCAGCTGCATTGAACACAATTTGCCACCTCTTAGCCCAATTCTGCTGTTTTTCCAAGTCCCCCGGAACCTGTAACGTTCTGCTACACTGTCCACTACAACACCGACTTTACAGTCGTCTGCAAATGTACTAATCCATCCACCTATGCCTGTGTCTAAGTCATTTACAAAAATGACAAACTGCAGTAGTTGCAAAACAGACCCGTGTGGCACACCACGAGTAACCGGACTCCAGGCTGGATATTTTCCATCAACCACCATTCGCTGCCTTCCTTCAAAAAGCCAGTTTCGAATCCAACCTCCTAAATCACTCTCAATTCCATGTCTCTCCATTTTCTCCAACAGCGTACCATGTGGAACCTTATCAAAGGTTTTACTGAAGTCCATGTATACCACATCAACTGCCCTACCCTCATATACATGCTTGGTCACGTTCTCAAAAAATCAGTGTTTGTGAGACACTATCTGCCCTTGATGAAACTATGTTGACTATGTGATATCAAAATGGTGTTTGCTAGATGATTATAAATCTTATCTCTTATAATCCTTTCCAAACACATTTCCTGCAACGCAAGAAAGGCTCACTGGTCTATAATTAAGTGGGTAATCTCTACTGTCCTTCTTGATCAAGGGCACAACATTTGCAATCCTCCAGTCCTCTGGTGCCAAACCTGTAGATAATGACGACTCAAATAACAAAGCCAAAGACTCTGCTATCACCTCCCTAGCTTCCCAGAGAATCCTTGGATAATTCCCATTCAGCCCAGGGGACTTGTCTATTTGCCTCAACTCTTACAGTCAATGTTCTGACCAATGAAGGCAAGCATGCCAAATGATTTCTTCACCAATATTTCTGCCTGAAACTCCACTTTCAAGGAACTATATACCTGCATCCAGAGATGTGTTTCTTTTTTCAGCAATACTCCCCAGAGCACTACCGTTAACTCGACAAGGTTGTAGCAGGGTGGAGAACTTTAAAACCAGATTTTTTTTGAGAAATTTAATAATGAAGTTGCGTAAACTGCATGCAGGAGAAATGTTTTCACTTGTGAGGCTGATCTGAACAGAAGTTAATATTAATGAATCAAATCATAAATTCAAAACAAAACATTCTCCCCTGACAAATGTGACAAAATGGAACAACATGACATCTCCTACCAGGAATGCTTAAGTTGCATATCATGAATATGTTTAAGGGGAGAATTGGATAAGTACCTCAGGGAGAAACATACAGAAGGATACACTGATGGGATGAGACAAAGTGGGAGTATACTCCTATGGAGACTAAATATCTGCACTCACCTGTTGGGCCAAAAGGCACGTTTCTCTGCTGTAAAGTCTCTGTAAATGTCCTGGCCTCCTTAAGTAAAAGATCATTCAGTCACCCACTAATGTGGAAAAAAGGGTCCCACTAGGGTATACAAGAGGCATCCCTTCATAAGGTTATACAATTAATATCCATTACTGAAGGTATCTCTGCAGAGATAGAGCGCGGTTTAATCTTTGGCTTCTCGGTAGCAGTAAAGTACAGAGTTTTAATCTGCGCTTTGGTCTAACTTGAGCTGGCAACATCAAGATCTTTACTGAGTTCAGCTTGGGCCAGCTGAATAAACCCATCATACGACTGAAAGCAACATGGTGAGAAGATGACATTAAACTTTGGGATGTAAAGAAGTATGCATGACACTACTTTGCGAACTGCACAAGACAAACCGCAAATACTTTTCTGAATGAACAAATCTAATTTTAGCAGTCTGTAAAATCTATTAACCACAAAATTAAAAAAAAGATTAACAGGGATAACAAAAAGTACAGGAGGTTGAATGTCATCAAAAACAAATTTATTTATTCCAGATTTTCCTCTCCAAAACTTGTACACACCATTCAACAATGCAGCAATTCATATATGCAGCATTTAACAAGAAAGAGGCCCCCAAGCTGTTTTATTAAAGAAGTGTGAGACATTGATCAAACAGAAGGAAGCATAAGATCAGAAATATACAAGACCCCATTGGAAAAAGGAAGCTCTTGAGTAGGAAGAGAGGAGGCTATGAAGAGGAATTTCAGGAATTTGGTTTGAATGAAGGTTAGGCAGAATATATAAACTCTTATTAATGGCAGAGAGAAACAAAACAGAAAAAGGAAACCTGCTAGATCACTTTTCCTTAAGATGTCAAGAACAAAACTTCATAGCCCCCAACAATTTTTAATTAAAGGAGATGGATGCTGATTCGGTTTTGGGAAGGCAGTATGGAAACATGTGAAATGGTTCTGAAATGCAATCTCTTCAAGATCGCATGTTCCATACATCCCCAGCTGAAATCTGCAGCGTCGTGGTGGGTTCAATCTCACCTCTAGTTGTGTGATGTGGCTGGCCTCCTATGCTTTCAATCGCTCGTTTTGACGTTTCTTCTGTTCTTTCTTCAGCTTGTCCACAATAGTCTAGTTCTTTTTAAGCTCGTCCCTCAGTGCACGGATACTGATCTCATTATCACTCTGGACTGACGTAGTTTCTGGAGAAGATCCACCCAATGGATATTAAGAGGTCTTATTAAAAACAAACTCAATTTGGACACTAACATTAGTGGATAAGAGATATATGCAAACCTGCATAAAACTTGGTCACACTTCTCACACCCTGTTCAACAACACTAACCAAACCTGCGATGCTACTGCCAAAACCCTCGCGCAATGAACACACTGACCTCTTGGCAGCCACGGTGTCGCCATACATATCAACAAATCAGACCTGCAGTATCACCGGACACACAAGCCGATCACACAGTCGAAATATCTGGGCAGTCAGCATCGGTAAGCATGGTGCTTACGGTCAGAAATATATTGAGGAAAAAAAGCCAAAATAAGAAGCTAGAGACTAAAATCTTCTAAAAGATATGCATTTGAAGGACAGGAGAGGAATGGGATTTAGAAAGGAAATCTGCAATGAGGCTACTATACATGGCCAGGATTTAGGTTAACTCTGGAAGAGGTGCACCAGTCAGAGAACTTAAAACCACAAGAGGTTGGAGGACGATTTTAGACTAAAAGTCATAAAGTAAGGTAGGGATTTATCAAGAAAGACTTCCATAAATATGTAAATTAGATTGGAGACTTTAGAAGATTAGGAGGCAAAAGTCATTAAGAACAGGCTGATAATTTTCACAATAAGAGCTCTTTCCAGAATACAGCCAGCAGACTTTTGAAAGTGCTCACATTTATGGATTATAAGGAGAAACACCTGAACAAAAGAGGATGGAATTATCAAGTCTGTTGGTGAGAGTTATGGATGATGAGGCAGGATACATGTACCTTGACAGAGACAGATTAATGGTCAGTAAATGCTGGGTTCACTCGAGGCTGGAATATGCTGCGGAGATACAAAAGGGTTTGGACCAGCTGAGGATAGCAAATGAGAGGCTGGAGTGGAAAAGGGATACATCTGGGGAGACAAAAAATACTATGTGATGATTATTCTTTGTTGAATACTTCCATTGCATTTATTTTTTTCTGAAAAGCTGATCCCATTCTTTCTCCAATTTAACAGATGCAACATGACTGAAGTTACAGACCAATGAAATCAAACTAGCATCAGTATTAAGCTCTTACTGTTTCAACTCAAGAGCTTCCAAAGGAAACTGACATAACTAGATGTTCACAGACAATCTAGCGCACATATGCTGACTTACTCTGGGCTGTCGGCCTCAATGATGGTGACGACACAGTAATTAGCAAAACGAGAGGGAAAACCTTCTGTGACAGAACTCAAGTCATCATCCCACCACGAGTTCAATAAAATAAAAAATCTGGAATTAAGAGTCTAATGAAAACAATGAATTCATTCTCGATTGTGAGAAAACAAACCCCATCTGGTTCACTAATGTTTTCCAGGAAAGGAAACTGACATCCTGACCGGATCTGCTCTCCACGTGACTTCATAACCTCAGCAATGTGGTTGACTGATACTTAACTGCTCTGTGAACAATTATGGAAGAGTAATAAATACTGGCCGCCCAGCAATGCCCACATGCCACAATAAATTATAACAAAACACCCTTGCTGAATCCTACAGCAAGCCTAAATCAGGTGCTATTCTCACTTTCAGACAAAGCAAAAGGCTTAAGAATCACCATTCCTCAGTGTTGGGCTATACTCTCAGCCGTGCTACATTTTAAAAACAAATGCACGTTGCTTTTGAATTTCGAAGCACACTAAAAGACTTGAGGAAACGTCTGTGAATCTTGGTTATAGTCCAACAGGTTTAATTGGAAGCACACTAGCTTTTGGAGCGACGCTCCTTCATCAGGTGATGGTGGAGGGCTCGATCATAACACAGAATTTATAGCAAAAGTTTGCAGTGTGATGTAACTGAAATTATACATTGAGAAATTGATTGTCTGTTAAGTCTTTCATCTGTTAGAATACAGTGATAGTTTCACGTTTTTCATGTGTAAATCACAAAACCTTTTGTTTCAAGTTGCATTCTCGGGTTAGCTGTTAACAATAATGATAGCTAGACAGTACGTTGAAGGTCTTGGTCCCCGTGTTCTCTGTCTATGCCGTGGTGTTTAGATTGATTTTAGTCTAAAAAGTGAGATAACAGAGTTTTACAAAAATTCATGCAATTTTTGAGCAAGATACAATGTACATCTGCCAGTACAAATTCACCCCACAAAATATGTGTGCATGTGGATCTTTGTCTGTCTGTGTGTGTGTGTCTGTCTGGGGTGGGGATTGTGAGTGCCAGCCTCAGTACTCAACACCAACAACTGCCAGTCTCCCAACACCATCCTACAATTATCCACTTTATCCTTGATCACAACGTATTCACCTTTGACAACCAGTTCTTCATCCAGACACAAAGAACAGCCATGTGGACCAAATTTGCACCCCGATATACCAACATTTTTATGCACAGATTCGAACAAGACTTCTTCTCGATGCAGGATCTCCAACCAACATTGCACACCAGGTACATTGACGACATTTTCTTCCTCTGGACCCATGGCAAGGAGTCACTGATAAAACTACACAGTGACATCAGCAAGTTTCATCCCACCATCAGACTCATCGTGGACTACTCTCGACTATCTGTCTCATTCTTGGACATATGCTTCTCCGTCAAGGATAGACACCTCAGCACCGCACTCTACCGGAAACCCACAGACAACCTCACAATGCTACACTTCTCCAGCTTCCACCAAAACATATTAAAACAGCCAAGTGTGCTTCCAATTAAACCTGTTGGAGTATAACCTAGTGTTGTGTGATTTATAACTTTGTACACTCCAGTCCAATACCGGCATCTCCAAATCTGTGAATCTTGGTCATGTTTGAAACGTCCTTCTGACTGTGTCACAGAAACAGGCTGATCAGACCAGCTGCAGATGCTTGTGGGGATTTTAGAATAGGTCTGCCATGCGCACAGACTCTGGAGCTGATTAACTGTCCATCTGGCTTTGATGTACACTCAGGCACTTTTGAAGTAGGAGACTGAAAAACCAGGGAAGAAAGCAAATATTAATTCCAGTCTGACATTATTTTCCAAGTTTATGAAAAAGGAAGAAGGAAGGATAAGAAAGGAGGTTGAATTTACACTTCCCCCTGGGTGTCATGGTGGCTCAGTGGTTAGCACTGATACCTCACAGCCCTACGTATCTGGGTTCAGTTCCGCTTTTTAGCAATTGTGTGTGGAGTTTGCATATTTCCCCTGTACCCATGTGTGTTTCCTCTGGGTGCTCCAGTTTCCTCCTACAGTCCAAAGATGTGTGGTTCGGTGGATGAGTGACAACACCACTAGACCATCCACAATTATGGGGGGCATGGGGTTTGAACAATCTCACTTCCTAAGTTTTTGAATTGTATTCGCTCCATAATAAAAAGCACAGCTTTTGAGATCAAGTTTTTATTGCCCTATGAACCTGCCGTTACAAAGCAGGACTGCTCCCACTCAAATTACAATTGCTGCTGGTACTTATAATTTAAAATGTAAACAAATACACTGCCACACAGAGAAGATTATTAAAAGATTGGACACTCTGAAGGAAAGAAACATATTTCCGCTGATGGGTGAGTGCCGAACCAGAGGACACAGCTTAAAAATAGGGGTAGACAATTTAGGGCAGAGATGAGGAGAAACTTCTCCACCCAGAGAATGGTGGCTGTGTGGAATGCTCTGACCAAGACGGCAGTGGAGGCCCAGTCTCTGTATTCATTTAAGAAAGAGTTTGATAGATCTCCCAAGGAGAGTGGAATCAAGGGTTAGGGAGATAAGACAGGGACAGGATACTGATTAAGAATGATCAGCCATGGTCATAATGAATGGTGATGCAGGCTCAAAGTGCAGAATGGCCTACTCCTGCACCTATTGCCTATTGTCACACACGCACCCGCCAACACAATTCTACCTGTCATCTTTAAACTATTTCTGCTTCTTCTCAAACCTCCTTACAGCTTCCTTAACTATTCCAAAACACTGATCATATTTTTTTATTTTGCAATATTCTGATTTTCAACGCCACATGCTTGGCACAGAACAAAATTATGAAATTAACACCGAAAAGAAAAGTGCTCTGAGAATCAAGCCCTACCAGACACCACTACTTACGTGTACCACTCTGGAACTTCCACAGGTCCATTTTCAAATTTCCACCCTTCCGTTTAAATCGAGTTTTCTATCCCTGCCTTAATCCCGTGCCAATTAATCTTATGGTTGATACCTTTTCATATAGTGTTTTTTTTAAAGAAGTGCATGTACACACCCATCATATCTGCACATCTTAAATTTGCGATTTTTCAAACATAGTCATCACTTTTGAAATTTGCTGTGACTATTTTATTTCGCAGTCACCTGTTTCTTCCTGTTCTATCTTTAAAAACGTGCATTTCTAACAAATCTTTCATGTGATAAAACAAGCCATTTCGCTCCACAGAAATAGAATAAAACATATTACTGAGCCTCATGGAGATCCAAGGGTAGATGTGAAGTATTTCATACAGTTTGAGTGTATCGAAGGAGGAAAGCGACATCGGCAGAAGCAAAGTTCAGGGAGGGAATTAAAGAGGTCACTGTCTTAGTAACAGAAGGCACTTCCACTAATGGAGCCATTAAAATTGAAATTCTCAAAGACTGTAATTAAAGGAATACAAATCCCTTGCCTGCAATGTATAACCATGTACATTAACTTCACTGGTGCAGTGATTGGTTCTATCCTTCACAAACCGGCTTTCTGGAATAGAACAGGTCGTATAATACAATCGTCAAGTCTTGAAGTAAGCAAGGCATTGACGAGGTTTCTGCAGTGAAAGAACTGAGCTGGGGCAGAGATCGATAATCAGAGATTTGGGAAAGTGTTGAAGCACGCCTTTTGGCCTTTTGAGTCCACATCAACCCTCCGAAGCACAGCCAACTCAGGGCCCCCTCCCCCAGCTATACACCTGCATTTCCCATTGCTCATCCACCAGGCCCAGACATATTTCCCATGCTTTCACAAAATTCCTATACTTTCCCATATTTTATTTCCAATTCCACTTCAGAATTCCCATTCTCTACCACTCCCGTTTTCAATTACCTCTCAGAATTTCTAATTCGTCCCACACCCCTGTATCCCATTCCCACTCAGAATTCCCATTCCCTCTCACACCTATATTTTCCATTCAGCCTCAGCTCTCCCATCCTGCCAACAGGTTTTTTTTTTCCAATTCTCTCCGCCTCCTGATTCACATTTTCTGTCAGAACATCCATTCTCGGCCACTCCTATTTCAATTTCCGTCTCAGACGTCTTATTCTTTCCCCTTCCCATGTTTTATTACCTCGAAAGAATTCTTGTTCCCAAACAATTACTAATATTCCTTGCTTGCCATCGCTCGCTGTGGCGCAATAGTTTAGTCTGTTCGACTGCTCACGGGAAAGATAGTATTGTGAAACACTGTAGATTCGAAAAACTTCCTTACTTTTGCCCCGACTGACCATACTCAATGAAATATTCCCAGATCCTCAGTTGAGGGTGTTTGCTGCTGGAAGTTACCTCAGAAACTCGATCAACTCGTAATGTATTGAGCGAATCGCACAACAGAAAGCATTTAACATGAAACACAAACAAAACTGGCATAACTGATGTATTTTCAGACACAGCGAAGCATGGATGCCAGATGTGAGACAGTCCGGGGGCATGACCCATAAACTAATCTCACAACTAACAGCAGGGCAATCCCAAACCTCTATTTCAAACATATTGGAGCCTTAGTACACCACCACTTCCCAGACAATGCTGAAAAGAGAGAAAGAAAGAACATAATAAGAATGGACCAGAAAAAGTGAATTCCACCAATCACAGTCTCGATTAGATTAACCTTTCCCTTCCAATGTCTCCAGCACGGAAATGAAGGAAATGAGAGAAATTCAATAACATATGACGTCGCAATTCATTGGAATTATTTTCCCATTCGCCAGAAAACCAAATAATGACGAGTCGAGTCACCGCAGGACTTTGTTTCACAACAGCAATGAAGTAACAGTCTCCATTCGGTTCCACTAAAAATTCAACTTGTCTGGGACATAAAGCAGCAGTAGAGCTGTCTAAGCCTGTGATTTACCGTGTGGGAGGCGAACACGTCATGACAACACGCGCACTGCCCCATTTGAGAGAGTCTGCACTCACCCACACTGTAGTGAACTCTCCAAGAAGCAGACCTGCAGTTTTGCTTTGACGACGGTATTTCAACACGCTGCAGCTGATGCGCAGAAATTGCAACGGTGTGATTCATACCTACGCTACCTACCAACCACGAACTTGAATTGAGCTTCTTCGGCTGCTTGGCCACGCTACAACAGTGAAGCATGTGGTGTCTGATCCGCAGGACACCAGCGCCATCCTCCCTGTGACATGTACGTGCTGGCTAAGATTCTGTTGTGTGGACGTGTCCCGCCTTTGCCAATATCACCGTTGTTTAACTCCCGACATTAAGATTATGAAAGGATTGGACACTCTGGCAGCAGGAAACATGTTTCCGCTGATGGTTGAGTGCCGAACCAGAGGACACAGCTTAAAAATACGGGGTAGACGATTTAGGACAGAGGTGAGGAGAAACTTCTTCACCCAGAGAGTGGTGGCTGTGTGGAATGCTCTGCCCCAGAGGACAGTGGAGGCCCAGTCTCTGGATTCATTTAAGAAAAAGTTGGATAGAGCTCTCAAAGATAGTGGAATCAAGGGTTATGGAGATAAAGCAGGAAGAGAATACTGATTAGGAATGATCAGCCATGATCATATTGAATGGCGGTGCAGGCTAGAAGGGCTGAATGGCCTACCCCTGCACCTATTGTCTATTGCCTATTCTGTTTGTCGAACTGTGATTCTACTCAGAATCACAAATGTGTCACAAACCACCTTGGCTGTGCTGGCTCTCCACAGAGATAAATGTGTTCTTCTTTTGGTACCGTTCTCTTGCCTCCTCCCTGTAACTCTGCACACTTTTACTTTCAATATAAATATTGAATTATTTTTTAAATAACTCGATTGAAACTGCATCTTTGTCAATGACAGGCAGTGGTTTACAGACCCTCACCATTCCCTATGTGAAAACATTCCTCCTCATGTACATTTTTCTTCTGTAACTAATGTCTTTAAGTCTCTGCCGAATCGTTCTCGATCCATTCAGGCGTCGGGAGCATTCTCCCGAATTTCTTCCCTCTGTCTAAACCACTCATGTTTGGAAAGGTTTAACAAGGCCAGCGTTCGTCCTTCTGTTCTCCAAGGAGACCTGTCTAAACTTTCTAAATGACCTTTATGTTGACATTCCTCATATACCACACCATTCCCATCTACCTCTTCAGCGCTGTTTCCAATCATTTCACGCCCCCATTTCCTAAAGTTTCACACCAAGAACTTTGCAAACATCCAGATATTGGATTTATTCAGAGTGGGATTGTGTTGGTGAGCATCCTGAAACACTTGCTTCACTTTCACCACATGTGGTACTGTGCCATGCCCACTATAATGACACTTCTGACCCCAAAACTCAACGGTACTTCAAGGGGTGCAACTTAATGATTTACATCTTTTTATCAAATAGTTGATTGGACGAACGAGCAAAACTTAAATTAAATAACCAAGGCTCGATGGCGACTTGAAGTCAGGTATTCTCACATGCCAGCATTAACATAAGCTACTAAGCCACGATCATGCCCTAGACATTTCCAACACCAAACCAGCTGAGAGTCGTTCATGTCCAACTACATCACACTGTGCTCTCGAATTTCTACGCACCAAAGTGTCTCAAGAATATCGCCTTCTCATTCGGTCCTAATCATTTGATTAGGAACTTCCTCCAAATATCATTTATCTGAGACAGCAATAAAGATGTTGAGCTGGTGGGTAAGACAGAAATGTACTGCGGATTCTCTCACCTCAGGTAACTTTATGTGAGGGCATCTTTGTGCAGTCTGTTGGGTGTTTAGAACCCATCTTCACACAATTTTCCTGAAGAAAGGATTTTGTAACAGTGACTCGGTTTCTTTGCTGCAATCGGGCAGCAGTGAACACCTGAGTCCAACTGTCACAGATGAAGACAATCCGAGTGAAATCCTCACTCACTGAGAGTCATCCCCACGGCCCTGAGCTGCGGGGCTGCAGACTGTCTAACGCAGACGATAGGTTAACAATGACACATTGTTTCACCATCAGCCACTCTGTTCCAAGAGACAGGAAGAGTGGTAGCATCAACATGTGGCGTCACTCACGCGTCGACAGAAGGTGTTCAGCCCATCCAGTCCATTGCGACTCTCTGTCGCTTGTGGTTATTCATAGTTCGTGATGTATGTCATAATAATGCGAGCTGTGTCGGTATCATAATGCGGTTTCCAACAAGTTGACCAATTGTCACTCACGGCTTTTCATTTCACGGGGAGGACACTGCTGTGTGAAACAACGTGGGGAATAACTGCAGGGCGTGATCCGCATAGAGCACTCGGCAACTGATTTATCTCACATTCTCCAGTTTCTTCCCAGCTCTGGCAAGTTAGTTTGCGAATCAGGTCATAGCAGACCGACAGTGAACAGGAAAAGAGCTTCCAGAACTTCACAAGTGTGTTTTCTCACTTGTGTAAATTTCACTTATGCTCTACAAAACCTTCCCCAAACTCGACCCCAATAACGTTTACAAAAACATCCAAACTTAAAAACTTGCTGGTTGTCGAATCTTCTCTTTGTATCTTCCTCTGTAGATTTTTTCTCCAGGTCGGTGTTCATTCTATTTTTCTATGCAACCTATTTCTCCAGATAGGCACCTCTTGGAGATTTTACTAACATCCTACATCTGTTGGTCTTTTAGCTGCTCTCTTTGCTATTCTTTGCCACTCTGGGTCATTGTTCAAGATGTGCAATATTTGTCCCACACAACGTTGGATCGTTTCATTGGTTTTAACATTGTAAAAATACCAAATTCAAACTTGATTGGGGCATAATTTAAACTGATTGTCCAAATCGATTTTTTTGTATCCATGTAACACAGCTCTTAGTTGTTTCGAGCAAATGTTGTGTTGTTTGCTTGTTCTGGACTCCTTGTGCTAGCCAGACATTTCAGCACCATTAAAAGTACGTTACGCCCACAACTTCATAACACTGGCATTTGACAAGACAGTCTTTTTCGCTCAACATCGCTCTCTATCAATCTGATGTGCCTGAGATTTGAACAATCTCTGGTCTATGTTAATCAAAACTGCCCTATTCTCATAACCTCAGATTTAACACGCCCCCTATGTATTTCTAACAATATTAATTTATTTCTCACCGTGTTACCTCAGCACACGCTGAGAAGAAATAAAAATGAGAACAGCACTCACCTATGTGACTGCGATTTGACCCAATGTTGCTGCAGACAATTCAGTTGTAAGTGAAATAGCCCTCATCTTTCCTATACCGTTAATGAGATTGCATTGCAAAGTGGTGAGTTTTAATGAGTTGAATTAGACCCAACATCATTTCTCAGAACGAAATTTACTGGGATATAAAGACATGATGAAATACACGGGGTTTGGGGGGGTTCAATTTGGTTAGGAAGGATATGGTCAGAGTTCCCTTGATACAATATCGTTCGAGACGACGGAAATGAGATTTACTGGGAGATAAAGACACGAGAAAAGAAAAGAAGGGATTTAATGAGATGGTGGAATAGATGAAGATTCACGCGACACAAATCAGGAATGATTGAGTTGTGTCCGAATGGAGGTTTTCAAGCTGTTATGAGGTTAGCAAGGGCAAATAAGAGGGAAATTCCCTCGTTCAGGTGAGTGTATAACTAAAGGTTAGAGCTTCAAAACCAGCGAGGAACGACAAAGAAGTTTGCATTAGGTACTTTCTATCCTGAATTTTTGAAATCAGTGATGATTTTTCAGAAAGAAAAAAAACATTTTAGAAGATGATTCCAGCATATTTGAAAGGCCATATGCAGACACACAAGGAGCGAATTTTACAGGGACAGGGATTCTGGGCTGCCTGGATGAGGAGGCAAAAGTGACTCACTCACGAATTGTTTAGCGTTCATCGGAAAGGAATTGCATAACACCTGCAACTGAACATGTGAAGTGTAAGAAGAGCTGGTGGTGTTGAAAGGTGTAGCAGCTGGTTCGACGTGAACTAATACAAATTGTTAATGTACTGAACTGTTTGTTTTAGCTTTGCATTAAATGGAAGCCGGTTAACTCAGTATAGAGTGAGACTAACAACGTGGGATTAATTGCCGCACTGTCTCAGGTTGCCATAAGGATCATCATCTCCACTACTCATGTGATCTGTAATACAATGGTGACTCTAGTGAGTAGAAATGGACCTGTCGATGTCAAGCACAATTATCTTTGCCATCTGTTGCCTTGAACATTTGTTCACAATGACCAGGAACGGGACTGAGTCCATTTAATACTCACTGATCTCCTCCTGAAAAATCCAGCGACAAGACTCGTCCTTATTCCTGTTGGAACCCTCTGTTCTACACAGCAGCAAAACTATTTGTCATGCTTTGACCAGATTCACTGGCAGCATTCAGTCTACCGAAAGAGATAAATCTAATTCCTTTCGAAGGTATAATGAGCTGTGTGAGTTTGCAGCAAACAGGATTATGTGAAACCAGTTTAAGAACTTTTAAAGAATGTAATCCAGTGCAGTGTCAGATATTTGAAAAAGGTCATCAAGCTAAAATATCACCTCTGTTTCTCGATACACAGATGGATAATCACTTGGGGAATATGTGCAGTTTTACGGTTAATAATTGATACCTTTCCGAAAGACAAAACAATCCCACAAATCAGAAACTGGAGTTTTAGAATAGATGTTGCTTTATTCGACATTATTCTTCAACTACGCATCAGTCTGATGCTCCAATAATTCCTGATCAACGTCAGTAAAACCAGCTTTACATAAGAATTGAAATTACAACTACGGCATTTTAACACACTGTTAAGTACCAAGCGCTGGTCAGTTGCTTCACTGGAGCCGCCGGCAACAAGCCGACAACGTGCCTTATTCATACCTCTTGGACCTTTGACCCGCCTGTTCTACTTTGGCTGTGGTTCTGAAGTTAAAGTTTAGGCAGAAGAGGAGGAACTGTTGTGGACCTGTGACTTTTCGAGCATCAGGTTCAGAAATGGGACACAGAAAAATGATGCGCAAAATAGATTCGATTGAAAACTGGATTTCTGTCTATCGCTGCGTTGTTTACAGACAATGTTATATTGTCGCTGTCACAGGGCTTCTCATTCGGTCGGCTTCAATTTAGCACAGGAATCGATTCAACGACACTTCACTAACTTCCTTCTGCAAGGTTCAACAGACAACATGAAACATACTGCACTCATCATCAATCTTCATCATGGCTACATCCAAGGACATGATGCACAGATTTCATGAATACTGAAGATATAAGAATGTCATGCAAGAGTAAATTGAATTTCAGTTTAAATTATGAAATGATAAGAATCCAGAATAAGATACTGAATTTCCCATATTCATGATTATTACTGTGGCCAGAACTCTAGCCAGGCAAAGGGAAAATCTGTCCCTGAATCTCCAATATCCACACTGCCGTTTGCTCCACTTGTCCAGTTGGAATTCTGTTGAAGGAGTATGCAGTCTGACAGAGTGCCTGGGAGAATCCTCCACTGTCTGATCTAAAGCTATAACAGGAGCTGTGTATTCCAGCTGTGAGAGCAGTGGAATAAAGGGGAGGTCCTTGGTATTCCGTGGTGTACATTCAAGTGTCCTCAGCATGTTATTGTTTACAACCCTCTGTCAGAAAGAGCACAGACAGAGAGGAATAAGAGGGGGCCATTTCGCTCGCCAGCACTACCCCGCCATTTGATATCATCATGGCTGACCGAACACGTCAATGTCTTTTCCCAGCCCATCCACATCAACCTGTCGCCCAAAGTGAAAATGACACTGAATAAACCGAGAAACTCTGCAACTGTGGGAGCGAAATGTGTTTAGAGACAGTAGGCTTCTGCATGGGTATTGTGAATGTGAAGCCGATTCTGGGCTGATCATGTTTCAAGTGATATGATTCCGTCAAAACTCACCATCCAGAACGTGAGGAATCTTCTCTGGTCAGTAGCAGGGACGAGAAGTCCAGACGATGGGAACTGATGATGAATCAGCGGAACAATCATTCATTCAGCTTACATCTGAACTAAACTCCGATTCTGGTGGGACTCAACCCCACAAACTTTGAATCACAATCTTAAAAACGCAGTAGAAGTCCAACACGTCTTTCACTGTGCCACAGAGCTGTGCTCGCCTCCATTTTACTGCACCCAAAGTTATGGTGTTCAAGTCTTTCATCAAACATCTGTTTATCCTCGCCCCACTTTCCAGTACCTGGTCCTTATCCGTGCATGCTCTAGCTCCTCAAGTGTTCGGCTAAATACTCCTGAAGCGTTTTGATGACCCTTAGTTTTACCACACGTTCAAATAGTGAGTTCCAAACAAACAACACTCTCAGGATGTAAACAGTCTTCCTAAATCTTCTCTGAACATCCTCTCTCTAGCTTTTAATTTATATCCCTGGTTATTAATCCTTCCCATAATAAGTTTATTCCTGTCACACATATCTATCCCTTTATGTGCACGTTAATTAATTTCTCTCTCAGCTTTCTCCGCTCTCAGATAAAGAGCCCCAGTCGAGCTCATCTATCTTGGCATTGGCGTGAGTGTAGTGCATTCAAAGTACAGCAGGTCGGGCAGCATCCGAGGAGCAGGAGAATCGATGTTTCGGGCATAACCCGATGGAGAATGTGATAGTTCGGGGGTGGAGGGGTGGAGCCGGGCTTGATGGCTGAGTCCAGAGAGCATCGCCTATTGGAGGCTTTGCACTGGGATAATGTAGGGGTAGGTGAAGTGACGAAGCTGTTGAAATACACATTTATCCCGTGTAGTTGCAGAGTCCTAAGGTGGAAAATAAGACGTTCTTCCTCCAGGCATCGGCTGGTAATCGAATGGCATTGGCTTGCGCACGAAGCATCGATTCTCCTGCTCCTCAGATACTGTCTGACGTGCTGTGCTTTTCCAGCTCTACACTCTCGACTCTGAACTCCAGCATCTGCAGCCCTCACTTTCGCTTATCTTCGCAGGGGGCATGGTCGAGCTCAGGTACCAGCTTGGTAAATCCCCTCTGACCACCCTCCCGTGCAAACACACGTTTCCTGAAGGCTGGCGATCAGAACTGAATAAAGTTATCCAAAGAAAAGCAGAAATATCTGAACAAAATCAGCACGTCATCCTAGGATAGATTTTCGAGCCAAACGATCCACCTTTGGAACGAATGGCATGTGTAGGTGGGGCAGGAACGTGAAAGAAGGTGGACAGGGTATTAATTGATTGAACTCACTACTGGGCATTGAAGATTGCACGGTGTCTCAGCAGGAAATGACTTACCGCTCTTCCCACTTGCTCCGTGCTATGCGGGAGCTCTGCAGCAGACCAAACTGAAATGGAGGCATGGGAACACAGTGGGATGTTGCAGTGACAGGAACCTAGAAGCTCAGGGTCTTTTTTTGCTTGCAGACAGAATGTAGGTGTACTCACGTTTGTCACCCGTTCTCTTTTTCTCTCCCCAGTCTAGATGAGATCTGATTGTGAACAGAAAATGCAGTTTACTAAATTGAGTGATGAGCAGATAAATCATTGGATCCTTACACAATGAAGAGAGCCATCGTAAGCGAGCAGCATTGCACATTCTGGGATTTCGTGGAATGGTGCCAGATGGGGAAGTCCTAGGGGGGATTCTGGATTAGTAGTGCTGGAAGAGCAGAGCAGTTCGGGCAGCATCCGAGGAGCAGTAAAATCGATGTTTCGGGCAAAAGCCCTTCATCACGAATACAGAGAGCCTGAAGGGTGGAGAGATAAGTGAGAGGAGGGTGGGGGTGAGGAGAAAGTAGCATAGAGTACAATGGATGAGTGGGGGAGGGGATGAAGGTGATAGGTCGGGGGGTCGAGTGGATAGGTGGAAAAGAAGATAGGCAATTAGGACAAGACATGGGGACAGTGCTGAGCTGGAAGTTTGGAACTAGGGTGAGGTGGGGGAAGGGGAAATGAGGAAATGTTGAAGTCCACATTGATGTCCTGGGGTTGAAGTGTTCCGAGGCGGAAAATGAGACTTTCTTCCTCTAGGCTTCTGTTGGTGAGTGAACGGTGGTGAAGGACGCCCAGGACCACCATGTCCTTGGCAGAGTGGGAGGGTGTTGAAATGTTGGGCCACAGGGCGGTGTGGTGGATTGGTGCGGGTGTCCCAGAGATGTTCCCTAAAGCACTCTATTTGGAGGCTTCCAGTCTCTCCAATGTAGAGGAGAACGCATCGGGAGCAACGGATACAATAAATGATATTGGTGGATGTGCAGGTAAAACTTTGATGGATGTGGAAGGCTCCTTTAGGGCCTTGGATGGAGGTGAGGGAGGAGGTGTGGGCACAGGTTTTACAATTCCTGCGGTGGCAGGTGAAGTGCCGGGATGGGAGGGTGGGTTGTAGGAGGGCATGGACCTGAACAGGTAGTCACGGAGGGAAAAGTCTTTGCAGAAGGCAGAAAGGGGTGGGGAGGGAAATATATCCCTGGTGGTTTGGGTCTGTTTGGAGGTGGCGGAAATGTCGGCGGATGATTTGGTTTATGCGAAGGTCAGTAGGGTAGAACGTGAGCACCGGGGGCTTCTGTCCTTGTTAAGGTTGGAGGTGTGGGGTCTGAGGGCGGAGGTGCGGGATGTGGACGAGATGTGTTGGAGGACATCTTTAAACACGTAGGAAGGGAAATTGCGGTCTCTAAAGAAGGAGGCCATTTGGTGTGTTCTGTGGTGGAACTGGTCCTCCTGTGAGCAGATAAGGGGGAGGAATTGGGAATACGAGATGGCATTTTTGCAGGAGGTCGTGTGGGAAGAGTTTTAATCCAGGCAGCTGTGGGAGTCGGTGGGTTTGTAAAAAATGTCAGTGCCAAGTCGATCGTCATTAATGGAGATGGAGAGGTCCAGGAAGGGAAGGGAGGTGTCAGAGATGGTCCAGGTAAATTTGAGGTCGGGGTGGAATGTGTTGGTGAAGTTGATGAATTGCTCAACCTCCTCACGGCAGCATGAGGTGGTGCCAATACAGTCATCAATGTAGCGGAGGAAGAGGTGGGGAGCGGTGCCGGTGTAATTACGGAAGATTGACTGTTCTACGTAGCCAACAAAGAGACAGGCACAGCTGGGGCCCATACGGGTGCCCATGGCTACTCCTTTGGTCTAGAGGAAGTGGGAGGATTTGAAGGAGAAATTGTTAAGGTTGAGGACCAGTTCGGCCAAACGAATGAGAGTGTCGGTGGAAGGGTACTGTTGGGGACGTCGGGAGCGGAAGAAACAGAGGGCTTGGAGGTCCTGGTCATGGTGGATGGAGGTGTAGACGGATTGGATATCCATGGTGAAGATGAGTCGTTGGGGGCTGGGGAAACAGAAGTCTTGGAGGAGGTGGAGGGTGTGGGTGAGGTCTTGAACATATGTGGGGAGTTCCTGGTCAGGGGGGATAGGACAGTGTCAAGGTTGGTGGAGATGAGACAATGGGTCGGCTGGGGTGGTCAGGCTTGTGGATCTGGGAATGAGTTAGAATCGGGTGGTGCAGAGTTCCCCGACTATGAGGTTGGAAGCTGTGGTTGGCAGATCTCCTGAGGTGATGAGGCTCTGTATGGTCTGGGAGATGACGGTTTGGTGATGGGGTGGGGTCATGGTCAAGGGAGCGGAAGGAGGAGGTTTCTTCGAGTTGGCATCTGACTTCAGCAGCGTAGCAGTCAGTGTGCCAAATTACCACTGCATGCCCTTTATCTGCTGGTTTGACGGTGAGGTTTGAATTGGAGCAGAGGGATTGGAGCACTGTGCATTGCGATGGTGAGAGTTTGGAGTGCGGGAGGGGGTAGACGGGTTGAGGTAGTTAATGTTCAGCGGCAGTTGGAAATGAAGACATCTAGGCCAGGTAATAGGCCAGCACGGGGTGTCCAGGTGGATGGAGTGTGTTGGAGGCTGGCAAAAGGGTCCTGGGAAGGTGGGCGGGAGTCCTGATTGTAAAGGTGAGCACGGAGGTTGTGGAAGAAGTGTTTGACATCACAGCGTGTATTAAATTCATTGATACGTGGATGGAGTGGGATAAACGTGAGGTGCTATTGTCTTGGAGATAATCCTGATAGACAGCCTCCATTCAAATCCATAAACCACAGAGTACTTTTTCCAGTCACACTGACATTTGTAATAATCATCCACAGACGTATTGCAGACCTTTCCTTCCACATGAAAAGATCAATGATATTCAGATGGCACAAGAATTAAGATTAGATGTAAGGTTTTGAGACAGCGGGAGATGAGCAAGTGTTTCTGCTGACTGTATTGGCTGGAAATATGCAGAACATGCTGCCTGTTATGGTGATGTAAGTAGAGAAGATCAATGATTGATAAAAACAATGATATCATGTCTGAGGGAAATGAACTAGCAGGGTGTCGGGGACATATGGGGCATGAGAATATGGGATTCTGCTACAGAGAGCCAGCTTGGATTTGATGGGCCTCTTTTTGTGGTATAATGCATTTTATTTGGACTTGCGTAACTTGCTTTGGTCACCTGCCTTCATGGGGTTAAATTATCATTGAGGTAAATCTGCTCAGTGTTCCTTCTCAGACTAATACAGGCTGTCCTTCCACAGCAGGAGATAATGTTTACTGCTTTATGCTGGGTTGTTGTTTGGGGGGGGGCGGGATGTGGTGGGGGTGGCGGTTAGGGTACACTGAACTGAACACCTGCTCCAGGATGGTCTACCCAGGATTGTAAACATCTCAGAACATCTACAGCCACACCAATACCTGAAATGCTTTGTGACAGATTGAGGAAATGAACAATGGTTCCTTTTACAGTCATCAGGGCGATGATATCCATATCCTGGTGCAAGGAGACACTACATAATGCCTGTTTGGAATCTGCAAATCCATCCCATTTCATAGAGACGTGCCTTGAACTGTCCCAATCCTGTGAAGGGCTGGGTCAAAGGATTCAGGCAAAACCACATCCAGCTCTGACCGTCATTCTGTTTATCAGTGTCAAAACGTGTAGTGCTGGAAAAGCACAGCCGGTCAGGCAGCATGTGAGGAGCAGGAGAATCGATGTTTCAGGAGTAAACCCTTCATCAGGAATGGGGGGGGGGGGGTGTTCCACGGCCGCTAAGAGATTATTGGTACCAATTTCTCAAAAGGTTTTCAATAGGAAACAGCAGCATTCAGACTGGGCAGTAACACACCTCCACGGTGTGTGTAACAGTCTGCCAGCATTTATCTGAAATGGTGCAGCCGGTGCAGCCACACCAGGGAGAGGCTGTGGAAATATGGGGAATGTCAGAAGGGAATTCTTTACCTATCCCACCTGGAAACGTGCCAAACCGGTCAGACTGTGGAGAAGCTGTTCACCTTCTCTGTGTGTGGGGGAAGGGATTCACTCAGGCATCCATCCTGCTGGGACACCAGTCAATTTACTGATAGCCACTGTTGAAGGTTTTTTTTTTCTCTTTTTCACACCACGGAATGAACAATGGTTTTGGCAGCTCATAAAGTAGTGCACATAGAAATCTTAGCTTTGGAAATGTTCACAACATTGTTGAACATGTACAGATTCACACTGGGTAGAGACTTTTATTTTCCTTTATTCATTCACAGGATGAGGGTGTCGCTGGCCCGGCAGCATTTACTGCCCATCCCTAATTGCCCAGAGCGCAGGTAAGAGTGAACCACATTGCTGTGGGTCTGAGGTCACAATGTTGGCCAGACCAGGTAAGGATGGCAGCTTCCTTCCTGAAATGGCATTAGTGAACCAGATGGGTTTTTCTGACAACCGATTAATGGTCATCATTACATTCTGAAATTCCAGAGGTTTTTTTTATTGAATTCAAATTCCCCCATCTGCTGCAGCAGGCTTTGGACCCAGGTCTCCAGAACTTTATCTGGGGCTTTTGATTAACTGTCTCGCGACAATACCACTCGGACAATACTTCCCCACATCGCTGTCCATCTGCACAGAGTGAACAGCGATTTTCTGGTTCATCAGGACTGGTTAATCACGCATAAGTTTGCTGAATGATTGCAGGAGTTTGAATGTTGATAGGCTATTAACATCAATCTCAGAACCGTGTATTCTCGGTTTGTTTCTGATGATGATTGGAAACACTATCAGCTTTGTTATCTTTTGTGAATAAAAACAGTTTCAATTAGCTTTCTGTTAAATGCATAGCAATCAAGTCGATCCCATAATTCTCAGGCAAATTAGTTTCTTTTGAAGGGCTCTCCATCTCCCCAACCTCTTCCATCCTCACCTGCAACAATACAATAATCTCACAGGGTCTTTTTGTGACTATGAATGAGACAATCTGATCAGCTGCTTCTTTCCCTACTCCTATGTCAAGTTGGCTCTTAATCTCCCCTTGCTGCAGTTGTGATCCTGCATCATTTACTGGTGATGCTCCTTCATTTCATTTCTTGGCCTATCAGTGTTCATGATACTGCATGTAGCTTCTTGTATATAGGGCCTACTTCCATCAATAGCAGTAGAATTATACGCCAACCAAATTACAGAATCACGGCCCAGCATATCCCCCAACTTACCTCTCACCATCAAACCAGAGGATCAATCCTCATTCAACTGAGAGAATTCAGGAGGGCATGTCAGTAACAGCAGCATGAATACCTAAAAATGAGCTGTTAACCTGATGAAGTTACCAAAGAAGACTACTTGTGTTCCAAACAGCATAAGCAGCAAGTGATAGACAGAGCAAAGCAATTCGGGTAACAACAGAACAGATCTAAGATCTCTGTCCAGCCACATCCAGTTGTGATTGAAGTCAGAGCACAGCTGGAGTTCTGAGGGCAGTTCTCTCCAACATATTAATCAAGAATGTCAGACTGGATTAATTAGCATAAAACTCAAGTCCATTTGATATTCATACAATTGCAATCAGTGTTCAATTCACCAGATGTAGCTGAAGGTAAAGATAATCTTCAAGTGATTGTAACAGTGAATACACCTGAATAATTGTTCATCAAATTATCCCTGTTGTGTTTAGATAGCAATAATTTTAAAGAGATTTTAAGAAGTCAGGTGACTTGAGCATAATGAAAGAAGTTGATTGGTGGGTAGCTGATAATCTTGTTTAAATCTGAAGTTAATTTAGGATTAGTTAACAATAAACATATGGTAGGGAATCCCAGTCCCATGGAGTGCACATCCAGCTCCATGTGGGAAAACCAGGATACTTCTTGTGTCAGCGACAACCACAAAAACACTGAGGTGACACTGGAAATGTCAGGAATACTAGTCTGACCACGGCTGAAGTCCTGCACTCACTCCTAGTCCCCACATTGTTGTGTTCTGACCAGAGAGGGTACAGACGAGATTGATCAGATTGTTACTCAGATTGGACAAATTCTGCTCTGACGAAAGATTGGATAGGCTGGAGGTGGGGAGTGTATCCAAGGAAGATGTGCTGAGATTTAATTGAAGTAATAAAATGCTGAGGAATCCAGGCAAAGTGCAGAGGAAGCAGCCATTCATTAACATAGCTGTCAGGAACTGAAGGTTTTAGATTGAAGGTAAGTCTCAGAAAAAAGAGGAAGGGAGAATTCATTTCCCTTCGAGATGGTGGGGAGCAGGAGCTCACTGATTGGCTAATAGAGGCAGTAACCAGCATCACATTATAAAAAAAGGATATGGATGTAACTGAAATGCTGGAACATGCAGGGCTATGGACTAAAGTCTGCAGAATGGGATCAATGCGATTTATTTGATATTTCTCCAGAATATTAAACTCCAGTCCAATTTGAGAAGTTAAACCTCATCTGACCTGAATTCCAAATGTCACAATAAAATTATCAGAAAGTAACAGCACAAATCGAGGCCACTTGGCTTATCCTGTATGTGTTGGCTATCAGAGAACTATCCCGGCTTTACGGCGTTCTGTACTCACCAATGAGAGCAACATTTTCAGACTGTGAACTCTGCCCTCTATGTTGTTATAATCTATTTTCTCAATGTATTTCTTTGGCAGCTGCACATTTTGTTTTCTTGTTTCTTTCCCAGCCCTAACTCCATTCCCCGTTGCCTTGAGAGACTACCATTTCGGCTATTTAATCTCTCTTGCCTTCCCCCATGTGACAGACTGTCTTTTTGTCCTTGTATCACCCCCACCTGACTCACAACCTGTTACATTTCTGATGGTTCCCAGACCTCTGTAGCTTACACTGCACCCCCTGGGTCAGTGGCACGGATTTGGAATTCTCTTCCTCGAGAGGTAATTGGAAATCTTTCTGGTTCCCCCCAGATTTTATTTTGAAAAATACAGCATTTGCATTAGACAAAAGTATTTGTGAGCCTTCATCCACAATTCCGAGCATTTGGATGTAATCTGTGACCCTCCCACAGATGTGCAGGTTTGCTCTATTAGCCATACTAACATGGTCTGTAGTGTATAATTTAGGGGGGTTGGGTTAGCCATGGTTAATGCGGGGTTATGGGGGTAGGGTGGGACAGCAGGTCATTGCCGACTCGATGGACCGAATAGCCTGTTTGTGTGCCTAAGGGATTCTGTAACTCTAACTAGCGATGATTGTCGTCACGTTTTCCTCATGCCAGATTCATTCAGCTCAAAAACACGCTGCCTTTGTGTTTTTGTGGGTTCTCACTCATTCCATTTTTTCTGTTTTACAGCAATTTCACACTGTACGTGAGGGTCAGAATGAATTTGTAAATACAAATACTGCAAGCGAAACTCCTCACAGGTCAGGACCAGATTCTGCTGATGGCATCACTCACAAGGATCAGGAAAATAAAGTTTGAGTCACAAATTCTACAGGAACATAGAGGTTTTTTTTTAGATTATTTACAGTGTGGAAACAGGCCCTTCGGCCCAACAAGTCCACACTGCCCTGCCGAAGCACAACCCACCCATACCCCTACATGCACCCCTTACCTAACACTACGGGCAATTTAGCATGGCCAATTCACCTGACCTGCACATCTTTAGAGTGTGGGAGGAAACCGGAGCACACCCACGCGGACACAGGGAGAATGTGCAAACTCCACACAGAGAGTCGCCTGAGGCGGGAATTGAACCCGGGTCTCTGGCGCTGTGAGGCAGCAGTGCTAACCACTGTGCCACCGTGCCGCCCACAAGGCAATCACAAGGAAAGGCTAGACAACCTAAAACAATTTTTTCAAGAAAAGAGGAGGTTGAGAGACAGCCGAGTACAAAGAGAAAGCTTTGTGCCTGTGTTTTCAGAGATTTGAGGTTGAAATCATTGGCTGGAAACATGTTATCTTACCCCAGGTCATCAAAGGTGCTATCTAAATGTGTATTCTGCTTTATGTTTATATAACTGAGTTAACAATCAGATGGACAGGTCAGTGTCTGAGTGTTTTCCCAAATCCCTGATTGAATCTGCCTCCCCCCACCATCTCGGATGCCTCGCCACTCACTGGGTCATGGAGAAACTCTGCCGTTACAATGAGAACTGTCTTTGCTGTCACCTCTCCTCGTACTTCCGCCTAATCCGCACTTCGATCCATTAAATCCCAGCTGTCTCTAGTCCACCCACATGGACATGTTGAAGAGCATGACAGGAGAATGGATTGCAACCAAGAGTTCAATAGCCAGAATGAGAGAGGAAGAAGGAAATAAACAGGCTGTGTGAATCCCAGGGGATACAGACTCCAGGATGAGTCCTTTGAGGGCATTCCCGCAGTAATACGAGACAGCATTCTCTGATGAGAGTTAAACCCGGGTGGCAGTGAGCCACTGAACATTAGCAGGTTTAGTTCAGACCCAGGAGGTTTGTTCATCATTAACAGAGTGTTAGACATGGAGATGAAGTGAGCAGTGAGGGGAAATGTTACCACAAGCTCCAGATGGATCACATTCATCGGAACAGGAAGAGGCCATTCAGCTCCTTAACCCTGCTCTGCCAGTCATGATCATCATAGCTGGTGTGTGTCCTGACGTGCGATTTTCAAAACCCTCTAAATTCAACAATAAACTCATCTGCAACAGACAATTTGAGTACTGGAAGACTAAACATCTGAAAATGCTGGAAAATCAGAAACAAAAACAGAAATTGCTGGAAAGATTCAGCAGGACTGGCAGCATCTGTGGAGAGTGAACCTTTCGGGTCTGGTAACTGGTCAGGTGGCCAGCTGCAGCTGACCATTCTGCCTTTCCTGCAACACTCTCTGGAACAGGTTCCGGTCCGTGCAGAATGAGAGTGGGCTCAATTAGAATTAGGAATTCAGTTACCCCTCCCAGTGGGACATTCACCGACACAGTCACACTGGGAGAGAGGCCGTTCACCTGCCCCACGTATGGGAAGGGATTTACTCGATCTTGCAATCTGCTGAGGCAGCAGAGAGGGCACAGTAGATTTCGATCCTTCATCTGCCTCATGTGTGAGAAAGGATTCATTCAAATCTCTTACCAGCGGAGACATCAGTGCATTCCCACCGGTGAGAGGCCATTCACCTGCTCCGTGTGTGGGAAAGGATTCACTCAGTGACCTGCTGAAACACCAGCAATCTCACTCTGGGAAAAGATCATTCACTTCCTCCCAGTGTGGGGCGAGATTCACTCAAATGCAGCACCTGCTGAGACCCCAGTGAGCCCACACAGGAGAGAAGCCATTCATCTGTTCAGTGTGTGGGAAGGGATTCAGTGATTCATCCTGCCCCCCTGAGACCCCAGTGAGCCCACACAGGGGAGAGGCCATTCAGATGCTCAGTTTGTGAGAAGGGATTCAGTGATTCATCCTGCCCCCTGAGACCCCAGTGAGACCACACAGGGGAGATGCCATTCAGATGTTGTGTGTGTGAGAATGGAGTCAGTGACTCATCCTGCCCCCTAACACTGGGTAGGAATTGTTTACCTCTCTGTGTGACAAGGGATTTGCAGTCTTCAACACGACTTAGAGACTAGTAAGTGCACAAAGGAAGTGGTCATCTATCTGCTCCATGTGGGATAGAGTTCACACATCACTGCAGGACTCTGAGTCTGGAGTTACTGTTCATCAGTCTGGACTGGACCTTGTACATGATAACACTGTTGGAGTATTGATGTTGCTGTTAATCACATTAACTGGGCTGGAGTTGATTGAATTTATATTGCCACTTTCTGAACCTCAGGATGTCTCTCTGGGCAGTAAGTCTCCATACACAGCAATGTGATAATGAGCAATGATCATCTGTTTTGATTTAAATTATGATCGTCGCACTGCTGCTTCACAGCACCAGGAACAAGGTTGGATTCCAGCCTTGGTCAACAACCTGTGTGGAGTTCCCAAGTTCTCCCCAGGATAGTGTGGGTCCCCTCCACGTGCTCTGATTTCCTCCCACAGTCCAACGTTGTGCAGGTTAGGTGGACATGTCATTCTGAATTGTCCCCAGTGTCCAGGAATGTGCAGACTAGATGGATCAACCATGGGAAATGCAGTGTTATAGGGATGGAGTGCTCTGGGCGGGATGTTCTTTTGATGGTCGGTGGGGTTTTGATGGGCCAATGCTCTCCTCCCACACTGTAGGGATTCTATTCTACGATTGAGGATAAAGGCGACACAGCAAGGGTGTCCTTGGAGAAGGAGCATGTGGTGTGTATCACTGCTCTCAATGCGTTTAGATAGAGGTGGGCACCGCAGGGGATACAGTGCTTTATCTCCACCGCTGCCCCCTCCCCACAACTCTACTTTGATTTAGCCCCTTCCCACTCTGTCACTTGTAATGGTTTGCTTTGCCCATAATGGGCTTTGTTTGTAAATATTCAACTGATGACACTGATGTGCTACTGCTGGTGATTAAATGTTAACAAAAAGCAATACAATGGAATAATGATGTTGATGCTGGGAAGGTTGCTCAGCTGTGTGAGATAACACTTCTGGATAAGAGAAATGGGAAAAAAAGAACACTTCACAGCTCACAGAACGAGAACTGAAAAGCAGTTAAATCAAACCAAAGGCTCAGACAGGGAGGGAATATTTCCCTGGAGTTTGAGTAACTGAAAAGTGGTGGTGTCTAGGAATAGACAGGATTTTGTTATCAAGAGAATTTGAAATTTTAAAAGCTGTCATATGCAGATAGCTTCGATGCTTTTAGTTTTATATATTGTGGAATAAACTTGGACATTTTCTTTAAAAAAACAAATTCACAAACCTTGTGTTAAAGATAAATGTTAAATAAAATCCATCAAACCATCCCTCACTGAAAACTGTTGTGGAAGTGCAATCGCCTGGAGAATCCCAGCCCTGCCCACTTCTTCCTTCCCGGGCTCCATGACTATATACATACCTGGAAAATAGCAGCAGGAGAAGGCCATTCGGCCTTTCGATCCTGCTCCACCATTCAATGGGAAACAGTTGACCATCTAGCTCAGTCTCCTGTTCCTGCTGTGCTCCAATCCCCTTTGATGACTTTACCTCGCAGAACTATATCTCAGTCCTCCTTGGGCTTCACTGATTTTTGTTCCAGTGACGTTGTTGTGTTATTGTGTGGGTGTAGGCGGGAGTAATGTGATGGTGCTGCCTCCTGGAGGATACACTCAGCGTCCCTCATCATCCTGCAGTAACATCAATCGGGTTTCAGTAAATAGATATAGAAACCATTTCCAGGATATGGGCATCACTGGTTCAGCCAGCATTTATTCGCCATCTCTAGTTACCCTCGAGAAGATGGTCGTGAACTGCCATCTTGAACCATTCACACTCCATTTGGCGCAGAGAGACCGATAATGCCGTGAGGGGGAGTGTTGTAGGGTTTTGTCTGAGTGATTCTCCATCTTTGGTTCTTCAAATGCTAGTTAACTTAATCACAATCTGCACATGATTTTGAGATTTCAGTCTGCAAATCTTCACCATCTAGCACCCTGTAGAAAGAAATATGTACAGATTAGAAATTCAGAACAGACAATTCTAGTTTCTCTGGAATATCTTTTTACCCTTTCTTCCCCTAAAGCTGGAACCCTCCACTCCACTTACTCTCTCCCACCATTCTGACTCTGCTACCACTAATGTACACCCTCTCCATTCTCATGGAGTTACAGATAAACAGATCCATGCCACCACTTCCCGTCTCTGGTTAGACTCTGCAACCTTTCTGGGTTCACTTCCTTTCACTTCAGTTGCTGCAAGTCAGTAATGTAAGAGCAGAATGAAACAGATGGAAACAGAAAGGAAGGTGGCAGATCCTGGACAGAAGAGGAACCTTCCGTCTGGGAGAATGGGTCAGATCCTTCTTTGTTTCGCATTGGTCGATTCCAAGCATTACAATGATTGGGGATGGAACTTGGTCCCACATGGGTGTGATGACTCTTGGCCGCCCCAACAGATCAATACTACAAGCAGATGCATTGCTCCTCCACCCAATCATAGTGTGAAATACTTTCCGCTTTTATCCGCAAAGCACATGCTCCAAAATGTGCAGTGCCGGGTTTCCCCTCAACACGTGTACTCCCTGCTTCAGAGATTGTGTGAGTTGTAGTCCCCATGAAGCCACTGGAGCTCTGTCTCTGGAAAGTGTGGGCTGGATTTTGTTGTGTATAGAATCCCCATTCAGACACGCAGGACATATGGGCTGTCATTGGGTTTTACTGAGACATCTGCTTCCACAACCTTATTTCTGACATAAGCAACATACATTCAACCAATTGTGGGGGTGGGGAGGTTAATGAGGCAAAGTAGAATTGTAAAAGAGGTGGCTCAGTGGATAGCACTGCTGCCTCAGAGCTTCAGGGATCTGGGTTTGATTCCAGCCATATGCGAATGTGTGGAGTTTACACGCTCTCCCCATGTCTGCGTGGGTTTCTTCTGGGTGCTCCAGTTTCCTCCCACAGTCCAAAGATGTGCAGGTTAGGTGAATTGGCCATATTAAATTGCCATACATTTGCAGGTTAAGCCATTAGCCATTGCAAAAGCAGGGTTAAAGGAACAAGTGGGTCTGAAAGGGAAGCTCATCATAGGGTTGGTGTGGAATCGATGAATGAATACCCTAGTTCTGCACTATAGGGACTCTATTCTATTCTCATGAGGAAGAATATACTTATCTCAATGTGTTGTGAATCTGTGGAATTCCCTATTCAAAATGTGGTGTATGCCAGGGCAATGCGCAAATTTAATGAAGAGATACAGATGTTTAATTTGCAATGAGTTGAAGGGTGAGAGAGAGAGCAGGTGGGAAAATCCATCTGAGACCGAGGTGAGCTCAATCATCACGATATTAAATGGTAGAGCTGATTCGAAAGGCTGCATTGCCTCTCCTGTACCCAGTGCTTATCTTCTTACGGTAATAACTGGAAAGCTGAATCCAAAACTCACTACCTTCACCAAAGGAGATTTTCGGAAAATGCAGGATAGTCAGGTGGATTAGCGTTCCAAACTTAGAGAGTGAGGAAGCATGTGGGAGATAATGATTTTGCAATTTTAAATTGAGGGGAGACAGTGATATATAGTTTTAGACTGCGTCGTACATTCACAGCATCCAAAATTCTCTGTTGTGAATATCTATCCTATACTTTATTACAAAGCCAAGGTCTCTGACAATGAAAACCAAAACACACAGGAAACATCGCTTCACCTCGTAATCTGATAAAAGACTTGTGAGAAGTCTGATTGAATTTATAACACAGATGGCAAGCTGGAAGATTAAGTTGAATCCCAAGATCCTGTGCTGAAACAAAGTAGACTACAACAGGATGAAGCAGTAATTTTTCAAAGTGCACCCCAAAATTATATATATTAGTGAAAAGGAAGGACTGTAGGAAAAGGAGTAATCTGCCATTTGTGTCTAAGGAAATAAGGGAGTCTATCAAATTGAAATAGAAGGCATACAAATTGGCAAAGACCAAGGAGAATCTCGGAGATTAGAAAAACTTTAAAGATCAACAAAAAGCTTGATTGGATTTTGACTGCGTCTACAAATGAGTAGCTATCCCCAGGGCAAGAATACCAGTATACACTGCTCGAGGAAAGCTATTGCGTGGGGAACATATGGCCTATTTAATTGTTGAAGTACTTATCTGAAGAAGCCTGTCAGCATAGAGATGAACCAGATAAAGTTAAAAATTACATCGTGCTTGGAAAGCTAGTGCTTCTTAATAAACCTTTTGGACTATAACTTAGTGTCGTGTGATTTTTAACATTGTCCACCACATTCCATCACCGGCTCCTCCACATGAGAATCCTGACAGACAACCCCACCGAAACTGAAGCACCTGTCAAGTACTTGACTGAGCCACGGGGGTGTTGGGGAGGGGTGTGTTGTTTAAACACAAAGTGCTGAATTGAACTAGACTTTTTAAACTGCCATTGCCACGGAGATAATCCTGACAACCAGCCTCCATTCAAAGCCACAAAGCACATTAAAGTGGACTTGGCTGTGTCTCAGTACTTTTGCAGTCACATTGGGATTTGAAATATTCGCCCACGGACAGAATGCACACCTTTCCCTCCAGATGAAAAGGCCAATGATATTCAGATCGGCACGGATCAAGTAACCATCAGATCTGACCATGAAGTTCAATTTGAATTTCTCATCTGCAAATCCACCCTTTCCGTACCCTACAACAGAAAAAAAACAAGTCACCATTGTTAATACAGGATGGAACTTTATAAGACAATTATAGTATTATATTGTAGTTTCCTTGTTCCCCCAAAGCTTTAAATCTCAGTCTCACAATTTCTTTCTCTTGTTAACTGAAATCCAAACCAATCTCATCCCTTCTTTCCTCCACACCCAGTTCTCACAATCTCTCTCCTCGCCTTGAATTCAGTTTCCGAGCTGCTGTCTGCAGACTAAGATCCAAATCAATGAGTTTGACTTGGAGCCTCCAGGGTGTTGGTGAATCCTCCCCCCATCTCCCAGTACCCCCATGCTCTGATGAGAACCATTCTGCACACACTGGCCAAATCATATCTGGTTGAACTAAAATTAACCAAATTAGAACTCTAATTAGAGGCCCATCCTTGTCATTTTCCATAACAATCCTGACTATTCATAAGAGTTCTGACACCTTGCTGCAAAATGCTCCCCCATTGATACTTTGACCAATCGTCAGGACACCAGGCAAAGGGCTATTCCCCTGGGTCGTGTCCTCAGAGGAAAGAAGGAAGGGAGCTGCCAATGACATATTAATCCCACACATCCACAGCCTCCCTCCCTGGCACTGACCCGCCCTGCACATAAGCCAACAACTGGCCAGTACTGCGCCCGTGCACTGATCTCCCTTCCTACGGAACATGCTCTCGATCACACAGGAGCCTGGAGGATTGATATCAGCTGCTGCCCAATAGACTGGAGGGGGAGGGGCTGGAGGACGGGAAATAATGGGATTGTAAACAATGAATGAATGTGGAGGACACTGGGGGGTGGACAGGTCAGTGAGGGACAGGATCAGTGCAGCAGCAGGAGAGGATTCTGTACAAACTGAGTAATGGGAGAGTCTGACAGGAGAGAAACTACAGGAAGGTTCTGTTTGGAGGCTCAGGCAGGGACAGCTGGGAGACAGTAATGCCTGGTGGCTTGGGAATGTTTTCTAATCATCCTCATCAAAGCCGCTGTTACCAAACCCTGAACCCGATCCTCTTAGTCCAGAGGAAAGGACACTACCACCATTTCATGGTGGGCTAGTGGAAAGAAAGGAAGATTTTCTCATACTCACTCACATGGAAACCCCATGAGCTCCTCGTACTTACTGTCTATGGTGGGGATGGAGGAGACAGAGCAGGTGGGAGGGGGTAGGGATATAGGGACTGCGTTTCAAAAGGAACTCACCTGTGTTGGTGTTTTGAGCAACACTCAATACGCAGTCACAAACACAAAGCTGGTGAATGTGAACTTTATCCAGAATATGAACATCCATAACTGGGCGACGCAGACCCCAATGTACAGAGTTAAGTCCTGGATATCAATAACAGCCTTGTGCGTGGGAAATCATGTCTCATGAACTGGACTGAGTTTACTGAAGAAGTAACAAAGCGGATTGATGAGGGCAGAGCGGTGAACATGATCTTCATGGACTTCAGTAAGGCGTTCGACAAGGTTCCTCATGGGAGATTGGTTCGCAAGGTTAGATCTCATGGAATACTGGGAGAACTAACCATTTGAATATGGAACTGGCTCAAAGGTCGAAGACAGAGAGTGGTGGTGGAGTGATGCTTTTCAGGCTGGAGGCCTGTGACCAATGGAATGTCACAAAGATCGGTGCTGAATCCACTACTGTTTGCCATTTATATCAATGATTTTGATGAGAACATAAGATGTATTGTGAGCATGTTTGTAGATGACACCAAAATTGGCAGTGTAGTAGACAGTGAAAAAGATTACCTGAGAGTACAATGGGATCTGAATCAGATGGGCGAATGGGCTGAGGCGTTCAGTTTAGAAAAATGTGAGATGCTGCATTTTAGGAAAGCAAACCTTAGCAGGACATTTGCAGTTAATAGTAAATTCCTGGGGAGTGTTGCGAAACAAAGAGACCTTGGAGTGCAGGTTCATAGTTCCTTGAAAGTAGAGTCACAGGTGGATAGGATAGTGAAGAAGGCAGTTGGTATGCTTTCGTTTATCGGTCAGACAATTTAGTATAGGAGTTGGGATGTCATATTGTGGCTGTATAGGACATTGATTAGGCAACTTTTGAAATATTCCATGCAATTCTGGTCTCCTTCCTATCGGAAGGATGTTCTCAAAATTGAAAGGGGTCAGAAAAGAATTACGAGGATGTTGCCAGCGTTGGACAGGGTGATTTCCCTGCAGCGTCGGAGGCTGAGGGGTGACCTTATAGACATTTATAAAATCAGCCAGTCATGGGAAGGGTAAATAGAGAAGGTCCTTTCCCTGTGGTTGGGGTATACAGAACTAGGGGACAGGGAGGGGAGAGTAGGCAGAGAGGGTGGGCTGAGGGTGGGGGGAAAGAGAGGATGTGGGGATTGAGAGGGTTGGCACAGGTGAGGAGAGAGATGGGGCAGGGGAGGACAGGCAGAGGCAGGGGAGAATCAGAGAACAGGGAGTGGAACAGAGGGGGAGGGAAACAGAGAGGGGGGAACAGAGAGTTATTTTATAGATCGACAACTCAACCCTGTTCCTGTTTTCTTCTCCTCACTTTCAATCCCTCTGAAGAGCTCAGAACTTCATAGTTCCTGGAAAGTCGAGTTTCAGGGAGACTGGATGCTGAAGACTGCATTTGGGACGCTGACCTTTATTGGTCTGTGCACTCATCAAGAAAGGGACCTGGGTTCGATTCCACCGTGTGTCGTGTTGCACATTCTCCCTCTGTGTGTTTGCACGGGCACCCTCTGGGCGCTCTGGTTTCCTCAAAAAATCCAAAGACGTGCAGATTAGGTGGATTAACTGTGGGTAATGCTGGGTTACATGGTTCAGGTGGGATGGTATTCCGATGGTTGGTAAGGTCTCATGGGCTGAATGGGCTGCTTCCACACTGTATGGATTCTGTCACTGAGTATAAGAGTTAGGAGGTCACGTTGTGGCTGTACAGGGCATTGGTGAGGCCAGTTTTAGGATACTACATTCAATTCTAGTCTCCCTGATTTCAGGAAGAAAGGACTCAGTGTTGACGAACAAATGCACTGTGCAGAGTGGTTTGATAGTTCCTTGAAAGTGGGGCTGAAGGTAGACAGGTCAGTGAAGGTGCTCTTTTCTTTGCTAGCTGTTATTGGGCAGTGCATTGAGTATAGGAGTTGGGAGATCATGGTTCGGTTGTACAGTTTATTGGCTCAGCCACTTTTGGAATGCCCAGACTGCTTTACATTCTAGGCTCCCTGCTATAGGAAAGATGTTGGGATACCTGAAAAAGTTCAGAAAAGATTTATAAGGGTGCTGCCAGTATTGTAACATGTGACCCATAAGGAGGGGCTGAGGACATTTTGCCTGGAGTAGTGGACGTTGTGGGATGGCATTATACAACATCTTCAAAACTGCAATGTTTCTTGCAACTGTCACCATTTCAGACGCTGCCAGACCTGCTGAGGATCTCCAGCAATGTTTTTGGTTTTTATTGCAGATTTCCACTATTTTGCTGAGGCACTTAGAGTCATAGACATTTCAAAGGCTTCATATTTTGTTGACTCTTAACCCTGGGATGGCAGGACAGATGGATGAAGAGGACTCAATCTTCATTTAATTCTCCTTTCCTTTGTCTTTCTGAGCTGTTGCCTGCATCACGAATAATCTTTCTCCCATTCCCTTGCATGAATCTGGCCCATCTAAGCCACTCTTTAGCGCCCAAACCCTGCCAGACTAGTTACAATCTCACCAATGGAACTCGCAATCACCCACCAGGTGATTTCTCCCAGCCCTGCCCAGGGGTAATCAGTCAGGCTGGTACAAGTCTCACCTAGCCCAGAAACGGTCGCAGTGCCTTGAAAATCTAAACCCTTCTCTGGTACACCATTTCTCCAGCCACACATCCAGCTGATCTATTCTCTTGTTCCTGCTCTCACTAACACATGGCACTGGGTGTAAGTCTGACATTATTACTTTTCATTTTAATATATCTCTGATTTTCCTTTATACATATTTCAGGCCCTCATCCCTTTGTTTCGCAATGTCGTTGGTATCTGTGTGTTCCACAACCATTGGTTATTTACTCTCCAGCTGTAGAACTCACTGTAGCTACTCCATGCTATTACAGATCCTCGCACCAGGGAGGTAACATGCCATCCTTGATTCATGTCTGTGGCCACAGAAGTACCTGCCCTTACTCTGACCATTGATCCCATGTCACTATAGCCCTGCGACTGTCTTTCCTCTTGTTCTGTGCAGCAGAGCTATCTGTGGTGTCATGACCCTGGCTGTTGCTGATTTCCCCAAGAGGTCACCCCACCCATTCACCCCCAACAGAATTCCAACCAGTATACGATATCTGTTTGAGAAGGGGATGATCACTGGGGGCACCTGCACTCCCTTGCTGAGCCTTTCACGTGATATGATGGTCACCCATTCCCTTTGTGCCTGTGTAACCCTCACCTGCAGTGTGACGAACTCACTAAACGTCCTGTCCATAATATTCTCAGTATCATAGATGGTCCACAGTGAGTCCATTCACAGCACCAGGTCTGAAAAGCAGTTTCCCAGTAGCGCAGATGAACACACTACCTACACAAAGAGCCGTCAGGGACACTGGAAGCGTCCCTTATTTCCCACATTGTACAAGAGGAGCCCAATACGGATCTGAGGGTTCCTGTCTCAATGTCTCACTAGATTCAGCTAGTTACTCCCATTAAGAGAATTTAAAAGAGCTTTCAACCTTCTGTCACTTCAAACATGTCCATTATAATCAATCTTTACTTAAGCTGATATATTATACTTTAAAAACTGTTAACAAATACTCCGCAGTATCGCTTACAAATTGGCTGTTTTGACCATGCAAAATTCTGAATGGCCTGAACTAAAACTGAGTTTCAACTTTACCTTCTCCCTGTCTCATCTCCCTCTGTTTTAACCCAACTCTAAAACACTCTCATTGAGCCAAGCAGCCCTCACAGTGCAGCCCTGTCATTTTCATTGTCTGCTCACACCTACACTGCCCTCAGCCTCCTGGACTGTTCCAATGCATCTCCATGGGAGCTCAGGGACAGCACCTCATCTTTCAATTCAGCCCTTTGTAACTCCAGCGTCAACAATGGCCTTCAGCAACTTCTGGATGCACAGATAATTGTCAGAATCTGGAACATTACACATGAAAAGGTACTGGAATTTGAGTCCATAAGAAATTTTAATGGGAAAAATACAGGGAATTGAAAATAAGGAGTTTACAGGTTAAAGTCATGAAGTGGTTGACTGGGTCTAAACATGACAGTTCCTGCAAAGAGTCGAGGTGTAGTTTGGATAAATCTATGTTCCCTCTCAGACCAATATCTCCTTCCCGGGCTGCACTGCCCAGAACAGAGCACATTCCCCAAGGGTGATCCAACCATGAATCCGTACATCTTTCTGCTATTTGCTTGACAAAAATATGAGAGTCTGGAATAGGGTGGTTCTGGAAAAGCACAGCAATCAGGCAGCATCCGAGGAGCAGTAAAATTGCCTTGTCGGGCAAAAGCCCTTCATCAGGAATAGAGACAGGGTGCCTGCAGGGTGGAGAGATAAATGAGAGGAGGGTGGTGGTGGGGAGAACGGAGGAAAGAGTACAATTGGTGAGTGGGGTGATGATGAAGGTGATGGGTCAGAGAGGAGGGTGGAGTGGATAGGTGGAAAGGAAGATAGGCAGGTAGGACAAGTCATGGGGACAGCGCTGAGCTGGAAGTTTGGAACTGGGGTGAGGTGGCGGAAGGGGAAATGAGGAAACTGGTGAAGTCTACATTGATGCCCTGGGGTTGAAGTGTTCAAAGGCGGAAGATGAGGCGTTCTTCCTCCAGGCGTCGGGTGGTGAGGGAGCAGCGGTGAAGGAGGCCAACGACCTCCATGTCCTTGCTGAGTGGGAGGGGAGTTGAAATGTTGGGCCACAGGACATTGTTTTTACCTAAAAATATGAGCTACTTTTCGACAGACAGAACAGACAAACCTTTCTCGTTCCACAGTAAAATGCCAATGATATTCAGTTCCTGATGACTCCGCTGACTGTAGAAACATGCTTTTGAGATCCCGGTCTCAATTATTCTCAATTAATATCTGATAAAAAAAATTCACAAGACAAAGCTCACAGTCAGTGCAAGATGAATATCAAAGACAAATATTTCCCTGGTATGTGTCTGATGTGTAAATGCTCCTCTTCAAATCGCCCCGCCCCCACCCAGGAAGGGGACATGTCCATGCGCCTCGCTGTACCTTGCCCCCAATAAAGATGGCGGCTATAACCCAGGACCTATCATTGCCTGAGGGCCAGACATTTTCCCATTTGCTGCAAACGTGGGAGCAGGAGTTTCTAATTCAGGACTAGCGACCTGTACAGAGTGCAATTAAACCCCTCCCAGTCTAAACTGATACATTTCATTCGGTTTCCGCTGCCACTTCCCCTTTCCCGTTTCCACCTCCTTCACACACCAAGGGTCATTCTAGTACCTGTGACTCTTCCTTAGATCCGATTGTAGGAATTCTACATTTTCCCAGCTCCCGTGTGGAAACACGGCCATCGGCCCAACAAGCTCACACCCACCCTCCGACGATTATCCCACCCAAACCCATTCCCCGACCCTATTACTCTACATTTCCCCTGACTAATGCACCAAACTATGCATCCCAGAACACGACAGGAAATGTAGCTTGGCCAATTTACCGAACCGGCATATCTTTGGACTGCAGGAGATAGGGGATAAAGAGTAAATAATAGGTTGAGATGGAGTGTAAAGAAAGACAGGAACATTTCGAAAGACAAAAGAGTGGATAATGATCTTGCTGGGAGGGTGCATCGCTGTTAATGGAGGGGACAGGAACCTGTGTCTGGCAGCATCTCAGTGGAGGTGGTGGAAATGGTGGCTGATGATCTACGTTCTGCTGCAAAAAAGACCCTGAGCTTCCAGTTGCCCGCCACTTTAACACACGAGCCTGTTCCCTGGCCAACATCTCTGTCTCAAGCTTTCTGCAGGGTTCCAGTGAAACTTGATGCAAACTGGCAGAACACTCCAGAACATTCAAATTCCCTCTTCTTTCAAGGATTCACAATTTCTCCTCCCATGTGGTCAACAATGCCCTCCAGAGTATCTCCTCCACTCCTGCACCTCCACTCTTGAACCCCACACCTCCAACCGCAACAAGGATAGAACCCGCCAGTCCTCACCTTCCACCCAGATACAACACATTTACACCATTTACACCACCTACAATCAGACCGCACCAACAGAAATATATTTCCCTTCCCACCCCTTTCAGATTTCCACAAAACCATTTCCTCTGCGACTCCCGCATTAGATCCATGCTCCCCACCAACCCACCCTCCACTCCCAGCACCTTTGTTTGCCAGTTCAAGAGGTGTAAAACCTGTGCCCACACCTTCCCCTCAATTCAATCCACGGCACCAAAGGATCCTCCCACATCCAGCAGAGATTTCCCTGCATGTCCAGATACCTCAACTATTTTATCCTTTGCTCTCAATGTGATCTCCTCGACATTGGGGAGTCAGGATGCCAACTTGATTCAGAGAACATTTCTGGAACACATGCACCAAACAACTCCACCACCTGTGGCCGACCACTTCAATGCCCTCTCCCACTCCACCAAGGACATGCAGGTTCTGGGCTGCATCCATTGCCAAATCACAGCCACCCGATGCCTGGAGGAATAACACCTTATATTCCACCTTGGGACCCTTCAACCACATGGCATCAAGGTTTGCTCATCTCCCCTCCACCCCACCTTATCGCAGATCCAACCCTCCAACTCGACACTGGCCTCTTGAACTGTCCCAACTGTCCATCTTCCTTCCCAATTATCCACTCCAACCTTGCATCATTACCTCCCATCTCCATCGACCTATGGCCTTCCGAGTTCCCATCCCACCAACCCCACACACCCCTCTTATTTACCTCTCAGCCTTCTTGCCTTTGGAGAGCTGATGAGTGATGCAACCTCCTTTCAGCATTAACAATTCTGTGAACATTTTATTCTGAACCCTCTAAGGAAATATCAGGGCAGGGTTTGTAAAGAGATCAGATTGAATGAGGGTCTCGGTGAACAAAAGTGAGACACAGATACAGAGAGGTTTTGGGATGGATTGAATCAAATGTTATAAATTTGCACGGCTGTCAACATTACAGCAGTTACAAATGGGAGTGATCAAGAGAATGGAATTAGAGCAGCAAATAAATCTTAAACATTTGTGCAGCTAAAGGGGATGCTGGTTAAAGATACCACAGTTAGTGCTTATTTCATTCCGGACACACCAGCCAGGGAGCACATCCTTGCTGTGTCTACCATAATGATCTCTTTAAGATTTTTGTTCATTTGAAGTGTTTCATGCTTAGATAATCCAGAGAAAACAGCTTCATTCCTCAATCTCTTCTGCCAAGGCAATGCTGCTGTTAGAATTCAAGTCACTATGGCGTGTTACTGGCTGCTTCAAGGACTGGAACTGGCAATTGAGACTGAAAGGTTACTGTATAAAATATCTTCAATTGTATTGCCAGATTGCGAGACACATGAGGGGTTTTAAGAAAAAGAACTTATATGATGAGCACTGAGTGTCAGAGTGCCTACAGTTGTGGGGACATTCTGTTCAGATCCAATCTATTGGTAATTGTTAGAATTGACTTATCCTGGCTCCAGAGAAGTGGGCAGAGCATTATAACGGTCATCGAAGATGGTAACAAATTTCCCAGAGGTTACAAATCGTAAATGACAGAGTAGGCATGAGTTCTTCTAGTAAAATGTATAAATTTATTCAAAATGGCTCCAATTTACTTTCAGAAACAAGTGAGAGAAAAGCACATTACTGAGGTCGTTGCATTAGTCCAAATTTAGACATTCAGGAGAGCTGAAGGGAGAGCTGGTGTTGGCAGTTGTAGTAATGATAGGGAAAATCTTGTTTTTCAGAGAGAGAGTTCACAGATGGAAAACTGAGCTTTAACATCACATCAACTGCAGAGTCGCCCAATTCTGCAGGTCCTGATCCTTATCAGAAATATAAAAGGGGAAAGCAGCATTCCTAGCTCAGAGAAATCATTCCCATGTTAGGCAGGTTGTCGAATCTTTAACCGGTCATGTGATCTGGGAAGACACCAATGTAACGGGACCAGGGCGAAGCTGTGTAAATGTGGGGACTGTGGGAAGAAATTTACTTACCCCTCCCAGTGGGACACTCACTGACACAGTCACACTGGGGAGAGGCTGTTCACCTGCCTCACGAATGGGAAGGGATTTACTCGATCTTACAATCTACTGAGACACCAGAGGGGGCATAATGGATTTAGACCCTTCAACTGCTCCATGTGTGGGAAAGGATTCACTCAGTCCTCTGATCTGCTGAAACACCAGCGAGCTCACTCTGGAGAATGACCATTCACTTGCTCCCAATGTGGGGAGAGATTCATTCAAATGCACCACCTGCTGAGACCCCAGTGAGCCCACACAGGGGAGAGGCCATTCAGATGGTCAGTGTGTGAGAGGGGATTCAGTGATTCATCCTGACCCCCTGAGACCCCAGTGAGCCCACACAGGGGAGAGGCCATTCAGATGGTCAGTGTGTGAGAGCGGATTCAGTGATTCATCCTGACTCCCTGAGACACCAGCGCGTTCACACTGGGTAGGAGCTGTTTCTCTCTCTGTGTGACAAGGGATTTACTGAGACTTCAACACGACTGAGAGCCCAGTGAGTGCACATCGGGAAGTGGTCATCCCCCTGCTCCCCCGTGTGGTGTAGAGTTCACACATCACTGCAGGACTCTGATTCTGCAGTTACTGTCCATCAGAGTAAGGAGTGGACCTGGTACAAGATGACACTGCTGGAGTATTGGTGTTGTTGTTAACCACATTAACTGGGCTGGAATTGACTGAATTTATATTGCCACTTTCTGAACCTCAGGATGCCTCTCTGGGCAGTAGGTCACCACAAACAGCAATTGTGACAAGGAGCAGGGTTCATCTGTATTGATTTAAATTGTGATCATAGCACTGCTGTCTCACAGCACCAGGTAAAAGGTGAGAGTCCAGCCTTGGTCAACGGCCTATGTGGGGTATCCACATTCTCCCCATAATAGTGTGGGTCCCCTCCACGTGCGCTGGTTTTCTCCCACAATTCAAAGATATGCAGGTTAGGTGGATCTGTCATCATAAATTGTCCACAGTTTTCAGAATTTGCAGACTAAGTGGATCAGCCATGGGAAATGCAGTGTTACAGGGCTGGAGTGCTCTGGGCGGGATGTTCTTCAGATGGTTGGTGGGATTTGATGGACCAATGCTCTCCTTCCACACTGTAGGGATTCTATTCTATGATTGAGGATAAAGAATATTCTCAGGGTCTCCTTGGAGGAGGAGCATGTGGAGTGTATCAATGCTCTCTATGACATTCGATAGAGTGGGCACCACAGGGGATACAGTGCATTATCTCCACCGCCACCGCCACCCCTCACCCCCAACTCTACCTTGATTTAGCCCCTTCCCACTCTGTCACTTGTAATGGTTTGCTTTGCCCATAATGGGCTTTGTTTGTAAATATTGAACTGATGACACTGGTGTGCTACTGCTGATGATTATATGTTAACAAAAAGCAAAAGAATGGAATAATGATGTTGATGGTGGGAAGGTTGCTCAGCTGTGTGAGATAACACTTCTGGGTAGGAGAAATGGGAGAAAAATGCTTTACAGCTCACAGAACGGGAACTGAAAGTAGTTAAATCAAACCAAAGGTTCAGAGAGGGAAGGAATATTTCTCTGGAGTTTGAGTAACTGAAAAGTGATGGCGTCCGGGAGTAGACAGGATTTTGTTTTAAGGGCTTTTGAAATTTTAAAAACTGTTATCTGCAGATAGTTTCGACTCTTTAAGTTTTACTTATTGTGGAATAAACTTGTACATTTTAAAAAATAACAAATTCACAAACCTTGCGTTAAAGACAAATGTTAAATAAAATCCATCAAACCGTCCCTCACTGAAAACTGAGGTGGAAGTGCAATCTCCTGCAGAATCCCTGCCCTGACGACTTCTTCCTACCCGGGCTCCATGACTATATACATACCTGGGAGACAGCAGCAGGAGAAGGCCATTCGACCTTTGAATCTGGCTCCACCATTCAATGGGAAACAGCTGACCATCCAGATCAGTCTCCTGTTCCTGCTCTGTTCCAATCCCCTTTCATGACTTTACCTTGAAGAACTATATTTCAGTCCTCCTTGGGCTTCACTCTCTTTTATACCAGCGATGTCGCTGTGTTATTGCTGGGTGTAGGCAGGGGTAATGTGATGGTGCTCTTCCTGGAGGACACACTCAGCGTCCCTCATCATCCTGCAGTAACATCAACCAGGTTTCAGCAAATAAAGATAGAAACTATTTCCAGGATATGGTCATCACTGGCTCAGCCAGCATTTATTCCCCATCACTAGGTACCCTTTTGAAGATGGTAGTGAGCTGCTGTCTTGAACCATTCGCAGTCCATTTGGCGCAGATAGACAGACAATGCTGGGAGGGAGAGTGTTGTAGGTTTTTGTCTGAGTGATTCTCCATCTTTGGTTCTTCAAATACTGGTTAACGTAATCACAGTCTGCACATGATTTTGAGATTTCAGTCTGCAAACCTTCACCATCTAGCACTCTGTGTAAAGGAATATGCACAGATTAGAAATTCAGAACAGACAATTCTAGTTTCTCTGGAATATCTTTTTCCCCTTTCTTCCCCAAAGCTGTAACCCTCCAGCCCACTTACTCTCTCCTACCATTCTGACTCTGCTGCCCCTAATGTACACCCTCCTCATTCTCATGGAGTCACTGATAAACAGATTCATGCCACCATTTCCCATCCTGGTTTGACTCTGCATCCTTTCTGGGTTCACTTCCTTTCCCTTCAGTTGCTGCAAGTCAATGATGTAACTGCAGAATGAAACAGACGGAAACAGAAAGGGAGGTGGCAGATCCTGGACAGAAGAGGAACCTTCAGTCTGGGAGAATGGGTCAGATTCTTTCTTGTTTCCCATTAGTTTATTCCCAGCATTACAATGAACTGGGGATGGAGAGTGGTCCCACGAGGGTTTAGTGACACTTTGACCCCCCCAACTGATCAATACTACAAGCAGATACGTTCCTCCTCTAGCCAATCACAGTGTGAAATACTTTCCCCTAATTACCCCAAAACACGTGCTCCAAAACCCGCCCACATTCTGTACATGTACAGTGCCGGGTTTCCCCACACACCTCTGGTCCCTGCCTCAGGGATTGTGGGAGTTGCAGTCCCCATGAATTCACTGGAGCCCTGTCTCTGGAAAGTGAATGAAACGTTTGGGGTGGAGGGTGTTGTGTATAGGATCCCCATTCAGACAGAAAGGACATATGTCTTGTCACTGGGTTTTACTGAGACATCTGGTTAGACAACCCAATTTCTGACGTAAGGAATATAGATTCAGTCAATTGCGGGGTGGAGGGGTCAGTAAGGGGAAGCAGTTTTAGGCAGAGATGGCTCAGTGGCTAGCACCTCTGCCTCACAGCTTCAGAGACCCTGGTTTGATTCAAGCCTTAGGTGAATGTGTGGAGTTTACACGTTCTCCCAGTGGCTGCATGGTTTTGTTCAGTGTTCCATTTTCTTCCCAAAGTCCAAAGATGCACAGGTTAGGTGGATTTGCCATGCTAAACCACAGTGTCCATGCATGTGCAGGTTAAGCCATGAACCATGGGAATTACTGGGAATGGGTGGGTCTGAATGGGATGCTCATTATAGGATTGGTGTGGTCTCGATGGATGAATACCCTGCTTCAGCACTGTAGGGATTCTATTCTATTCTCATGAAGAAGAATGTACCTATCTCGAATTGTTGTGAATCTGTGGAATTCCCGATTCAAAACACAGTGGATGCCAAGACAATGAGCACATTTAATGGACAGATACAGATTTTTAATTAGCAATGAGCTGAAGGGTGAGAGAGAGAGAGAGCAGGCAGGAAAATCCAGCTGAGACCGAGGTGAGCTCAATCATCACTGTGTTAAATGGTGGAGTTGATTCGAAGGGCTGCATTGCCTCTCCTGTGCCCAGGGCTTATCTTCTTACGGTAATAACCAGAAGATGAATCCAAAACTCACCACCTTCACCAAAGGAGATTTTCAGAAACAGCAGGATAGTCAAATTGAGTATCATTCAAAACTGAGATAGTGAGGAAGTGTGTAGAAGATAATGATTTTGCAATATTAAACTCAGGGGTAACAGTGATTTATGGTTATAGACTGTGTCGTACATTCACACTGTCCAGAATACTGTTGTGAATATCTATTCTGTAATTTATTACAAAGCCAAGGTTACTGATAATGAAAACCAAAACACCCAGGAAACATCGCCTCACCTCGTAATCTGACAAAAGACGCGTGATAAATCTGGTTGAATTTAGAACACAGATGGAAAGCGGATAGATTAAATCCAGTCCGAAGATCCTGTGCTGAAACAAAGAAGTCTACAATAGGACGAGGCAGGAGTTGGTAATGTAGACTAGGAGCAAAGACTGTACGGTGGGACAGTTGACAGACAGTGGAGGAATATCAAAGCAATTTTTCGAAGTGCTCAGCAAAAGTATATATTAGTGAAAAGGAAGGACTGTCGGAAAAGGGGTAATCTGCCATGGCTGCCTAAGGAAATAAGGGAGTCTATCAAATTAAAATAGAAGGCATACAAATTGGCAAAGACCAAGGAGAAATTAGGAGATTAGAAAAACTTCCAAGGTCAACTGAAAGCTTGATGGGATTGGGTATAAATAGTGATGAGTAGCTATGCCCAGGGCCAGAATAGCAGTTTACACTGCTAGAGGGAAACCTATTGTTTGGGGAACATATGGCCTCTGCAATTGTTGAAGCATTTAACAGTTACCAGAGAGATAATCCTGATCAAGTTAAAAATCACAGCACACTCCAAAAGCTTGTACTTCCAAATAAACCTGTCTGACTATAACCTGGTGTTGTGTGGTTTTTAAACTTTGTCCACCCCACCCCAACCCCGGCTCCTCCACATCAGAATCCTGATAGATACCCCACTGAAACTGAAGCGCCTGTCAGATACTTGTGGAGCCACTGGGGTGTGGGGAGGGGGGGGGAGTAGTGTGTGGTTTAACCACAGAGTTGAACTGAACTAGACTTTTTAAACTGTTGTTGCCATGGAGATAATCCTGAGAGACAGTCTCTTCCTGCAGGGTTCAGGAAGATGAGGACACAGCAGTCAGTCTTCACAGTGGAGAACACGAAGGACATGTCAGTAATTGATAAGGAGACAAAGGAAGGTGAGGACCTAGATAATAACCATTATCATGAAAGAGTTCGAGCTGGGCAAGCTAATGGCGCTAAAGGTAGACAAGTCTCCTTCCCCTCATGGAATACATCCCAGGATACCAACAAAGTTCGTGGGAGAAATAGCAAATGCACTTAGTTACAGCATCCTAGAGCAGAGACAGGCCTTTTGGCCCAAACTGGCCCATTCCGACCAGAATGTCCATCCACGCTGACCCCATTTCCCTGCACTTGGCTCATCTTCCTCTGACCCTTCCCTATCCATGTATTTGTCCAAATGCCTTTTACATGTTGTTAGTGTACCCGCCTCAACCACTTCCACTGGCAGCTCATTCCATATACATACCACCCTCTGTGTAAAACAGTTGCCCCTCAGCTTCCCTTTTATTCTTTCTCCTCTAACCTTAAACTGATGCCCTCCAGTCCTTGGTTCCCTGGGAAAAAGATTGAGTGCATTCACCTTACCCACGCCTCTCATGATCTTATACACTTCTATAAAATATTCCCCCTTGGTTTCCTCTACTCTAAACAAAAAAGCCCTCGCTTGTCCAACCTCTCCCTGTAACTCAGACGCCTGAGCCCTGGCATCATCCTTGTAAATTTCTTCAGCACCTTTTCCAGTTTAATAACTGAAACCTACACTGCATTCATCACATTTACAGTGTTTCCCTACGGCGTTGGAACAGACATGACAACGCCAATGGATTACAATCAATGATCAATAATTTACCCCGTAACAACAATCCCATTTTCATACCTTTTTCCATGATGCAGGAATCCTTTTGTCTTTCTGGTTTCATGGTTAATTGTCCTCGTACAAAACCAGTGGCTTAACTGTTCCTGGGAAATGTGCCAGGATTTTTTAGACTTTCAAAAACCAATGAAATCTCTCTCCACAGTCCCCACGCTAACATGGCCTTCAATGTCTCAGTACTTTTTCCCCAGTCACACAGATTTGAAATATTCGTCCACGGGCAGAATACACACCTTTCCTTCCAGATGAAAAGGCCAATGATATTCAGATCGGCACGGATCAAGTAACCATCAGATCTGAACATGAAGTTCAATTTGAATTTCTCATCTGCAAATCCCCCCTTTCAGTACTGCACAACAGAGAAAACAGATAGTGCTGGAAATCCTCAGCAGGTCTGGCAGCATCTGAAATGCTGACAGATGCAGGAAACATTGCAGCCTTGAAGAAGTGGTTAGATTATCACACCAGGCACGTGCGCTTGATGGCCAGTTTGTAGAAGATGGGGGCATTGTGTTCAACAGTTTCATACCAGAGACTCTGACCTCATTTGATTCCATGTTTCTCTGCGATTCCCTCTTTTTCGGAAGCAGGCAGGAGTGGGAAGCAGTGGAGAATGTAAATGATGGGTGACCTTCCTTGTGAGAGGATTCGTGTACAGTAGCAGGGATCCCTTTCCGGAAGGGCCTTGGTGAGACCACACCTGAAGTACTGTGTGTACATTTGTTCCCCTTTCCCAAGGAAGGCTCTCCTGGTTATTGAGAGAGTAACGGAGGGTCACCAGCCTGAGTCCTGGAATGCGGTGATAGTTATGGGCTGCAGATACTGGAAGTCAGAGTCCATACAATGTGGATCTGGGGAAGTGCAGCAGGTCAGGCTATATCACAGGAGCAGGAAGGTTGATGTTTTGGGTCTGAACCCTTTGTCAGCCCTGATGAATAGTCCTGGCCCGAAATGTCACCTTTCCAGCCCCATCGTATTCATGCTGGTCATCAAGCAGCTATTAATTCTAGTCCCACGTTCTGGCACTCAGCGTGTAACCGATATTGTAGTGCCTGGTGTGATCATCGAAACACTCCTTCAATGCTGCAATGTTTCCTGCATCTGTCACCATTTCAGATGCTGCCCGACCTGCTGAGGATCTCCAGCACGTTTGGTTTTTATTGTGGATTTCCCCCATTTTGTTCAAGCACTTAGAGTCAGAGAGCTGTACAGCTCCATATGTTGCTGACTATAATTCCTGTGATGGCAGGACTGATGGATGAAGAGGGACTCAATCCTCATTTAATCCTCCTTTCCTTTGGCTTTGAGCCGCTGACTACATCACTGATATCCTACCTCCCATTCCCTGCCCTGAATCTGACCCATCTAAGCCTACACTTTAGTTCCCATCCCCCTGTTAGACTAGTTAAAACCGCAGCAATG